>NW_028261382.1:61668006-61968006 GCF_051295495.1 Thamnophis sirtalis
AGGGAGACTAGTATAGATCTATTTCAAGCTATTTAGCTCTCATCAGCTAGCCATACCCTTACTGGGATTTGAACCTGGGCTATATTACATACTAGGCAGAGATCTTAGCCATTAGGCCTCAGGCTCTTATCCGTTATCAGCGAAGCCAGGGTGAAAGGTATCTATTAGATTTTTTTATTTTTACAACCCCCGGTATGCCCAAATATGGGAGGAAGATCACTACTTCCATTCTCTGTCCTTCGGCTCGTCACAAGAGACCATCCAGGCAGAAACCCAATATTTTTACTGTTGCCTTTTTGTTACATTTTGTTGTATTTGTGCTGATAAATAAATAAAGGGAGACTAGTATAGATCTATTTCAAGCTATTTAGCTCTCATCAGCTAGCCATACCCTTACTGGGATTTGAACCTGGGCTATATTACATACTAGGCAGAGATCTTGGCCATTAGGCCACAGCCTCTTATCCGTTATCAGCGAAGCCAGGGTGAAAGGTATCTATTAGATTTTTTAAATATATATATTAAATATATATATATTTGGAGTTCTAAATACAATTTTAATTAATTAATTAATTAATTAATTCTAATTCTAAATTAGAGTGTATTTAGAGTTTAGAGTTCCCTGGCTCAGCTGATAAGGAGAAGAACCCTGTGGCTTAGTGGCTAATACATCTGCCTAAGATGCAATACAGCACAGGTTCTAATCCCAGTAAGGGTATGGCTAGCTGATGAGAGCTAAATAGCTTGAAATAGATCTATACTAGTTTCCCTTTATTTATTTATGAGCACAAATGCAACATTATGTGTGTGTGTGTGATATATATATATATATTTATTTATCAGCATAAATATAACATATATATATATATATATATATATATATATATATATATATATATATATATATATATATATATATATATATATATATATATATATATAATTTAGAACTTTTTGTTTTAAAATGGATAAGGATAATAATGAATGTATATTTGATAGAGGTTTGGTGATATAATGTATAACTCTAAATATATATTCTAAAGATACCCTGTTGTTGATAAATAATTTTAAAAAGGAAGTAATCAAAAATTGGTATATATATGAAGTGAGTATTTAGAATACCTTGTTGAAAAATGAAGGAATAACATCTTTGTTTGAATGTATGATGTACAAGGACAATAATGTTATTGAAAAGGAAGAAATATTAATCGTAATTGAATGTTGTACAATGAAAGTGAGGTCTTTAGTTATAGTAGATGGAAAATCTGTGATTGTATATATAATTGAAAATATGGCTGCAAAAACATTTGTAACCAAACGACATGCTGTATGTAATGGATGAGAATTTTTTTATGTTGTTTTTTTATGTTTAAAAAAAATTGCAAGAAAAAAAAGAAATAGGAACTGCATATGTGCAGTTTAACTGCACCTTGGTAGATTCTAAGTCAGGTGTTTAGCTATACAATTTGAGGGTTAACCCTTTGAAGGGTGTGGGAGCAGGAATGGATTTCCAGAGGGGAAAAAATTTGCAGACTACAAGAACCATTTGCACCACTCAGGTGACCCTGAGGACACAGACAAACCTCCAAGCGGCCTCAATGACCCTCTAAAAGGATGCAAATGACCAGCTGTCTGCAAGGGGTATAAATCCTTCCATTCCCCACCATCAGTCAGAGCTGAAGAAGCTTCTTGGATGAGAAGCGAAACTTCTTCAAAGAAAAAACAAGTAAGTCCAGCTGCTTCCTGAAAAAGCACCTCAGGGACAACCATGGCCCGGATGACTGAGAATCTCTACAGACTTTTAGCCATGCAATTTGGGATGGACACCCTTTGAATCGTGTGGGAATAGGAATGGATTTCCAGAGGGGAAAAAATTGCAGACTACAAGAACCATTTGCCCCACTCAGGTGACCCTGAGGACACAAATAATCCTCCAAGTGGCCTCAACGAACCTCTTAAAATGATGCAAACAACCAGCTGACTGCAAGTAATTTTGGAGTAAGATTCATATTTTAATACAGAAAATTCTTAAAACGAAGATCAAGATAAAACCACAAACCTTCCTTTTGGGGTTTAATGGAAAAAGACTTGGGGGGGGGGGGAAATTTGGAACTTGCTCTTACATACGTTGACATCAACAAGACTACCGTATGGACAAAACAGAAAGGACATCGCAAGATGAATGGCTACAGAAGTTGATGGAGCTGGCAGAGATGGATAAATTGACCATTTTGATCAAAGAAAGGAACGTAAGTACTTTTGTTCCTACTTGAACACCACTTCTGGACTTTGGGGTCGGGGTGGGGGGGAATGAAACCTTGATTCTGGGTTTTACTGATCAGATTGATTTGTTGTTATAGAAATGGCTAGTTTATATTATTGTGGAAAAGTAAAAAGTTGAGGTTTGATGTTAATGCCTTATCTAGTGCAACAGAGGGAGTTGGAAGTCAACACTTTTTCTCTCTCCCTCCTTACTTTTCTTACCCCTTCCCTTCCCCACTGTGTCCCATTACCATGTTTTCCCCAAAATAAGATAGGGTCTTATTTTCTTTTGACCCCCGAAATAAGCGCTTGGCCTTATTTTCAGGGAGGTCTTATTATTTTTGAGGTGCGGGACGAGTGTGGTCACCTCGTGGCTGCTGCTGTGTTGCAATATTTTCGGGGAGGGCTTATTTGTAGTGGAGGGCTTATTTTAGCGCATGTGCTCAAAAGCCCGATTGGGCTTATTATCTGGGGAGGTCTTATTTTCGGGGAAACAGGGGATTTGCTTTTGTATTTTTCTATTTTATTCTAGAATCTAATAAAACGTTTAAAGGCTGGGATACTCCTAAGAACTGATTCCTTACCCACTGATGCAGATTTACAGGATTGTCAATCAAATAGGCCTCGTTCAGAAAAAATTGGGTTGTATTTATCATATTGGTGGACATGCCCAAAAGCAAAAATAAATAAATAAAAAATACTGGAGAAAACATGGTTGGAAAAAATGACAAAACAACACAGATTTGAAACCTGAAATATTTCTGTTGGGCATCTTACCGGAAAAATATGACAGAGGGAATACATATTTAATTTTACATGTATTAACTGCAGCTAGAATTGTATTTGCACAACAATGGAAAAGTGGAGAAATCCCAATGGATGAAAATGTAATTAACAGAATACTAGAATGTGCAGAAATGGGTAGATTAACACTTATAATTAAAGAAAAAGGAAGAAATTGAGTATTTTTCTGACATGGGACTTATTTTATCAACGGTCAGCTAATAAAAACAGACGTTAGAAATATGGAAATATAAGGACTAATGTAATAAGGGAGATTTGTGAAAATGGACAAGGAAATAGTATTATGGAATTAATATCAATGTAATGACTACTGTTGCAAATATTTTGATTATCAGTTCCTAAAAATAATTTGTACCCAGACAACACACTATTCAACTGAAATTAGAACTTTAATAGGTTATAAAATAAAAATTAGGGGGGAAAGGAAGAAAATGTGTGTTGCATAGAGAAATCTCTGTCATCTTTACCTCAATGTTTTGCAGCTGCGCAGCAATGCGTTCCTTCTCTCTGATCGATCTGTGCTGCGTCTCTGTTAGTTGATGAGACAGTGTTACGTTCTCTAACTTCAAATGTTCCAGCATGCCAACTTGAGTCATTTGTCCAGCCTTGAGGAGAAAGGAGAGAAAGGACAGCTCTCTAAAGACATCTGAAGAAGTCAATTCCCAGCTATTAAGAGTTATACTTTGTGGCCATTATTTCTTTAGATTAAAAGGGAATTTGGCTTGTGCTTGGGCCTCTGATGCTCTTTACAAAAAGGCTCAAAGCAACCATTTATTGCTGATGAGTGTTGCTCAGTTACTGTCATGCATTCTTATATGGCTGTGAATATGCCCAGAGTTAGAGGCCTAAGTGAGTTGCCATTGTGAGATGGGTGGATGGCCATATAAACCAATTAAATAAACAAACCAGGAGGAATAAGAATAGCCTTCATTGTGGCAGCTACGGAAGAAACTACAGACAGATTAACAGAGTTGGAAGGGACCTTGTAGGTCATCTAGTCCAACCCCCACCCACCCTGCCCAAGCAGGAGACGCTACACCATTTCTGACAAATGGCAGCCCAGTCTCTTCTTGAAAGCCTCCAGTGATGAAGCTCCCACAACTTCCGAAGGCAACTCCTATTCCATGGGTTGATTGTTTTCCCTGTCAGGAAATGTCTCCTTGTTTCCAGGATGAATATCTCCTTGGTCAGTTTCCATCCATTCTTCCTTGTCTGGCCTTCAGATGCTTTGGAAAACAGGTTGACCCCGCCCCCCTCTCCGTGGCAGCCCCTCAAATATTGGATCTCTGCTATCGTGTCACCCCTAGTCCTTCTCTTCTCTAGACTAGCCGTGCCCACTTCCTGCAACTGTTCGGTTTTAGTCTTCCGTCCCCTCATCATCTTGGTTGCTCTTCTCTGTACTCTTTCTAGAGCCTCACTGATCTACAACTGGTTTGCTCAGAGTCAAACATGTGTCACAACCCAAACCAAGAATAACATGTGGTGATTCTTCCAAGTTGAGTTCTTCTATTGTTTCGCACCTATAGACGGACTCTTGCCAGGATGAACTATATGCATCTACAACATAGTCTGGGAACTGTTAGGGAGAGGCTGTCTTCACCCTCTTTCTCTCACACATAATATCCAGGTTGAATCCATCCCTTCCCTTCATCTCCTCACTGCGTCCCATCGCATCTAGAGAAACCCGCAGAAAATTATTTCCCACTGAAGGCAATGACTGTCACCCTGTTTAAAACCATATTCGGCCAACCCCCCTTTGGATCTATTGAATTAACACGGTAATACCGCACATAGGGAAATGAGGTTTAGGTACTGTTAGATAATGAGGACTTAATAGCTGCCAGATGATGTAAGGTTATAAACTGTTCAATGAGGATGATTCAGCTACACAGACATAGCCTCTTTAAGACTTTGATGGGATCCACATAAGTCATTTACATTTTTAAGAGGTATCTATATATAGATGGCCATTAGAGGGCGTTTCTCTCTCGTTGTGTATCTCATTTCTCTCCTTGTGTCCGTAGCTGAATGGTAAGAGATTTTATCTACTGTGTGCATGTCAGTATATACGTGTATATATGAATGGGAACAGGAGAGAAGCAAGCTGCGCTTACCTTTATGTTGGCCATATCGCTCTGCAGACGAATTCTTGCTTGTTGAGCAACAGCCAACTGTTGTTGGTACCAATGCCGGACTTTCTGCAGGGATGCAATCTCTGCCTGTGATGACTTCAGCTTACCGGTCAAAGACGCACGGTCCAGCTCGACCTGCTGGAGTTGGCTTTGTAATGAGGAGAGCTGCTGCCGGAGATCATGAACTAAAAGGCCAGGATGAAAAATGTAAATGAAGGAAGGGTAGAGTTATGAAACTCTATCTGTAGATATCGACAGCAACGGCCTGATTTAGTTTGCTTTATTGTCATTGCACCTCGTACAATGAAATTAAATGTCCTCTTCAGTGAATATTATGCATAAAAAATATAACACAAAAACACATCCTTCACATTCTATACAATTGAATTAAAAAAAACTGATATTGTATTCATATTGAGCTATACCGTAGCATTCAACATATTTACTGCCCTGGGATAGAAGCTGTTTTTCAGGCTATTTATCCTTGTTTTTATTGTCCTGTACCGTCTGCCAGATGGTAATAGTTCAAAAAAAAAAAGGTGCCCAGGATGAGATGGATCTTTAAGGATGTCTTGGACTTTCTTAAGGCAGCGGGAGCTATAAAGCTCTTCCAAAGAGGGGAGAAGGCAACCCATGACCAAGGATGTTGACCTCCTGGAGCGCTGTCCTATCTGCCACTGTGCAATTGGCAAACCAGACACAGGTGCAGTGAGTTAAAATACTCTCTATGGTGCAGCGGTAGAAGGTCACCAGTGGTTTTTCATTCAGTTGTTGTTTCCTGAGAAGTCTCAGGTCATATAATCTCTGCTGGGCCCTTTTGACCAGGGCTGCAGTGTGAGATGCCCCAGGTCAGGTCCTCTTTTATGACAACACCCAGAAAACTGGGCACTTGCTCCACTCGGTCTCCACTGATAAGCAACGGCTGGATGTCTGAGCTATTCCTTCTGTAGTCCACTATAAGCTCCTTGGTCTTATTGGTGTCAAGGACCAAGTTATTGTCCCTAATAACTCACCCATGCTGTCCTTGCCGAGGACATTTTTCTGCAGGTCTTCCACCTTCCCCATCAGTCTCTGGTACTGTTCTTCTGCCAACTGCAGGTCATTATGGGAAGCAACCAAGCCAGCGTTCTTGGCCTCCAAGGTGGTTTGTAGCTCAGCCATGGCACGTTCCAGGTCCCAGCAGGACTGCTTCAAGTTAGCCACCTCTGAATTCAGGGAGTCCTGCTTCTGCTGGCTGGTCTGTGAATGCTCCATGTGGGTTTGGAGCTTCATCTGGACCGCAGCCAGCTGGGTCTGCAATTCTGTTTTTTCTTTGAGGGCCTACACAAAGATAAATCTGGTGTCAGAGGTGTCATCATCGAAACTGGGTTGAGGTGGGCCTTCAAAACCTTCTATAAAACTTGGACACACAACCAAATGTCTCGTGCATCCCTTCAGAAGGAATTTTTACAGGTGGATAATAGATGTGGATAATGACTGCAAACTACCATCAAGCTCACAAACCACCCTATATTATTTTCACATTCACTCTCTAGTAAGGCTAAACCCCCGTCTCCTGGGAATGCTTTCATTGGGATTCCTGCATCTTGAAACAAATGGAATCCTGTGGCTTAAATGGCCAGTCTTGAAGTTTTGAGATCTGCAGATAAGACTAGGTATATCAACAATGACCTGAAATGCCACCCTCCTTCCACACATATTCCATAACCCATCCGTGAACCTAGAGGAGCAGTGACATGCTTCTCTTAATTGTGGAGATTGAGTTTTTAAATAGAAGATCCTTTTGTACCTCGTTGGCTTCTAATGACAGTGCCTCCAATTGTCCTTCAAGCCTCATCTTCTCTTTGAGGACTTGGAGCAGCTCATCGTGAGTCCCTGTGACTGAACTTTCCAAGGATATGCTGGGGTGAGACAAAACAGATGCACACTTTGTGAAGCTGTGCCA
Source organism: Thamnophis sirtalis (assembly GCF_051295495.1). NCBI lineage: Eukaryota > Metazoa > Chordata > Lepidosauria > Squamata > Natricidae > Thamnophis > Thamnophis sirtalis. The sequence goes on from NW_028261382.1 coordinate 61,675,150, forward strand.
ATTATAAAAAACAGATGTTCCTTGAGGATCAAACAAATGCAAGACAAGAATCCATGGTGTCTACAGAGATTCTCTGTCATCCAGGTCATGGTTGTCCCAAAGGTGGTTTTTCAAAAGGCAACTGGACTTTGTTTGTTTGTCATGGATACAAAGAAAGGTCCTTCCTTCAGTTTTGAACTGAAGAAGCTTCTTGGATGAGAAGAATGGAACTGAAGAAACTTCTTGGATGAGAAGAATGGAACTGAAGAAGCTTCTTGGATGAGAAGAATTGAACTGAAGAAACTTCTTGGATGAGAAGAACGGAACTGAAGAAGCTTCTTGGATGAGAAGAACAGAACTGAAGAAGCTTCTTGGATGAGAAGTAGAGCATCTTCAAGAAAAAAACATCTCATCCAAGAAGTTTCTTCAGTTCAGAACTGAAAGAAGAAGGAACTTCCTTTATTTCCAGGACAAACAAAGTCCAGTTGCCTTTTGGAAAGGCACCTTTGGGACAAAAAGAGTCCAAGCTGGAGCCTTCAGAGTTGGAGAAGATACCAAAACAGCTTTACCTGCTAGAAATACTGTCCCGCCGACTTCTGGGCTCCCCGTTGACTTCCAGGTCCTGAGCCCGCTGCTCTGTTGCCGCAGCTTGGAGTACCTCCCTGATGGAAGGAAACTGTCCAACAGCATCCAATGGGACCTCCTGCCCGTTGATGGTAAAGGCCATCCCCTGCTTGCTTTTGGGGCTGGAGGAAGTGAGACCTCTTCCTGACACGCTACTGTAGGTCGAGCTGTCGCTTTCATTGCCATCCAGCCTCATTCCCGCTTCGCTGCCGTCCATTTCTGACACGCTGTCTCCCGCCAAGGACAAAGCTTCCAGGCGGTCGTCTGAATCGGGGGTCAGACTGATGGAGGACACAACCGAGGTCAGACTGTTTGAGTTCTGTTTCAGAGAGCCGCCCGAGGAATCGGCCACCGGGACGGCCCCACTGGCGCTCCCGTCTGGGTTTTCTGTTCGGTAATCTGCCAGCGACCGAATCCGGCTTGTTCTGGAAGATTTGGAACTTTTTTTCTCTTTCAAGGAAGCTGGGAGGCCCAAGCTCCCCACTTTCGGGCCTCGAGGAACACTGGTTCGCAGAAAGGAGTACTCTTTGGTCATCGCCACGGGGCTGGCCCTCGGTAAGAGCTCCGGATTCCACATCAGCTCAGGATCCAGGGTGCTGGAGGGGCGGCTTTTAGCAGTAAATAGCTGGAGGAAAAGAAAGAAGGCAGGAAATGAAGAACAAGAAGGGGAAAAAATGAAATAACAACAGTAGCAGCAGCAGCAGCCATCGAAACTACGCGATTATGGATGTCATCGGGGCACTTGGCACCATGTCCAAGAATTTTACAAAATACATCGCGAAATTGTAGCTTCCTGCAATAACACCAGTGGAATTGCAAAAAACTGCGCTACTCAGAACATTGTATATTTTAAGAAGGTACTTGGTTGATACCTAGGACACTAGCAGCAAACCATATCAACCATTAGCACCAGTCACTGGTATTTGTAATGCATTTTTGAATGTTCAGTTGGCTGAATTTCATGTTTAATGAATAAAGTAAATGATGATGATGATGAATGGATGACAACTGGAAGGACATTTTTGATCCAAAAAGATAAAGGAAAAGGAAAAGATCCTGGAAACTATAGGCCAATCACCTGTTTGCCAACAACATACAAGCTCCTTACTGGTATAATTGCAAACCAAATTTATGGATACTTGGAAAGAAATAACTTGCTTCCTGTAGAACACAAAGAATGATGTAAAAATTCCAGAGGAACAAAGGACCAACTGCTGATTGATAAACTAATCCTAAAGAATTCAAAGAAAAGACGAACTAACCTGTTCATGGCTTGGATAGACTATAAGAAAGCATTTGATTCAGTTCCCCATAGCTGGATCAAGAAATGCCTGAAAATCTTTGGCATCAGCAGCAACATACAAAAATTCATGGAAACTTCAATGAATCTCTGGAAAATGAAGCTTATAGCTAATGAAGAAGTACTGGGTGAAGTTGAAATTAAACGAGGCATTTTCCAGGGCGATTCCCTTTCACCCCTACTTTTTATACTCTCAATGCTACCACTGACAATCATTTTGAAGAAGATGAACTATGGATACGAACTTGCAAAGAAAGGACTAAAAATTTCACACTTGGTGTACATGGATGATTTGAAGCTGTTTGGTAAAACAAAAGCTGAACTGAATTTATTAATTGAAAGCACAAAAGAATTTAGCCAAGACATTGGAATGCAGTTTGGAATTGACAAATGAGCAACAATGGCAACCAAAGCAGGCAAGGCCATAGAAGATGATGGAATAGAACTTGAGAATGAAGAAATGATAAAGGCAGTAAAACCAGAAGAAGGCTACAAGTACTTGGGGATTTTAGAGGCGTCTGACTTAATGCATAATAAAGTCAAGGAATTAACTTCAGCCAAGTACATTCAATGAATTCACAAGATATTAAAATTCAAATTGGGTGGAGGAAACATCATAAAAGCTATAAATGCCTGGGCTATACCTGTGATTCGATACTCTGCAGGAATAAGTGACTGGACCCAGATGGAGTTGGACAATTTGGACAGAAAAACAAGGAAGCTTATAACAATGAATCATGCTTTGCACCCTAAAAGTGATGTTGACCGATTATATCTACCAAGAGCAGAGGGTGGTTGAGGATTCCTACAAGTAAAACAGACTGCGGAAGAAGAAAAACACAGCTTGAATGATTACATCCAGGAAAGTGAAGAACCAATGATTAAGGAAGTAAATAAAGGAGGCCTTTTAAAAACAACAAAGTCAAAAGCTGAATATAAGAAAGAACTAATTGAGAAGCGAGCTGAAAATTGGAAAAACAAAGCTATGCATAGCCAATACTTGAAAAGTATTGAAGGCAAAGCTGACCAAAAGCTAACTTGGAACTGGTTAAGCTCAGGAGCACTGAAAAAAGAAACAGAAGGCTTTATTTTGGCAGTTCAAAAACAAGCCTTAGCCACAAACTGCATGAAGGCAAAAATTCAATATGTTACCCCCAACAGCAAATGTCGCCTCTGCAATGAGAAAGACGAGACAGTCGACCACTTGATCTGTGGGTGCAGCAAAATTTCACAAACTGACTACCTACAATGCTATGACCGCGTTGCTAAGATCATTCACTGGAAATTGTGCCAAAAGTTTGGATTTGAGTATAGCAAAAACCAATGGGAACATCAAGTTCAGAAGGTTTTAGAAAATGAGAAAGTCAAGATCTTGTGGGACTTCAGAATTCAGACTGACAGGCACTTGGCCCACAACACACCTAACATAACAATAGTTGAAAAGAAAAAAGTATGGTTCATTGACATTGCAACACCTGGAGATGCATAAATTGAAAATAAACAGCAAGAAAAAATTACAAAGTACCGGGACTTGCAAATTGAAGTTGAGTGACTGTGGAAAAAGAAATCGTGTGTTGTCCCGATTGTAATTGGAGCCCTTGGAGCAATACCCAAAGGGTTACCTTGCTATTTGGAAATTTTAAATTTATCAGACTTGAACATTTTGATTCTACAAAATCCCACCCTACTTGGAACAGCTTATATCCTCCGACGTTACCTTAACACTTCCTAAGTCCTTAGTTAGGACTTGAGCTGTTGAGCTACCAACCAGCCCCAAAGGCTGTGAATCTCATTAAACTAAACTATCTCATTAAACTAAATTATTATTATTAAACAAATAATAATAATAATAATAATAATAATAATAATAATAATTTTTTTAAATAAGATACTTAGTTGATTATCCGAGATCCTTGGGAAGGACTCAATCAGTGGCCAAAAATGCCACTTGTGGCCTAAACATCTGGCTGACCCCACGATGAATAGAAAAAAACCTGCCTGTGAATCTTTTTGCTAGGCACTTACTCTCTCCTGATGCCTCTTGACGCGATACTGCTTGAGCTGCTCTTCCAAGCGCTTGCGGGCCTGAAGACGGATAAGTTCTTCCTTCTCCAGCGGGAGAGGAGCATCGGCTGAGCCTGTGGGAAGAAGGAGCAAGGTAAGTCGTTCAGGGACAATAAACTATATATATATAAAAAGGAGGCAGGACCAGACAGGAAGCTCTCTTTGCAAAGTTGCCGGAAAATTTAGACACAAGGTTAAAAAGGAGGCTTAAAAATTTCTCAAGTGTCGGTTTTCGAAGAAGTTTGATTTTTGCTATGTCTGTAAGCAAGGCATTCCAGATTATTCCAAAGTATTCCAGGGATTGACAACCACATGCTTTCCAAATGTTTTGGATGCTTTCCACATACTTTCAAAATTTTTGGATACTAACTTAATTAGGATGAGAATGCTATCAGTAGGGCTGTGGTGAGCCTGCTTCCTTTGCAACCTGTCAATCTAACATATTTGCAACCGGAGGAAGAGTGGGAATGTGGGAGGAAGACGTTTGTGTGTGTGTATGTGTGTGTGTAATCCACATTGTGTCGGGCAAGGAGGCTTCTTCTTTCCCAAAACAAAATAAGCATAGATACTTGGACATTGATTGATTGCAGGAGAGGGGTGGCCAGGGAAAAGGGAAAAATTAACTGGAAAGTTTTCGCGCCAGTTCACCAGATTCCGCTTCTCTTTGTCTGTAACCATTTATTGCTTTGGTAAAGCATAATCTTGGAAAAATCTCAGGCCAGGAGTCTTCTTCTGTAGCTGGCCAAGTGGGACAGGTGACGGTTATAGTCCAAAGAGCCTCAAAGGAGCCATTGTTTTATTCTTTGCTAACATTACTTTTAACTGTCAAGGTGTTGTGGCCTGCCAGCGGCCAGCAGAGCTGGCAGCACATTCGGACAGTGAGGAGGTTGGGGAGGAACCTGGGCCAGTCCTGGAGTTTGAGGAAGCTCTGATGAGGGCTCTGTGTCGGAGGCAGAGAGGGGGACAGAGCCATATGCCAGCTATCAGCTGCCTTCGGAGTCAGAGATCAGTGAGGCAGAAGAACAGCTGGGGCCTGTTCCCAGTATGCGCATGCGCAGAGTTGCCAGGCGAAGGGAAGAGCTAAAGAACAGGGGCTGACTTGGGAGTAAGGCCACAGATGGATGGTGAATGACCCCTCCCATAGGGAATAAAAGAGGAGCAAAAGGGGAGTGGAGTTTTACAGGAGACAATTAGTTCATTCCTGCATTCTTGCCAAGTATTGTGGCATCTGGAAGCTATCGGCCTGGCCACTCTCCAAGCCTGATAAAGGTCGGTAATTGGGAACTATCTTGAAAGACTTTGCTGGAGAGGAAAGGGGCTTATTGGGACGAGGACTCAGCTTTGTGCCGCTGGGGAAGCCTAGGTGAGAAAAGTAGGTGTGGTTAGACGCCCAGAAATGGGAGACCATAAATTAACGCATCTATTAAATCGATCAATCTGTGAACAATTTTTGCCTTTTGTTCAGAATAGGTTCTAGCAAATCTGCCAATTCCAATGAAGCTTTGCACTACCATCTAATCGGCATGAAGGCAGACATTCCACACACACCCCGAATTTCTGAAGACACCGAGTCACAGGGAAATGCCGGTGAATGACACACCGTGTCATGGAGAATATGGCTCAATTTTTCCTCCTTGTTTGGGTTTTAAATCAAAATAGGATTGTCATTTAGGAATAAAACATGGTCTTGTGTGACCGCGGGACACGGAAGAGGAGTGGAAATGCACCCCGGTGGCCAAGAACCATGTGGCAGCCCCAGAGATATCGGAAGACTGCTATCATGTCTCTCCTAGTCCTTCTTTTCATTAAACTAGACATACCCAGTTCCTGCAACCGTTCTTCATATGTTTCAGCCTCCAGTCCCCTAATCCTCTTTGTTGCTCTTCTCTGCACTCTTTCTAGAGTCTCCACATCTTTTCTACATCGTGGTGACCAAAACTGGATGCAGTACTCCAAGGGTGGCCTTACCAAGGCTTTATAAAGTGATATTAACACTTCACGGGATCTTTTAGAGGCAAATTACCTTGTTTTAGAGGGAAAATAGCTTGTCTCTAAGAGAATGGCCAATGGCAACCTTGATTCCAAACCCACCAGGTCGTAAAAAATAAAAGTAAAAAATCAAGCCAATTTGTCAAAGGCAAAGTGCGAGGCGCTCGGGGTTAAGAATCAGCTCATGCTTCAAAAGCCGCATTCGGAAGGAGATTCTGCAGAGGCAGAGAAAGGGAAATAAGGAGAGCGGAGGGGAAAACCTCTCTGAGAGCGGAGCGAGAAAGAAAGAGGGGAGCTCCACGGTGAAGAGATGCTTACACAATTCAGTTTCTTGCAAAGGGAGGCTTAGTTTGAGAGACTGCAGGGTGTCCTTCCTAAGAGCTAAGCTCTCATCACTACCGCCCTGAGACGCCTGTAGGTGCTGACGGAAACCAAGCACACCTGAAGCGGGTTCGTTTCCCTGGGAGTTTTCGGCGGGGCCTGAAGCCGCGGGCTGTTCGGGGTCGTAAGAGGTCGGTCCATTTGCGCAAGGATCTTGGCTGCTCTTGAGGGCTAAGGTGTCCCCTTCCGTTGACACGCCGCCGTTATTTACGCTAAGCACTGGAGGAGGGGAAAAGAACAACAGGGGTTGGGAAGAGGTTAACGACGGATGCCATGTTCTTCTTACCTGTTCATATGCTCAAGCAGCCACGGAGAGAGCAAACACCCAAGAACATCAAATATGCTCTACTCTAAATTGCTTTAAGTATCGCTGCAGAGGAAAGCAAGCTTAACAAATAAAAAAATTCATATCCAAAGAAACAGCTTACAGTTAAGATCCTCTCCTTCCATTGTCCGCTTCAATTTGGCCTCCAGGTCTAGCGGCTGTTCAGAACTGCCCTGGGTACCATTGCTGGCTTCCTGAATGCCCACCAAAGACTCCATGGCTGATGGAGGAGTGAAGGTCCAAGGGAAATTATTTCCCCAGTGGGACTTTCCAAGCGACCTTACTGAGTCCAGTTCTTCTCCATCATCAATACCGCTGGGAGCCCCAAAAACAGCCCGCACATTGTTAAGGGCTCCTGCACCAATTTATTCGCAGCAAGCAATTTGGGTTCGTTCCAAGCGCCGGCTTGATGGACAACTGTAGAATTTCTGGAGATCATTAGAGTGGCTGCAAGAGAAAGAAAACAATGGTTGGGGTTACATCACACGCCGAGATAAAGAGACACAAATATTCACACGCAGGATGACACTCCTTTTTTAAAAATAGTTCCTTGTGGTTTTTTTTTTCTTTTTCCCAGAGATCACCCACATCTGCCACATATAATTCTGAGCTCACCGAGTGCCAATCCTTATTTAAGTCACACTGGCACAGTCTTAATGATGGGGGTGGGTGGGTGGGAGGTGGGAGCTTGTTCGGGCTCCTTCAGGCTGGATGGTAAAACTAAGGCGCCTCGGGGAGGAAATCCACAAACTAAAGATTTCAGGATATGTACAAATCTCTGAGCAACATTTTTCTGAGCGAGGCTTCCCCAAAAAGCATGAAGCCGATTCCTGGTCCCGAGAAAACCCCTTTTATTAAACAAATGTGAATTCCACTCATTCACATTCAGCCAAGGCCTGGCAAACAGTCTTTCAAAGGAATATTTATGACCACAGACCTTATCTATTTTGGAAAGCTGCCATGTACATATTTTCCAAATGAGTTGCTGTGCAAGGAAAGGCTGGGCACAGAGTCTCTGAGATTCACGGACAGATTTTCACACTCCTGAAATGAATCTAATGAACAAATTGTTTCCTGTAAAAGCCCCCTCCCCTTTCACTCCTCTTTTATTTCCTATGGGATGGGCCATTCACCTTCCACCTGTGACTTTACTCCCAAGTTGACCCTGTTTCTCAGCTGTTCTTTTCTTCCAGCAGCTCTGCGCATGCACACACCGGGAACAGGCTCCAGCCGTTCCTTTGCCTCACTGCTGTCTAGCTCAGTAGGCACCTGATCGCTGCCAGACGGCCTTGGCCCCGTCTCTGCCTTCAATTCAGAGCCTTCGTCCGAGCCTTCCCCAGCCTCTGGGACTGGCCCATGCTCCTCCCCAACCTCCTCACTGTCCAACTCTGCTGGCTGCTGGTGGGTCACAACACACATGGAATTCATCCAAACTATCTTGAGGCGGCTGCCTGTGGGTGATACAGGCTGGATTTGTGTCATTTTGATTCCTCCTGTGGGGAGTGGAAACGAAACTATTTTCATTTCCAGTTGCTTTTTATTTCCATCATGGCAACTGCCAGCCAGACTATTTTATCCCACCAAGCAGAGGGAGGTTTGATTTATAGGACGACGAGGTATGTGTTTATTAGGAGGCTGAGGATTTGGCAGAGATTAAAATACCTCTTATTGCAGATAAGTGTCTTACTAACCAGGGGGAGGGAGAGAGAGGCCTATGGCTTGTTAAAGTTGCTTCGTTTTGCGCAAAGAAAGCCAAGGGGGTAAAGATCCCAGGGAGTCCTTGAGCTGCATTTAGTGAACATGCGAAGTTGCGACGGCACTGAAAAAAGCGAGTTAAGACCATTTTTTGCACTTACAATCAACTGCAGAGGAGTGTAAGTGCAGCCCATCGAGACACACAAAATCTGGTCATGTGACCTGTGTGGTGTCTGTCTGTCTGTGTCTGTCTGTCTGAACTTCAAATCCAGGTCCTTAGTAGCCCCCAAGTAGGTCCCTTGGAACTTCAAATGGCAGCTCAGCGACAAGTCCTAAGTTAAGGACCATCTGCCTCAACAATTAAGGAACGACCACCTATAGGTAGTCCCTGACTTACAACTGCTCATTTAGCGACCGTTCAAAGTTACAATGGCACTGGGAAAAGCAACTTTATGACTGTTTTTCACACTTACGGCGGTTGCCGCATCCCCGTGTTCATGTGATCCAAAATTCGGACGCCGAGCAAACTGACTCATATTTATGATGGTTGCAGTCTCCCGGGGGGAGGGGGGGGAAGCTCACGCGATCCCTTTTGCGACCTTCTGACGTGCCAGGTCAGCGGAGAAGGCTCTTAACTACCGGGTTAGTCACTTAACAACTGCAGTGATTCCCTTAACAAAGGCATCAAGAAAGATTGTAAAATAAGGGCACGCCTCACTTAACGAATGCCTTGCTTAGCGACAGAAATTTTGGGCTCAGCTGAGGGCTTAATCAAGGACTACCCGTATAGAAGAAATTAGTTTAGTTTATTGTCATTGCACCTCGTACAACTAAATTAAATGCAGTCTTCAGTGTACATTATAACTATGAAAATGAAAACACAAACACACAAACTTCACATGCTACACAACTGAATTGAAAACCCCTGACGTTGCATTAATATTGCACCATACACTAGAATTTCCACCCTTGAGGTCCACCTTGGAAGGGTAGACTTCTCTTGGCAGGCGGGCTTTAGCCTAACACAACTTGCTGGGATAGAGGAAGTGAAGGGACGGTATATCCAAGCCCATGTTCCTTGGGAGAGGAGCAGGGTTAATAGCAGTAGACTTAGCAGTAGACTTATATACCGCTTCATAGGCCTTTCAGGCCTCTCTAAGCGGTTTACAGAGAGTCAGCATATTGCCCCCAACAATCTGTGTCCTCATTTTACCCACCTCGGAAGGATGGAAGGCTGAGTCAACCCTGAGCCGGTGAGATTTGAACCGCTGACCTGCTGATCTAGCAGTAGCCTGCAGTGCTGCATTTAACCACTGCGCCACCTTGGCTCTAGTTGTTGTTAGCACACCTCCACCTCTGTTCACAATGGCCGAGACAAATTCAAGTAGGCAGCCATGAATGCTTCACAACAGTGACACTTAACCTCTATGGGTGGCTTACACTAGGTGTGTTAAATCCACCCATCCATTAAAACAACCATCAGTTTCAGAGTCCTTTAACCACACATCACACCCATGCAGGGCTATATAGCCCATAAACAAACTTCATAGATGTACACATATCAAACCTTACATTTACCTAGTCTGTATAGTCTATAAAGCAACTTCATACATGTACACACCTATGCACACACCAGGGGTGGGTTCCTGCCAGTTCTAACCTCTTCTGTAGAAGAGGTTCCAAAAATCTACAGTGCCGTTTAGAACAGGTTTCAGCTCCCTCCCCCCCACCCGTCAGCACATCATCAAGATGAAGAGCGAGAGGAGGAATTCTGGGAGTTGAAGTCCACAAGTCTTAAAGCTGTCAAGTTTGAACACCACTGGTTGTTGTTTTTTTCTAAAGGGTTAGGGACGCAAGGGTCTTGTCACTTGACAGCTTTAAGACTTGCACACTTCAATGCCAGAGTTCCTGAGCCAACATGACTGGAGGAGGAATTCTGGGAGTTGAAGTCCACAAGTCTTAAAGCTGTCAAGTTTGATCACCGGGGGGGGGGTGTTCTAAAGGGTTAGGGGTGCAAGGGTCTTGTCACTTGACAGTTTAAGACTTGCACACTTCAATGCCAGAGTTCCTAAGCCAACATGACTGGAGGAGGAATTCTGGGAATTCAAGTCCACAAGTCTTAAAGCTGTCAAGTTTGAACACTCCTGGGGGGGGGGAGGTTCTAAAGGGTTAGGGTGCAAGGGTCTTGTAACTTGACAGCTTTAAGACTTGCACACTTCAATGCCAGAGTTCCTGAGCCAACATTTTGGTTGCTAAGCAAGAGCATTGTTAAGTGAGTTTCATTACATTTTACAAGTTGGCCATGCCCACCCGGTCACCGGGCCAGCAAACCGCTCCCACAAAGCAGGCCACACCTACAGAAGAGGTTCTAAAAAACAATTGAGACCCACCACTGACTCACACCCTACATCACACCTACCCAGCTCTATATAGTCCATAAATCAACTTCAAACTGATGTATACACACACACATACAAACATCAAACCTTACAATGCATGAAGCAACTTTGTACACAGATACACACAAGTACACACCCACCCACCAAGATGCCCCCAAATCACTCATATAATCAACTTTGTAGATGCACACACACACACACACACACACACACACCAAACTTTTAAACCTTCCTAGGTCTACATAACCCTAAACCAACTTCATACACATAGGTACACAAACAAAGACACATACACACCTACTCTCCAAGTCACCCCTACCCAGCTCTGTAGAGCCCATTTCATACAAAGCAAGCCACAAAAACACCCCCACAAGCACAAACCAACCCCCACAAGGGAAGGACCCAGAGAGATACGCGTGTATTGCAATACACGTGTGCAGGCCATCCTCACCCTTCCCACCCACATCCCCAGAGGGGGAGCCCCCTCCCAGTCTCCCCCAGACACGGAGGTGTGTGTGTGTTGCACAAGGGTGTGACTTTTATAAACATACACACACATACAGACACGGGGTGGGGGAGAGTTTGAGCCTCCCTCCCAAACCTGCAGGCCTTCAAACCCACCCACCCCGCTCCCTCCATTCCCAGGTACGGCTCGGCCCTTCGCCCCGCTGACCTGCCCGGCTCGGCTCGGCTCGAGGCGCTCTTCCTCCTGCCGAGACGTGGCGCGGGCGGCAGGCGGGGCGCAGGCGGGGCGACACCGCCCCTTCCCCGCCGGGCGGCCTCCCCTTCCTCCTCCTCCTGCTCCGCCCAGAGCCCGCCCGGAGGTGCCTCGGGACGCTCCGCGGACGCGCCGAGCCTGCCCGGGTTTCGAGGGGAGCGAGGGTCGGAGCTCAGGGAGGGGGGACCGAATGGATACCGGAACAAAAGGAGCGGGGCGCTTCCCCCCCCCCCACTTTGAGCGTCGGACGGGTTTTGGCGACGGAACTTCCGGGAAGGAGGGGTGAGCGAGAGAAAGAGGGAGGAGCGCGGGGGAGGGGGTTGGGCTTCCTCGCCCCGCCTTCTCCTTTTGCCCCGCCTCCTCCTCCTCTCCGCCTTCTCTTCCGCCTCAGGGAAGCTTTAGTTCCTTTCGTCTTTCCCCAACAGGGCGCCCTCTGCTGGTCGCGTTCTCTTGGCGGCCGCACAGGGCGGGTTGCAAAGTGGGTTATGGGAGTCTGCCCCAGTTGTTGTCCCCCTCCCACAGCACATCTGGGGGCGCCGGGTTGGGGAAGCTGCTTTCAGGACAGCACACATTATGCACATATACAGACATATAAATATACATAGACACGGATGTACACATATACAAATTAATACGTATATGTGCATATGCACACAGATACATGCACACAAAATATACACATGAATACATGTACAGTTTATAAATATGCACATAAGTAAACACATATATATATGTAAATGCAAATATATATGTATATTCATACATGTATTTGCATTTACATATGTATATGTGTTTACTTATGTGCATATGTATAAACTACATGTATTCATGTGTATATTTTGTGTGCATGTTTATATATATATATATATATATATATATATATATATATATATATATATATATATATATATATATATATATATATATATATATATATATAAACATATATATATATGTTATATTTGTGCTGATAAATAAATAAAGGGAGACTAGTATAGATCTATTTCCAAGCTATTTAGCTCTCATCAGCTAGCCATCAGAGCTAAATAGCTTGAAATAGATCTATACTAGTCTCCCTTTATTTATTTATCAGCACAAATATAACAAATGTAACAAAAAGGCAACAGTAAAAAAAAATACTGGGTTTCTGTCTGGATGGTCTCTTGTGACCAGCCGAAGGACAGAGAATGGAAGTGTGATCTTCCTCCCATATTTGGGCATACCAGGGGTTGTGACTTTAAATAAATAAACACACACACACACACACACACATATATATATATATTAGCCACTAAGCCACAGGCTCTCCTCTTTATCAGCTAAGCCAGGGAAATAGGTATGTATTGGGTCACAGCCCATCGTTCTGGAGGCTGCCCGTCGCAGGGAGCTTGGAAGGCGCCAGGTCAGGGCCTGCAGGAGCATCCTCCGTGGCGGCTCTTGCAGGGGCCATCGTGGCTCACTTCCATGCGGGGGCCGCTTCTGCCAGGGGAGCCCTGGCCGGTGCAGTGAGTGTCAGGACCGGCCAGGTGGGCAAGACCCTCACGAACCTTGCCGCTGCTGGCAACGACATGACCCTGCCCAGAGGGAACCACCCTGGGAATGTTTCTTTCTTTGCATGCTGATGGTAAATGTGCCCAGTCCAATGTCTTTCCAGCAATTGAAAATTGTTTCTCACATGGACAATTATATGTTGCGTGTTCTAGAGTCGGCAAACCAGACAATCTCTATATCTGCACAGACAATGGAACAACAAAAAATATTGTATACCCACAAGCATTGTGAAATTAAACATATTAGAAACTTGAACTTTCTCTTTTCTTTCTTTTCCATTTAACCAGACTGGGCCACAGCAATGCTGTATGTATATGTATGTATATAACACATACGCAAAGATACCCGTCTGTGTGTGTGTGTGTGTATGTATAAAGATAGAGACAGAGGATAGAGAGAGAGATAGAAAGAGATAGAGAGAGAGAGACAGACAGACAGACAGACAGACAGATTGATATGGATGGACAGACAGAAAGACAGATAACATGGATGGACAGACAGAAAGACAGATAACAGAGATGGATGACGGAAAAATAAAGATAGACATAACACAGAGAGAGAAAGAAAGAGAGTTGTGTATGCACATGTACACAAATAGACAGAAAAATGTAGTTTACACAAACACACACACACAGATAAGTGCACAAACAATTTATACGTAAACACAAGCAAACACATTTATAAAGCCCCACAAACACACATTTTTTCAAAATTTTTAAAAATAACAACCAAATCTGATGATATGGAACATGGTCCAGTAGAGGGTGCTGTTCTTTACCTTTGAAATAGGTTTATCTAGTGGTGGGTTTCAAACATTTTTAGAACCTTTTCTGTAGGTGTGGCCTGCTTTGTGGGAGTGGCTTGCCAGCCATGTGACTGGGTGGGAGTGGCTTGCTGGCCATGTGACCAAGTGGGAGTGGTTTGCCGGCGTGGGCAACTTGTAAAATGTGGTGAAACTCACTTAACAACACTCTTGCTTAGCACCCCTAACCCTTTAGAAAAAATACCCCCAGGGGTGTTCTAACTTGACAGCTTTAAGACTTGTGGACTTCAACTCCCAGAATTTCTACTCCAGTCGTGTTGGCTCAGGAACTTTGGCATTGAAGTGTGCAAGTCTTAAAGCTGTCAAGTGACAAGACCCTTGCACCCCTAACACTTTAGAAAAAAAAACCCCAGTGGTGTTCAAACTTGACAGCTTTAAGACTTGTGGACTTCAACTCCCAGAATTCCTCCTCTTGCTCTTCATCTTGATGATGTGCGGACGGGCGGGGGGAGGGAGCTGGAACCGGTTCTAAATGGCAATGTAGATTTGTGGAACCTCTTCTATAGAAGAGGTTAGAACTGGCAGGAACCCACCCCTGGATTTGTCTCACCATAATAAGTTAGTCTTATTAAGGTGTTCATCCCACAACTCTTGAGGAATGCATTAAAAAAAAAGGGAATAAAACCAAAAAGAGAAAAAGCAAGGATTTTGAAGGTATCCACAATGTACCTCTTCTGAGCCTTAAAACTGCCTCCCCCTCTCTCCCTCAACTTCAAGAAGCTTATGATGGGGCGAATGAAGGTGTAGAAGGCATTAAGGACTTCTGAGGAGGTGTTTTTTTTTATTTGCTTGCTTGCTTACTTATTTACTTCAGCAAGCATGAATTAGATAACAGATATAAATATAAACATGATCATGAATACATGAAATGGATACGAATAAGTGGGGACAGTAGGCACATTGGTGCGCTTATGCACGCCCCTTACAGACCTCTTAGGAATGGGCTGAGGTCCACGGTAGAGAGTTTAAGGTTGAAGCTGTGGGGATTTGGGGATGTAACAACGGAGTCAGGTAGAGCATTCCAGGTGTTGACCACTCTGTGGCTGAAGTTGTATTTTCTGCCATCGAGTTTGGAGCAGTTTACCTTGAGTTTGTATCTATTGTGTGCTCGTGTGTTGTTGTGTTGTTGTTGTGGTTTTCAAGACATCTTCTCCACTTTGTGTCCAATTTATGACTTGGTTCATGAGTGCTTTGCCCATTGTAGGAGTGTAGGACAATTCTAGGAGTTACCGAGATCAGTAAAAACCACCCAATGTTTTTAATTCCGTCCTTCCTTCAAGGTTAAGCCGTTTGGAACAGCCGTAGACAAATATCTTCAAAGGCTTCAAACTTCTCCTTGCAGGAATTTGAAGAATGTCCTCAACTATGTAAGCATCTGTGCGCGCACATTTTTGAGATTCAGGGGAAGAGAATGAATCTGTCCCAACTTTGGGAGGCAGCTATGGAGGACTAAAAGCTACGCTACTTTTAACAATTCATGGGTGAAACTGTTAGTCAGCAGATCACCTTGCCTCCAAATCATGTGTCTGGAATGGTATATAGCTGTGATGGCGAATCTATGGCACGCATGCCAGACATGGCACACAGAGCTCTCTCTGTGGGCACGTGTGTTGTCGCCAGCTACTCTTCTTGTTCCCAGTGCGCACATGCGCGCCAGCCAGCTGGTCTTCGCAGAGGCTGGAGCACCTGAAAATGGCCCAACAAACAGCCCCAAATGCCTCCCAAATAGACCATTTTTTGGGCTGTTTTCCAGGCTGTTTTCAAGCCTTTTTTCAGGCTGTTTATGGTTGTCTTTTGGGCTGTTTTCAGGTCCCAAAAGAATGGCCTGAAAACAGCCTGAAAACAGCTTTAAAATGACCCAAAATTTCTTGTTCTCTGAATCATAGAATAGAATAGAATAGA
Organism: Thamnophis sirtalis; assembly: GCF_051295495.1. Classification (NCBI taxonomy): domain Eukaryota; kingdom Metazoa; phylum Chordata; class Lepidosauria; order Squamata; family Natricidae; genus Thamnophis; species Thamnophis sirtalis. Next base: position 61,690,900 of record NW_028261382.1, read on the forward strand.
ATAGAATAGAATAGAATATGGAATGGAGTAGAATAGAAAAGAACAGAACAGAATAGAATAGAATATGGAGTGGAGTAGAATAGAATATGGAATGGAGTAGAACAGAACAGAACAGAATAGAATAGAATAGAATAGAATAGAATATGGAGTAGAATAGAAACAGAATAGAATAGAATAGAATAGAATTCTTTATTGGCCAAATGTGATTGGTCACAAGGAATTTGTCTTTGGTACATAATTTGCTCTCAAAGTACATAAGGAGAATAAAAATACATTCATCGAGAATAAAAAAATTAATCACTTAGGGATAGTCATAGGCTACCAATAATCAGATCGTACTAGTAAACAAATAAAACAATATAAATTGTAAAGATACAAGCAACATAGTTATAGTCATAAGTGGGAAGAGACAGGTACTAGGAAGGATGAGAAGAGTAGTAGTAATACGGGCTTAGTAAGTAGTTTGACAGTGTTGTGGGAAAGCAGAGTGATGGCATTCAGGGGAAAAACTCTCCTTGTGCCCAGTTGTTCTGGTGTGCAGTGCCCTATATCATATGTCCAGGATGTGAGATGTCTGTAGACAAAATCCCACAATCAAAACTGTAGGCAAAACCACACACAAAACTGGAAGTGTTTGCAAGAAGAGGGAAAACCTGGGTTTGGGGGCTGCATAAACCAAGATACACTGATTGGATTGGTGGAAGCTGTCCAAACACCTCACCTTTGGCACAGCAAAAGTGTGGTTGGTTTGCAAGAAAATGTCCTGCAATGACATTTTAAGAAGAGACCGGACAACCGTTTGTCTGAAACAAGGGGTTTGGACTAGAAGACCTCCATGGTCCCATCCAACTCTGGTATTCTGCTAAACCCCTGGGAAGGTTTTCAGATCCAAAGAAGGCCAAGTTTTGTTTTTGGTCTTTTTAGAAAAAACATCCTCGCTCTGTTCATTGTTCTGGGCTCGCCAGGATATTCCAATCCAATTAGGAGCTTGTCACCCCGAAAGATGTCAAAATGCTTGCTCTGAAACTTGGCTTTAGGGGATTAAGGCAGGGGTGAAATTCAGCAGGTTCTGACAGGTTCTGGACAACCAGTAGCAGAAATTTTGAGTAGTTCGGAGAACCAGCAAATGCCACCTCTGGCTGGTCGCAGAGTGGGGTGGGAATGGGGATTTTGCAGTATCCTTCCCCCTGGAGTGGGGAGGGAATGGGTATTTTGCAGTATCCTTCCCTGGAGTGGGGAGGGAATGGGGATTTTGCAGTATCCTTCCCCCTGGAGTGGGGAGGGGATGGGGATTTTGCAGTATCCTTCCCCCTGGAGTGGGGAGGGAATGGGTATTTTGCAGTATCCTTCCCCTGGAGTGGGGAGGGAATGGGGATTTTGCAGTATCCTTCCCCTGGAGTGGGGAGGGAATGGAGATTTTGCCAGTATCCTTCCCCTGGAGTGGGGTGGGAATGGGTATTTTGCAGTACCCTTCTCCCCAGAGTGGGGAGGGAATGGGTATTTTGCAGTATCCTTCCCCTGGAGTGGGGAGGGAATGGGTATTTTGCAGTATCCTTCCCCTGGAGTGGGGAGGAATGGGGATTTTGCAGTATCCTTCCCCTGGAGTGGGGAGGGAATGGGGATTTTGCAGTATCCTTCCCCTGGAGTGGGGAGGGTAGGGAGATTTTGTAGTATCCTTCCCCAGGAGTAGGGAGGGAATGGAGATTTTGCAGTATCCTTCCCCTGGAGTGGGGAGGGAATGGGGATTTTGCAGTATCCTTCCCCGGCCAAGCCCACCAAGCCACGCCCACAGAACCGGTAGTAAAAAAAAATGTGAATTTCACCACTGGATTAAGGCCTTTGAAGAGTGGAGTGGCTCTTCTCGTGATGCGTCCTTTCAAAATTCCAGCTCAAGCCTCCGTTTCTTTTCCTCTCTTGTATGCAAGTTGCAATGAATATTGACCCACCAGAGGCTTCACCAGCAAGACTCCTAAAGTCCACCCAGGACTCTTGGTTCAAGAGTCTCACAAAAGCTCTGCGTTTCCTGACAGCCACCACCAAGCAACAGTGTTGTTTAAAAGTAATAGTAAAGGTTCCCCTCACACATCTGTGCTAGTCGTCCCTGACTCTAGGGGGCGGTGGCTCATCTCTGTTTCAAAGCCAAAGAGCCAGCGCTGTCCAAAGACGTCTCCGTGGTCATGTGGCCGGCATGACTCAATGCCGAAGGCGCATGGAACGCTGTTACCTTCCCACCAAAGGTGGTTCCTATTTTTCTACTTGTATATTTTTTAATGTTCTTTCGAACTGCTAAGTTGGCAGAAGCTGGGACGAGTAACGGGAGCTCACTCCATTACGCAGCGCTAGGGATTCGAACTGCCACCTTTCTGATCGACAAGCGGAGCGCTATGAACTACACAGTGTTGTGTAGGAGGAGAGGCCAATGTTTCCTGCCTACTAAGATTTTAAGCAGCTTGTGGGGACAACAGGACCCCACACTCATTACCACTGATGATGTCACGTAGTTGGGCCATGAAATGTCTGCAAGGAAACAATTAAGCTCAGAGAGCACCAAGACTCCACAGCCCCCCTCCTCTCTCCCTCCTTCCCTCCCTTCTAGCCCTGATGATGTGACCCTGTGGGTAAAAAAATGTCTGCAAGAAAACAAGCAAGTTACCCCACAGTTCTCCTCCTCCAACTTCCCTCCCTTCTAACACTGATGATGTGATCTAGTTGGGTAATGAAATGTCTGCAAGGAAACAATCAAGCTCAGAGAGGACCAAGGACCCCACAGTCGTCCTCCTTCCTCCCTCCTTTCCTAGCCCTGATGATGTGACCCTGTTGGGTAATAAAATATCTGCAAGAAACAACCAACCTACCCCACAGTCGTTGTCGTCCTCCTCCTCCTCCTCCTCCTCCTCCTCCTCCTCCTCCTCCTCCTCCTCCTCCTCCTCCTCCTCCTCCTCTCCCTTCTCTAACACTGATGATGTGATCTAGTTGGGTAATGAAATGTCTGCAAGGAAACAATCAAGCTCAGAGAGGACCAAGGACCCACAGTCGTCCTCCTTCCTCCTCCTTCCTAGCCCTGATGATGTGACCCTGTTGGGTAATAAAATATCTGCAAGAAAACAACCAACCTACCCCACAGTCGTTGTCCTCCTCCTCCTCCTCCTCCTTCTCCTCCTCTCCTCCTCCTCCCCTCCCCTCCTCCTCCTCCTCTCCCTTCTAACACTGATGATGTGATCTAGTTGGGTAATGAAACATCAGCAAGAAAACAACCAAGCTCAGAGAGCACCAAGGACCCCACAATTTTTCTCCTCCTCTCCACAACGCTCACTCCTTTTTAGTACTGATGATGTTCCCTAGTTGGGTAATGAAACGTCTGCAAGAAAACAAGCAAGCTCAGAGAGAACCAAGGACCCCACAGTCCTTCTCCGCACTCCCTCCCTTCTAGCCTGATGACGTGACCCAGTTAGTTAATAAAATATATGCAAGAAAACAACAAAGCTATCTCACAGTTCTCCTCCTCTTCCTCCCTTCTAACACTGATGATGTGATCTAGTTGGGTAATGAAATGCCTGCAAGAAAACCACCACGCTCAGAGAGCCCCTGATTTCAACCTGCCATGAGTCAACCTTGAGCTATAAATGTTCTCCTTGATTGGCACACCAAGGTGAGCATAGATTAATACCAAGAATAATATCACACCAACAACAAGAAGTAGCCCTGAGCAACAGGTCTTCCCTTCTGTTGGGATCATAAGGCCAACCATTCTCCTGGACTTGAACTTGGTTCAACCGCCACAGAGTCAAGAGATTAAGAGATCAACCAAAGGACAAATCCCCATCTTTAAGTCCCTCAACTGCACCCTGGCAAGAAGCATCTTCTCAGCTTGCCATGAGTCAAAACAAGAAGGCATCTAATTCACAGTAAGACCTGTAAGATGGAAAGTAAAATAAATAAATGAGAAAACTTAATACAATACAATACAATACAATAGCAGAGTTGGAAGGGACCTTGGAGGTCTTCTAGTTCAACCCCCTGCCTAGGCAGGAAACCCTATACCATTTCAGACAAATGGTTATCCAGCATCTTCTTAAAGACTTCCAGTGTTGGGGCATTCACAACTTCTGGAGGCAACTTCTATTCCACTGATTAATTGTTCTCACTGTCAGGAAATTCCTCCTCAGTACTAAGTTGCTTCTCTCCTTGATTAATTTCCACCCATTGCTTCTTGTCCTACCCTCAGGTGCTTGAGAGAATAGTTTGACTCCCTCTTCTTTGGGGAGGCCCCTGAGATATTGGAAGACTGCTATCATGTCTCCCCTAGTCCTTATTTTCATCAGACTAGACATACCCAGTTCCTGCAACCGTTCTTCATGTGTTTTAGCCTCCAGTCCCCTAATCATCTTGGTGGCTCTTCTCTGCACTCTTTCTAGAGTCTCCACTTGGAGATGTCTCTTCTACAAGTTGGTGGCATCTAAGCGAAGAGGTTTTGAGTTGGTCCCATCAGCAGAAGATGGGTGGCCTTTCTACTCTCACAGCGGTTATCATTTCCAAGAGCTCATTTATACCTGCATATTAAACACCATTTCCACACAAAGCTGAGCTTTGTTTTCTGTTTGTTTTTTTCTAGCAATACCTCCATACCACCTTCTCGTTCCTTCCCTTCCCCTTCCACCCCGTTTCCTGTTTCTGAAATTTGTGGTGGATGTTGGAATGAGAAACATCAAGGAGGGGGAAAAAGATATTTATGGGACAGTGGTGGGTTTCAATTTTTTTAGAACCTCTTCTGTAGGTGTGGCCTGCTTTGTGGGAGTGGCTTGCCAGCCATGTGACTGGGGTGGGAGTGGCTTGCCAGCCATGTGACTGAGTGGGCATGGCCAACTTGTAAAATGTGGTGAAACTCACTTAACAACGCTCTTGCTTAGCAACCAAAATGTTGGCTCAGAAACTCTGGCTTTTGAAGCACGCAAGTCTTAAAGCTGTCAAGTTACAAGACCCTTGCACCCCTAACCCTTTAGAAAAAAAACCCGTTTTTTTGGGGTTCAAATTTGACAGCTTTAAGACTTGTGGACTTCATCTCCCAGAATTCCTCCTTTCGCTCTTCATCTTGATTATGTGCGGACGGGCGGGGGGGGGGGGGAGAGAGCTGGAACCGGTTCTAAACGGCACTGCAGATTTGTGGAACCTCTTCTATAGAAGAGGTTAGAACTGGCAGGAACCCACCCCTGTTATGGGCGGAAGACGAAATAACATGATGGGCTCGTTCTTCAATATATGCGCTAGAGTTTCTTTCTCCCGCTTCCTCAGCACTTAGGTTGATGGCTAAGGACATGAGGGGGAATCCCCCAGTTTCTGGTTTATTTGTGCTGTTTAAAATGTCAAACATCAGGGATGTCTTTAAAAACTGTATGCCTTCCCCTCTCTTGTTCATCTTAAGGTGGCCCAGCTGCACATGAAAATAGCATAATTGGGAGAAGGAAGGAAGGAAAAGAAGGAAGGAATTGAGAGGGGAAGGAAGGAAGAGGGGAAAGAGATGGGCAGGGAAGGGAAGAGGGGGAATGGAAAAAGAAAACAAGAAGAAGGATGAAAGGAAAGAAGGAAGGGATAGAAAAAAAGGGGAAGGGAGAGGGAGAAAAGGACAGATAAGGGAGGGAGGGAGGAAGGAAGGAAAGAAAATGAGATGGAAGGAAAGGAGGAAAGAAAAGAGGAAGGAAAATGAGAAGAAAGGAAAGAAGGGAGGGAGGGAAGAAAGGAAAGGGAAAAGTTGAATGAAAGGGACAGAGGGAGAGAAGGAAGTAAAAAGAAGCAGAAGAAAAAAACGGGAAGAAAAAAAGAAGAGGGAGGAGAAGAAAGGGGCCACCGGGGGACCCCTCCCTTCCTTCTTAGACTGTATAAAAGAAAGAGGACCCCAAGAGCCAAGGGGGGACCCCCAACCAGCGGGCCGGGACAAACGCAACGGCTCCTCCTTTCCCTCTCCCGTTAGCCGAAGTCTCCCCCGCGACCCCCGCCTCAAACAAGGCTGGCTAGAGGAGGAAGGGGGAGAGATCTCAAAGTCTCCCCTCCTGTCGCAGGTGATCCGCCCGCGCCGGGGAGGCGGCCAAGAAGCGGAGAACCGGGCGGGCGGCGTCGGGGGAGGACGGAGAGGGGAGCCGGGCGGGGGCAGCCACCCACCCACCCCGTCAGCCGGCCCGTCCCCCCGAGCGGATAGGGGCTGAGCCTCCGCTGCCGCCGGCTGTTTCGCCCAGCAGGCAAGCGTCCCAACCGGAGAAGGCAGGATGGGCCGTCCCGCCTGCTTGCCTCTGCTGACAGCGGCCGCCCTGTGCTGGTCCTGGGGGGCTCAAGGCCAGGTAAACCCTGGGAGGGGGGAGGTTTATGCCAAGGGGGGGGGATCTCCCTCTGTCTGTCTGTGTCTGTATGTGTTTCCCTCTCTGTCTCTCTCTTTCTCTATCTCTCTCTGTGTGTGTCTTTCTCTCATTCTCTCTCTCTGTCTCTCTCATTTTCTCTCTCTACTCTCTCTCTGTCTCTGCCTCTTTCCCTTTCCCTTCCTCTCTCTCTTTCTCTCGCTCTTCTCTCTTTCTCTGTCTGTCTGTCTCATTTTCTCTCTCTCTGTCTCTCTGTGTGTCTTTTCTTTTTCTCATTCTCTCTCTCTCTTTCATTCTCTCTGTGTGTCTCTCTGTCTCTTTCTGTCTGACTCTTTTTTCTTCTTCTTTCTCCTTTCCGTCTCTCGCTTCTCTTCCTCTTCTCCTCTTTCCCTAATGCTTCTTTTCACTCCTTTGCAAAAACTTTCCGACGCTGGGGACTCCCGGGTTCCCCCCCCCAAAAAAAACCCCAAACTCTGCCACCTCCCCACCCCCCAACTTTGCATGGAAAGAGCCTCTCCCGACGACGCGAAGGGCCCGGCACCTCTCCAAAGCGGCGGACGGGCTGCGTAATTGCGCTTCGCCGTGCCCAGACTTCGGGCGGGCGGGCAGGGAGGGAAGGAGTGGGGAGTGTTTGTGTGGGGGGTGGGGAGGGGGAGTTTATCCGGACATGTCGGGGTGGCTTCTCTTCCCCCCTCCCCATCTTCCTCCGTTTCCTGGGACTCGTTGGAAAGTTGCGGGCGGGAGAGAAGGGGAGAGGCAGAGCCGGAAGAGAGGGATTCCCAAACAGGGTCCATGTGGATTTAATTGAAAAGGAAAATTGGGGGGGGGGGTAGGTGGATGGAAAGAGCCATTGACGTTGTTTACGATCGCCGGAGCTGGCAGGGAAGGAAAGAGCCGGCCAGGACTCGCTTTGATTTCAAATTCCGCCCCAAACGAAGCCAGGCGGATTTGGGGAGGGGGAGAGGACTGCGGGGGGCGTCGGAGCGCGCTTTCCCGGTCGGAAAGCCTTCGCTGAACAGTCAGTTCCCTTGGCCATGACACTGTAAGCCACTGGACTAGCCACCTTGAATGAAGTGATGAAAAGAGGAAGAGGAAGCAGAGGTGGTTGGATGGCGGGATGGATGGATGGAAGCAATGAGAATAACAAGAGTGGGAAGGGACCTTGGAGGTCTTCTAGTGTTCTAGTCCAACCCCCTGCTTAGGCAGGAAGCCCTACACCACTTCAGACAAATGGTTATCCAACATCATAAAAGACAAAATAATAAATAATTATTAAAATAATTGGAGGAGGAGGAGGAGGAGAAGAGGAGGAGGAGGAGGAGGAGGAAAGAAGGAGGAGGAGGAGGAAAGAAGGAGGAGAAGAAGAAGAGGGGAAGAAGGAGAAGAAGAGGAGGAGAAGAAGAAAAGAAGAAAAGAAGAAAAGGAGGAGGAGAAGAAGAAAAGGAGGAAGAGGAGGAGAAGAAAAAAAGAAAAGAAGAAGAAAAGGAGGAGGGGAAGAAAATGAAGAAAAGAAGAAAAGAAGAAAAGGAGGAGAAGAAGAAGAAAAGAAGAAGAAAGAAGGAGGAGGAGAAGAAGAAGAGCAGGAGGAGACAAAATACTCAGCAACTTTAGAATTCAGACAAATAAGCACCTGCCACACAACACCACAACAGTTGTTGATAAGAAATTTAAAAAAAATGGATAGTGAATGTGGCATTTGCTGGAGACAGCAGAATAGAAGAGAAAGAACTGGAGGGGGGGGAAATATCACAAAATACAAAGACTTGCAATAGAAGGAGAACAACTATGGCCAAAGAAAGCCCAGATGTGGAAATATTGCAGATTCTTTCCCCCTCAGTCCGAAATGAAACTCGCTGGACAGGCACCCCAAAACATCTCTGGAGCAACATTTGAACCCCATCAGCATTGACAAAATAAGTCAATTGCAGAAGGCAGCTTGGCTTGCAACAGCTGCCATCCTGCAATGAAACCTTTACCACCAACTTTCCAGATGCTGGGGAAAGATTCCACCCGGAGGGGGGACCAAAACACCAACTCCAGTCTAAACATCTGGCTGGCTGTGTGATCAAGCCTAATAACAAAGTGAACAAAGATGGATTTTCCCCCTCCTCCCTTCCACTCGGCCTTGCTCCTAAGCTCAGTAAAGTATTTGGTTAGGGAGGGGGAAAAAATCCTTCCACTCGGAAACTATGTCCCTCAATTAGCAAAGAATGCAGTTTGATTAATAAAGTCTATGACATTTCAGCTATTAAATCTGGCAGCCCGGCTGGGATCACAGCTTGCTGAATTAGCTCCCTTGCCAGATCAACCAAGCAAATAATAGAAGCCAAGAAATCTATGCCATAAATAAGGCCAAGTGTTTAAAAAATGGGCCCCTTTGGCTTATAATAGACCAGTGTTTCCCAACCTTGGCAACTTGAAGATGTCCGGACTTCAACTCCCAGAATTCTGGGAGTTGAAGTCCGGACATCTTCAGATTGCCAAAGTTGGGAAACACTGTAATAGACGTTGGGTTGTTTGCAGCCAACAAAGACCTCCACAATGAGGAAAAATTGGGAGGGGGAGGAAGAGGAAGGTTGGGTCAGTCATGACCAAGAATGACCCATCGTATCGGAAAAAAATTGCCCTTTTGATAATGCCTTCAGCAAGGTATTGAGGTCCAGGATCACTCAGTTGATGGTCTCCAGTTCCGCGGTGTCCTAACTTTCATCTCCATACAGTTGATTGGTTTCTTCTCAATTTGGAGACCTTCCAGATATGGAGACATTGAACCCCAGAGTTGTTAGTAAAGGCTCGTGATATGGAGACTTGGAGACATGGAGCTGAAAGGATGGGACATCCAAGATCAAACCAGCGTTTTGGTCCTTGTTGTAAGAGCAGGTGGGTCTACTTGTAGAGGTGTACCTAAAACTAATGTAAGAAACTAATGTTCATCAAAACTACAGGCAATGTTCCTTCAGGCCTTCCTGTCCTCTACCATCCTCTGGTCTCCATTGAAGCTCATGCCGACTGCTTCGGTGACTCCATCCAGCCACCTCATTCTCTGCCGTCCCCTTCTTCTTTTGCCCTCCATCGTTCCCAGCATGAGGCTCTTCTCCAGGGGGTCCTTCCTTCTCATTAGGTGGCCAAAGTCTTTGAGTTTCCTCTTCAGGATCTGGCCTTCTAAAGAGCAGTCAGGGTTGATCTCCTCTAGGACTGACCGGTTGGATGGCCTTGCAGTCCAAGGGACTCGCAGGAGTCTTCTCCAGCACCAGAGTTCAAAGGCCTCCATTCTTTGGCGCTCAGCCTTCCTTATGGTCCAACCTTCACAGCCATCCATTGCAACTGGGAAAACCATCACCATGATTATGCACACAGGTTGATGTCTCTGTTTTTTAGTATGCTGTCTAGGTTTGCCATAGCTTTCCTCCCCAGGAGCAAGCGTCTTTTAATTTCTTGGCTGCAGTCCCCATCTGCGCTGATCTTGGAGCCCAGGAAAACAAAAACTGTCACTATCTATCGGCCAAGAATTGAGAGGGCCGGATGCCGTGATATTAGCTTTCTTCAGGTTGAAAACTACGGTAATATTCATCAAAACAAGGTATAATCCAAAACTCTGGAATTTGGTGGTCGGTTAGAGGAAGCATGGAGGGGAAATAAAATTATTTGTGGCATCCAGGGAGGTTGAAATCCAGAGGGAGTAATCAAAATAATCTCCTACAGCCTGGCCTCTTTCGTTTCCCACATGTGGGTTGTTTTCTTATCCATATGGCCTTCTGTAGCATGCTCAACATGTGGAAATATCCTGGGGCCCACATGAAAGAGAGCCTACTTTGGGGCGTTGGAAAACAAAGTCGACTTTATGCTTTCATCTCAGCATGGGGAAAGAGGAGAAGAGAAGGGAAGGAACTGAGCTTTGAAAAACTAACACAACCTCTCCTAAAAATTTCCTCCAAGGATTTGATTTGAACATGGCTTGGATTTTTCTCAGCAGATTCCCGGACTGTTGTTGTGAGGGGGGGGGGAGAATCTACAGGACCAGGTTTCCTGAAGAGAAGACCACTAAATTATACATTTATAAATGAATTAGAAGAAACCAATCAAGGAGAGAAGTCACCTAGAACTCAGGAGAAATTTGTTGACAGCTAGAAAAATTAATCAGTGGAACAACTTGCCTCCAGAAGTTGTGAATGCTCCAACACTGGAGGTTTTTAAGAAGAGATGGGAACAACCATTTGTTTGGGATGATGGAAGGTCTCCTGCTTGAGCAGGGGGTTGGACTAGAAGTCCTCCAAGTTCCCCTCCAACTCTGTTATTTCGATATAACTGTGATGGCGAACCTATGGCATGCCACAGCTCCACTGCGCATGTGCCTCCCGCCAGCACATTGATTTTCAGATCTTCTACGGGAGACATGCATGGGGGCCGGGGGAGTCATGCGTGCATGGGTGGGTGGGTGAAAGGGAGTATGGGGGTGGGGGGCGCTGCCCCCCTGTGTCTCATTTTTTGTTTCAAGAGGCTTCTGGGAGGCCTGCCAGGCCCAAAACGGGGTGTGAGGGGTCGCACACATGTGGGGGGGAGCGCACAGGGGGTCATATGCATGCGTGGGGATGGAGGGGGTGTGGGAGGGTGTGCTCTCATGTGCAGGGTGGCGGGGCACATTGTATTATGGGTGTGGGCACGCATGCGCAATTTTGGCATGCAAGGAGAAAAAAGTTAGCCATAAATGTGATACAGCAACCCAGCTTTTTCCATTTTGCTCAATGTTGTCCTATTAAGCTACATTTTCTAAGCCACACACATGCACGGGAACAAAGCGCATGTGCGGAATTCCGCTCACATGCGCAGAAGGCGCACACACTCACAGTTTTGGTGCACACCGAACCGGTATTACAATTATGTGAAACCCACCTCTGTCTACTACAAAGAGAAAGACATTTCACATAGAAACAACAAGCTGTTTCGTATTCAAGAAGTTTGTAAAGAAAGCCACACCTTTCTCTGAATGAGTAAACCAGCCTCCGTTGAGTCACAAACAGTTTTCTCCTTCCATGCAATTACCAGACAGACTTTCCTGGCATCTGAAGCTGTAATCAACAAGAGCAAAACATGTCAGTTAAGCTCCAGTAATTTGGCGCTATGGAAAAATAATTTCTGGCTAAGCCCCGAAGACCAGAAACAAATTCTGAATCTTTTTCCTAATAAAGAGGCAGCTGCATTGACTTTGTAAAATTCAGCTGGTGATGCAAAGTAGGCGGTAACACAACGATAATTTACTCTATTGGGTTAGGATTTTTTTTTTTAAATGTAAATCTCATGGGTTTAATGAGGTTTCTATGCTTTCTCGTCTCTGTTTATTTCGGTGTAAAAGATTCAAGATAAGAGAAGATGGATGTCCATCCAGATGTTGTTGAACATCAGCTAGTGTGGCTTCAAGCAAAGGGCCTTGAGAATAGATCTCCAGCAACCTCAGATGAGTTACCCCAAGGTGCTTTTTCAAGAGGCAATTGGACTCTCTTGTTTTCTTCTTTGAAGATGTTTTGCTGGAGAGCCAAGGTGGAGCAGTGGTTAAATGCAGCACTGCAGGCTACTTCAGCTGACTGCAGTTCAGCAGTTCGGCTGTTCAAATCCCACTAGGCTCAAGGTTGATTCAGCCTTCCATCCTTCCGAGGTGGGTAAAATGAGGACCCGGATTGTTGTTGGGGGCAATATGCTAACTCTGTAAACCGCTTAGAGAGGACTGAAAGCCCTATGAAGCGGTATATAAGTCTAACTATTGCTCTTCCCAGAAGTTTCTTTAGTTCAACAGGAATCATTTGCACCACTCAGGTGACCCTGAGGACACAAATAAACTTCCAAGTGGCCTCAATGACCCTCTAAAAGGATGCAAATGACCAGCTGTCTGCAAGGAGAATAAATCCTTCCATTCCCCACCGTCCTGTCAGAGCTGAAGAAGCTTCTTGAATGAGAAATGAAATGTCTTCAAAGAAAAAACAAGAAAGGTTCAGTTCCCTCCTGAAAAAGCACCTTTGGGAAAACCATGGCCTGGATCAGAGATCACCAACCGTAGGGACCACTAAATTCATAATTTTAAATCCTGCGGACCACTAATATGAATTTTTAGAAAAAAGATAAATAGGATTTAGTGCAATATAAAACATGCAAATAATTTTTCTGCGGACCACCAAACTTTTCTCCTGGACCAGGCCAGCGGTCACCATCTGCCAGTTGGTGACTGCTGGCCTGGATGACTGTGAATCTCTACAGAGTTGGATGGGATAGATAGATTATGGGTACCAGATCTGGGTTGTAAAAATAGGCATGACCACAAGATGGCAGCACAGACACGTTGGGGGTGATTATTCTTTAGCTCCACCTTGTGGTCACCTGGATTTTTCGGCACATTTACATAATCTAGATTTTTGCATCTCATTGCATAAAATGGGTATCAATCTTGATACCAAAATTGTTTGGGTCCGCCAGAAAAATTAGGAGAAACATTTAAATCCTAAAACACCATGCTCATTTTCGGGTCATTTTCCTGGCTGTTTTTGGCCCGAAAAACAGCCAGAAAGCAGGCATGCATGTGCCGACTAGCTGGTGTTTGGGTTTTCTAGTGCTCCGGCGCAGGTACATGCACCTGAGTTCCGGTTTGGGCACTCGGTGGCGAAAAAGTTCGCCATCACTGATATAGGGTCTCTTGCCTGAGCAGGGGGTTGGACTAGAAGACCTCCAAGGTCCCTTCCAATTCTGTTCTTTTATTATTCTCCAGCGAGTTTAATCTGAGGCCGAAGGGGAAAGAATCTGCAATATTTTCACATCTGGGCTTCCACACAAACTCTGTGTGACTTCTCTGTTTTCTTGCCAAGATCCATTTCTGTTGAAACAGACTAAAAATGACTTAATCCCTTTGTAGTTTCTTTCCCCCCTCCCTTTTAAAACCTCCTTTCCTCCACAATTAATGCCAGAGAACGGACGGCGTTTAAGAGAAAGTCTTGTTAATGTATAACTTTGCTCTATCGAAGCTTAATTGCCAGCGGGATTAGAAAATATATGAGGATTTATATCTTGTGGGTCAAGGCTGAAATTCCATAGATGCTTTATGCCAGGGGTGTCCAAACTTGGGAACTTTAAGACTTGTGGACTTCAACTCCCAGAGTTCCCCAGCCAGCATTGGCTATCCAGTCTCTTCTTAAAAACCTCCAGTGATGAGGCACCCACAGCTTCTGAAGGCAAGCCGTTCCACTGGTTTCCTCAACACAATCAGTTGTGATTGGAGTGGAGGTCTCGAGTCTCTGAACCAGCATGAGTTTTGTTCTCCTCCCAACATTTTTTTCAAGACAGGAAAAACTTTGTTTTGTATCCATGAGCAACAAATAAGTATATATAAAGCCTTAGTAAGACCGCCCCAAGAATTCTGCATCCAGTTTTGGTCACCACACTATAAAAAGGATGCGGAGATTCTAGAAAGAGTGCAGAGAAGAGCAACCAGGATGATGAAGGGACTGGAGGCTAAAACATAAGATGAATGGGTACAGGAACCAGGCATGGCTAGTCTAGTGAAGAGAAGGACCAGGGGAGACAGGATAGCAATGTTCCAATATTTGAGGGGCTGCGAGAGAGAGGAGGGGGTCAAGCTATTTTCCAAACCACCTAAAGGCAGACAAGGAATAATGGATTTAAGGTGGTGGATGTTGGATTTAAGGAGAGATTCAACCTGGAAATAAGGAGAATTTTTGTGACCATGAGAACAATCAACTAATGAAAGAGAAGTTGCCTTCGGAAGTTGTGGCAGCTTCATCACTGGAGGCTTTCAAGAAGAGACTGGACAGCCATCTGTCAGAAATGGTGCAGGGTCTCCTGCTTGGGCGCGGGGTTAGACTAGATGACCTACAAGGTATCTTCCAACTCTGTTAATCTGTAAAAAAAAAATTAACTCAGAACTGATGGGTCCAAAATGGAGGGAGAACGTGGTCAGTTGACAGAGTGAAAGCTTTTGTTGAAGGAAACGAGTGTGACTTTTCCTCCTTTTTGTTGTTTCAGGTCTATTATTCTTGTGGGGCTCAGTTCAGTTCCTGGGAAAGAGGATTGATTTTATCTCCTGGATTCCCCAACAATTATTCATCGGGGATGCACTGCGTCTGGCGATTTCTTATCCCTGCTAAGACCTACCTATTGTTGGAGATCTTTGACTTTGATGTCTTTGAAAGCCTCAGTGAAGACGCCTGGGATGGCTATTTTTCTTTGACCAAAAATACAAACAAGGAGTCATCATCTGGAGAAGAAACTGCAGGATATTCCAGCTCCATCTTTCCAACCAAGACTTCGGTGGACCCTGATCTTGACTCAACGGATCCCGTTGAGGGCCTTCTCGAAGCCACTTCTCAAAACCTTGAGTGGAAAGAATCCCATCCAAGTGGAGAACCCAAAGACTTAGCTGTCACACAATCAAGTAAATTTCCAACCCAGGGAGGAACCAACAACACCTTGATGAGACAAGGTGGAAAACAAGAGAAGAAGGACTTGGTGGACAAAATAGTATTTGCTCACTATCCTGCTAAGGAGACGGCCGAAGGTCCTCAGAAACGTTCAGGGAAGGTGATTTTTGGAGACGATGCTGCCATTTCAACCGTGATCTTGCCGCTGAACATCTCTTCTACCCCATCATTCTCCGCTGATGTTTGTCCAGATGACGTCTTATATGTCTCGGACCTCATTGCTTTTTCTTCTCGTTTCTGTGGGACAAAATCACCCTTGAACCAAAACATGACCTTTGGGTCGTCTCTGAAAATGGTGGAAGTTATTGTGGAGCTCATCACCACCACCGACCGTGGGCGAGGCTTCGCCATGCTCTTTGAGTACAAGAACGGGACGGAGATGATGCCCACCAACGATATCAAGGATGGAGAAGAGAATACCATGATGCTCGTGGTCATCACTGGCATCCTGTTCTTTGCGATGGTCCTCCTGTCCTCCCTCTGCATTGCATGTAGGTAAGTGAGCGATGGTGGATCCTTCACCGTTTTGTGTTTTCAGTCTTGACAGATTAGCAGAGTTGTAAGGGACTGTGTAGGTCAACCACACCACCCAAGCAGGAGACCCTACCCCATTTCAGACAGATGGCAGTCCAAGACTAAAACTGTAGGTTTTCGTCTTCAGATCATCTTAGATAGATTCAGATTAACAGAGGATGGGAGAGACCTTGTAGGTCATCTAGTCCAACCCAAGCAGGAGACCCTACACTATTTCTGACAGATGGCAGTCCAGTCTCTTCTTGAAAGCCTCCAGTGATGAAGCTCCCACAACTTCTGAAGGCAACTTCTGTTCCATGGGTTGATTGCTCTTCCTGTCAGGAAATTTCTCCTTATTTCCAGGTTGAATCTCTCCTTGATCTTAATCCTTAATCCCATGTTTCTGAAGTCACTTTAAGCTGCAATACTAATGGATTTAATGACGTGGAGCGATGTTTCTCCAATACTAGAAAAAAGTGAGTCCTTGTGTTATGACCATAACTGAGCCCAAAATGTACATGGTTAAGAGAGAAATTCGTTAAGTGAATTTCACCCATTTGATGACTTTCCTTGTCGCAAAATGGGACAAAAGTCACTTAACAAAGTCTCACTTAGCAACGGGCATTTTAGGCTCAATTGTGAACATAAATCAAAGACGACCTGAAATTAAATGCTTAATTAAAACATGGATAATTTTTAATACAACAGCTAAATAGGTTACATACACCATGGTGCATCACCAGCTGGATAATGCTTCTGCCTTATCAGTGGTTTTAATAGGTTTTAGTCAGATGCATTTAGTACAGATTAATAAATTAATTACTCAGATTGATACATCAAAAACACATAATCTTAGATCAGCAGTCATTTCAGCCCTTGTATGAAGGGATGTGGTGGCTCAGTGGCTAAGACGCTGAGCTTGTCGATCAGAAGGTCAGCAGTTTGAATCCCTAGCGACCCATCGTGACCCCACAGACAACGTTCCTCCAGGCCTTCCTGTCCTCTACCAGCCTCTGGAGTCCATTGAAGCTCATGCCGACTGCTTCAGTGACTCCATCCAGCCTCTGCATTCTCCATAGTCTCCTTCTTCTTTTGCCCTCCATCGTTCCCAGCATGAGGCTCTTCTCCAGGGAGTCCTTCCTTCTCATTAGGTGGCCAAAGGATTTGAGTTTCCTCTTCAGGATCTGGCCTTCTAAAGAGCAGTCAGGGTTGATCATCCCTAGGACTGACCGGTTGGATCGCCTTGAAGTCCAAGGGACTTGCAGGCATCTTCTCCTGCACCAGAGTTCAACGGCCTCCATTCTTTGGCGTTCAGCCTTCCTTACGGTCCAACCTTCACAGCCATCCATTGCAACTGGGAAAACCATCGCCTTGACTAGACACACTTTTGTTGGCAGGGTGATGTCTCTGCTTTTTAGTCTGCTGTCTAGATTTGCCATCGCTTTCCTCCCTAGGAGCAAGCGTCTTTTAATTCCTTGGCTGCAGTCCCCATCTGTGATGATCTTGGAGCCCAGGAAAATAAAATCTGTCCCGACCTCCATTTCTTCCGCAGGAATGGAAGGGGCCAGATGTCATGATCTTAAGTTTTCTTAATGTTGAGTTTCAAGCCAGTTTTTGCACTCTCCTTTTTCGCCCGCATCAAGAGGCTCTTTAGTTCCTCTTCACTTTCTGCCATTAGAGTGGCGTCATCTGACTATCTGAAGTAAAAGAATAGGCATCCTGAAGCCTTGTGGTCCAACCTCGCCATCTTCCAATACACGAATCCAGTTAATGGATTGATTCATGAGTGAGTCTTGGGAACCTCAAGCTTCAAGCTCTTTCCTTGGGGCAACGCTGATCCGAAAGTCCAAAACTTGATTGGTCAGTTATTAAGGAAAAATTCACATGCTGTTTTGGGGAGCATGGGACATTTTCTCCTTCCCTGTTGCTCTGCTGTGCTTTCCTGAAGCTTCAGCCAGTAGCTACTGTGGTGGTGGTTACTTCTCTCAGTGCTTCTCTTCATCTCCTCCTTCTCATTTTCTCTTTTTTTCATTTTTTTATTTTTCTTTTAATACAAACATTTCATCATTCATTAAACATTGTGTTGTCTGGGTATAAAATTTTTGTGTCATAATAGTTAAATCTTACATATATATATATATATATATATATATATATATATATATATATATATATATATATATATATATATATATATATATATACACACACACATACATACATACATACATACATACACATACACACATACATACATATACATATACATATACATATATTCTTATTTTAATACTAATACTTAAAACTTCGCATATCTATTATTATAACATTTCTCTTAATTTATTTAACTTTATAATACATCATTTTCATATTTATTCTCTACCCATTGATAGAATAGCTCCCATATATTATAATAGTCAGATTCTTCCTTTCCTTTAATTGCAAGTGTTAATCTATTCATTTCTGCACATTCTAATATTTTTTTAATCCCGTTTTCACCTGTGGGGAATCTCTTCACCCTTCCAATTTCGTGCAAACACAACTCTAGCTGCAGTTATTACGCGAATAGTCAAATATACATTTTCTTTACTATATTTTTCTGATAATATACCCAACAAGAACAGTTCAGGTTTTAGATCAATGCGTCATCTTCTCCAACCACATTTGGATTTATTTTTTAAAAAGTTTTTTTTATTTTTAGTCTCATACACACATTTACAAGTATACATTCCCTTCGTTATTATTCTTATCACATTTTAATACTTTTAAACATTCATTTTTCCATATATAAAATTAAAATATATGATGGGGATTACTTTGCTTACCATCCCATACACCTATTTTGTTTTGATGCCACTCTACTTTCCTTTTCTCCCTCCCTCCTTTCTCTCCTTTCTTCCTTCCTCCTCTCCTTTCCCTTTCCTTCTTCCCCTTCCTCTCCCCTACTCCTCTCTACCTCTTCCCCTTCATACCCTCTCTCCTCCTCTTCCTATCCCTCCCCATCTTCCTCTCCTTTCCTCTTTCTTCTTTCCCTCCTTCCCTCTCTTCTCTTCACACCTTTGGGTTTCTGCCCAGTATTTTTTTTAAACTTCTGTACATGTCCACCACATATGATAAAATGTCAGGTGACATGTCCAACGTTTAGTTGATTTGTCTTTAAACATTTTTCCTCCTTCTCATTTTCATTGGTGAGGCTAAAAGTAGCAGCCTGGACACAATCAGCAAACCACCCCAGACATATTTCTCCAAATTCTGGCTGTGTAGGACACCTAACGCTGTTCTAATAGTGTGTGTTTGTGCGTGTAAATGAGGAGTGGGTGGGGGAAGGAAAAGACAGTTCCTCAGTGAAATGTCCAAAGATGGATTCTCCTCCACCACTTTCTGGGGATTCTCCAAGATTTTGCCACACTGCTCCCTTTGTGTACTGGCTGGAGAAGGAATGAAAGCTTTGCTTGTTGGTTGCCCAATACTTCTAATTGCTTTTGGCCTCCGAATTCATCTGGCCACCTTTGTGACTATGAACCATGCCCTGTCGAATGCAGGATGGGGTTTGCCTTGACTCATTTGCGAAGACAAAAGAGCTTGCCACCGAAGGTCTCCCAACTTTGCAAACTGTGGAATATCTGAACAGCCAAACTTACAGGGAGTCCTCGAGTTATTGCGCCCTGAATTTGTGTTGCTAAGCAAGACGTCAGTTAAGTGGGCTTTGCCCCATTCTAAGACATATTTGAGAGGCTGACACAGAGAGGAGGAGGGTCAGGCTATTTTCCAAGGCACCTGAAGGCCAGACAAGGAATAATGGATGGAAACTGAACAAGGAGAGATTCAACCTGGAAACAAGGAGACATTTTCTGACAGTGAGAACAATCCACCACTGGAACAGAAGTTGCCTTCGGAAGTTGCGGGAATTTCATCCCTGGAAGCTTTCAAGAAGATAGTAGTGTCAGGGTTCCAAATAGCATCCAAAATAAAATAAGAATCTGAGGCAAGAGGTTCCTCAAATTTCCAATTTATTAAAAGAACCATGTTGGCACATCTGGGAAAACCTGAATCTGAAAGCTTCCAGGTTTTCCCTACCAGTTGAAAGTTCAAGACCCAGCCCCAACACCCATAAGTTCATCACATGGTCCAATCTTCCACTGCCACGAAGACAGATTCTTCCCATCCAGTTCCGGCCAGGTGCAAAGACAAAGATGACCTTGAATTTCTAAGAAGAATGTTATTATGGCTACATATCACCCAACTCCATACAATCCCCCCTCCCATTTTCAGAGTAGAAAGTGTGGCAAGCCTGAAGTCCAAAAAGAAAAGACGGCTTGCAGGCATGACAACTGGACTGGTGGGGGGTAGGGGGAGGTTGGACTAGATGACCTACAAGGTCCCTTCCAACTCTGTTTGTTATTGTGTTAAATGATTGAAATGTTTTCTGTTCTTTTTATTTTCTAGATGGAGGTTATGTCTCAAAAGAAGTTCTCTGGAAGTCCACAGTGATCAAGAAGTAAGTATAATTATTTCAGGTCCCCTTGTGAGCTTTGTTTATCACTTTTGAAACTCGTTGCTGATCGATTGCTTGAACTTGGAAATGTTTGGAATTGTAGAATCAGATCCACAACTCCGGTGTCGACGTCAGTGAACTCCAGCTGGTGATCCCATATCAAGAAAATGAAAACAACAATCATTCTCTTGGGAGAAATGGCGTCGGTAAGCAGATATAGGATTACGTTGTCCAATTCTGGAAAGTTCTTGTTCAGGGTTCAATACTCCATTCATCTTTGCTGTGATATCACACAACCATAGAGTATTACACTGTTATAGAGCATTTGAGAAGAATGCAGAGTGGGTTACAAATGATTCTGAAAACATGCTTGCTATTTCTTTGGTGCAAATAATACATTTTGGTATTTTCTCCAGTCACTTCCTGCCCTGGCAATCTGGAACCCATCATTGATCTAGAAGCCCCTCCAATGTCAGCTGTCATGGGAGGTGATGAGGTGTTCATTATTTCTGCCAATCCAGAACCTGGTCGCTTGAGTTTTACTTCTTGTAAAATACAGGTAAGGGGGGGGGGAAGAGAGAGAGAGAGAATAAAAAAGAAAGAAAAAGAAAAAAGGGAAACAAAGAGAAAGCATGTGAGAAAGAGAAAAAGAGAAAGGAGAAAGAAATGCAGAAAGAAGGGGAAGAGAAAAAAGAGAGAGAAATAAGAGAGAGAAAGAGAGAAGGGAGAAAGAGAGGTAGAGATAAAGAGATAAAAAGGTAAAGAAAGAAATAGAAGGAGAGAAAGGGAGAAAGAGGGGGAGATATAAAGAGAGATAAAAAGGTGAAGAGAGAAATAGGAGAGAGAGAGAGAGAGAAAGAGAGAAAGAAAGAAAGAGAAAGACACACAGAGACAGAGAGAGAAAATGAGACAGAAAAAGAGAGAATGAGAGCGCGAGAAAGAGAGAGAGGAAGGGAAAGAGACAGACAGACAGACACACACACAGAGAAAATGAGAGTGAGTTTTCTTGTTCAGATTTTGCCTGCTTTTAATCTTGTTTTTGCCAGTCAAATGTATAGCAATAGTAATAGCAGTTAGACTTATATACCGCTTCATAGGGCTTTCAGCCCTCTCTAAGCGGTTTACAGAGTCAGCATATTGCCCCCACAGTCTGGGTCCTCATTTTACCCACCTCGGAAGGATGGAGGGCTGAGTCAACCCTGAGCCGGTGAGATTTGAACCACTGAACTGCAGATAACAGTCAGCTGAAGTGGCTGCAGTACAGCACTCTAACCACTGAGCCGCCTTGGCTCTTTTGACTTTGCTTGCATTTCATCAATAAACACCATGCATTTTTTCCTGCATGGATTCCTGCTCCAGCCCCAATAGAGGGGCTGTCTGGGGGATGGGCTCGCTGAAGGGATCATCATTTCCCCACAAAGCCACGCCGTGGCTCAAGAGAGGATGTTCAAACCAGCCACGTGAAAATCCCACGCCATCTTCCCACGGGGGTTTTCTCTCTCCTTAGGACAAGAGGTTGACGAGAAGCGTCACTAGCCCGACGTCCGTGTCGGAATGGCTAATCCCCAAGCCAACAGAGCCCAGCATCCAAGGGTCCAATTCCCAGGGAGAAGAACCCTCCAAGGGCGCTTGTCTGAAGCCACAGGCGTGGCGCGCACGTACCTTCCATGACCTCTTGGCTCCCTTCCCACAGCTGCAGGAGCAATGGAGCCACTGGGCCAACAACGGTTCTTTCTCCAAAGGGGCCAAAAGCGGAGTGAGTATTTGTTGGGGCCCACTGGTGGCCAGCGGAACTGGCAGCAAAGTCGGACAGGGAGGAGGTTGGGGAGGAAGATGGGCCAGTCCTGGAGTCTGGGCAAGGCTCGCTTCAATGACCGTAGCAAAATGGTGGTACAATCAGGCACCACTCCAGGGTGGAAGTTCTGAGCCCAATTATGGCCGTACATCAAGTACTGCTTGTACATGAGACTGTAACAGAATCTGTGCTGAACCAAACTGGCACTTTATGCTCCAGTGTGTGTTTGTGTGTGTGTGTGTGTGTGTGTGTGTGTGTGTGTATACACACACATATATACACACACACACATACACATACACATACACATATAAACATACACGAGGTGATGGAATATATATATTCCTCATAGATAGGTAGATGTGCGTGTGTGTGTGTGTGTGTGTGTACATACATACATACACATACATACATACACACCTACATACACATATACATACAATCATCCTGTCTGTCTATCATCTATCTATCTATCTATCTATCTATCTATCTATCTATCTATCTATCTATCTATCTATCCATCCATCCATCCATCCATCCATCCATCCATCCATCCATCCACCCACCCACCCACCCATCCATATCTATCATCTATCTATCTATCTATCTATCTATCTATCTATCTATCTATCTATCTATCTATCTATCTATCTATCTATCTATCTATCTATCCCTTATCTATCATATCTATTTATCAATCATCTATCTTATTTATCTCTCTCTCTATCCTATCAATCCATATCTATCATCTATCATCATCTATCATCATTATCTATCTATCTATCTATCTATCTATCTATCTATCTATCTATCTATCTATCCCTTATCTATCATATCGTAT
The DNA here is from genome assembly GCF_051295495.1 of Thamnophis sirtalis. NCBI lineage: Eukaryota > Metazoa > Chordata > Lepidosauria > Squamata > Natricidae > Thamnophis > Thamnophis sirtalis. The sequence continues at coordinate 61,713,365 of NW_028261382.1, forward strand.
CTATTTATCAATCATCTATCTTATTTATCTCTCTCTCTCTCTCTATCCTATCAATCCATATCTATCATCTAATCTATCTATCTATCTATCTATCTATCTATCTATCTATCTATCTATCTATCTATCCATCCATCCATCCATCCATCCATCCATCCATCCATCCACCCACCCACCCATCCATATCTATCATCTATCTATCTATCTATCTATCTATCTATCTATCTATCTATCTATCTATCTATCTATCATCTATCTATCTATCTATCTATCTATCTATCTATCTATCTATCTATCTATCTATCTATCTATCTATCCCTTATCTATCATATCTATTTATCAATCATCTATCTTATTTATCTCTCTCTCTATCCTATCAATCCATATCTATCATCTATCATCATCTATCATCATTATCTATCTATCTATCTATCTATCTATCTATCTATCTATCTATCTATCTATCTATCCCTTATCTATCATATCGTATCTATTTATCAATCATCTATCTTATTTATCTCTCTCTCTCTCTCTCTATCCTATCAATCCATATCTATCATCTATCATCTAATCTATCTATCTATCTATCTATCTATCTATCTATCTATCTATCTATCTATCTATCTATCTATATCTATCTATCTAACTATCTATCATCCCTATATCTTATCATCTATCATCCATCAAGCATCCATTATCAAACACTTTCTCTATTTCATTTTTATTTCTTCCTCTCCCTCTCTCTCTCTCTCTCTCTCTTATATCTGTCACTATCTCATCCATACGCAAGAGCCTTAAAGAAACGCTTCTTCTCTATTTTCTCTCAAAGTCCTTGACACGGATCTTCTCTTCCCTGCCAGGGTTTTTCAACCTCCACCCCAACCCAGCCCACCAGGATTCAAAATGTTCGCTCTGCCGGAGAAACGGAAGGGACGTCTGAAGGGTCCCATTTGGAAGATCTGGCCAGTAACCCGTGGACACCTTCGGCCCAGAAACCACAGAAGGCGACCGGTGGTTCTACCTTGAGAAGGTCCGAATTTGCAAACCCATCTTTTGATTTCTTGACCGGTTCTCCTGATTGCGGCCACCCGAGGCTTTCCGAGCCCTCCCAAGTTGAGAGCTCTCTGTCCCTTGTCCAAAGTCCCCGTCGGGGAGGGAAGGATGCTCCGGAGGTTGCCTTCAGATTGAAAAGCAATGCCATCAACTGTGCCAAGCCCAAGGAGGGTCCGGTAGACATAGAAGGGCCCAAAGCAGTCTTTGTGATCTCTGAAGAAGGGGATGACCAACAGCCGTTGGTTTTGGCGGAGCACACCAATCAATGCATTGATGTTTTGCCCAAGACAAACGCTGTCCTCCGTGAAGGAGGAACGGCCACGAGGAAGGAGCAGATGGTGGACCTATCGCTTGAAGATGACTTGGAGGAGGCCACCAGAAGCAGGTTGGGCATGGAACTGTGGGGGGAGCCCTCCAGTTCCTATCAAGATGCCTTTCAGGGTGACAGGGATGATGAAACCTACACTCCTGGCCCAAAGCCAGAGTCGCTGGCCCGTCTCAATTCAACGACATCTCCAAACGTGCTCTTTTGATCGTCCATGACGGTCCTAGAAGTGGTGAAGACTGCGATATCTTTGGAGATGGAAGAGGCAGACGTTCAGAAGCAGCCTTTGATCTGCTTAGGCAGGGGCACGATCCGGCACTCAACAACGCTCGCCCCAAACTTTTGTCTTAAGTGTTAATGCAATTATTATGGATATTGCTGTAGAAGCACAATTCTTGGTCTTGACGCATGGAGACCCACCTGACGTTTTCCCTTCTGAAATAAGCTTGTGTTGTTTTTTTTCAGGTTGTGTTTGACTTGGGAGGTGTGATCAAATCTAAAGCCTATCAGGTTTTAGGTAAAAGCAGTGATGTGATTCAGCCAGTTCGCACCACTTCGGGAGAACTGATTGTTAATTTTCTGAGCAGTTTGGTGAACTGGTCGTTGGAAGAAATCATTAGGGAAGAAAACCGGTTGTTAAATTATTTGAATCCCCTCACTGGGTAAAAGGACTGTTCTGGATATAATCCTTAGCAAGAAATCAACCAAATTCTGGCCATGATGAAGAAAGTTCTACTGATGTTGGATTATAATTCCCTCCCCCCAAAAATATGGGTAGCTCAGTGGCTAAGACGCTGAGCTTGTCAATCAGAAAGGTCGGCAGTTCAGCAGTTCGAATCCCTAGTGCCGCATAACGGAGCAAGCTCCCACGACTTGTCCCAGCTTCTGCCAACCTAGCAGTTTGAAAGCACTTAAAAATGCAAGTAGAAAAATAGGGACCACCTCTGGTGGGAAGGGAACAGCATTCCGTGTGCCTTCGGTGTTGAGTCATGCCGGCCACATGACCACGGAGACGTCTTCGGACAGCCCTGGTTCTTCGGCTTTGAAACAGAGATGAGCACCGCCCCCTAGAGTCAGGAACGACCAGCACTTATGTGTAAGGGGAACCTTTACTTTTATAAACAGAACTGGGATAGCTAAAAATACAAGCAACGCATGTGAAAAGGCGATTAGAGGTGCAACATTTAGATTAACACATTTTATTCAAAGGAGTCACTGGCTTTTGTGAATCCTATCTCTCTCCCCTATAGTGACTACAGCTGAGGTTCAGGATAGCTATTCCAAAGTCGGGTCAACGAAATACCACCACCATACCAACAACAGGCCTTGCAACTCGCACAACACATCACACGCAGTTTGGGTGGGTTGGCGCGCCATATGCGCTCAAGAAAAAGTTGGGTCGCATGTGCTCAAGAAAAATTTGATATATAATTTTATGGTACTACTACAACAAAAAAGTGGTGTTATTAGCCATCAAACCTCAAAATACTTTCCCCAAAAGGTTTCCACAATTTTGGCCATTACTTATACAGCTCTTGAAAGCAGCTGCATCATTTCTGAGATCGCACAATGACAGAATCTTGGGAAGAGATGTGGTGGGTTTAAAAGGTTTGCCGTCCTAAACGCACAATATTTTGAATCGGCTCTGCTCCACATTGTTAAGCCAATAGCCCAGCCTTGGGTTCAAATTCCTCCCTCAAGAGAAGATTTTCAAGAAGGGGGTCAGTCTGTGACCCCTTAGTAAATTGCACTTGGAATTACAGTATTATTAGAGAATGAAGATTTGTGTTGCTTGAGGGTTTTGAACTGAACGGGAGGTGATAAGATGTTAAGCAAACTTTGTTATGGTTTTTGCAGAAGATGCGTGATTTATTTGCAAAGTCCATGACTATTAGCGACTTACAGGTAGTCCTCGACTTATAACAGTTCATTTAGTGACGGTTCAAAGTTAAAAAGGCGCCAAAAAAAGTGACTTACGACTGCTTTCCCCACATACATAGACGTTGCGGCGTCCCTGTTTAAAATTCAGACATTTGGCAACTGACTCACCCCTATGACGGATGGTCATGCGACCTTCTGATAAACAAAGTCCATGGAGGAGAACAGATTCACTTGGCGGCTGTGTTACTAATTTAACAACGGTAGCGATTCACTTCATAAACATGGCAAGGGAAGTTGTAAAACGGGGGCACTTAACACACTTCTCACTTAACGACATAAATTTGGGGGATCGTACGTTGAGGACTACCTGTAATGCTTCCCTGTGGCCACTAAAACAGGGCACCGCTGGGTTTTAATCGCACAACTTCATACCTGAATCAAAACAATTTTTCTTTTAACCCAGCTGCTGTATTTTAATGGCCTTGTCCTGGAATGTGATTTTTCAGACTCTTTTGAGGCTGGAATAGAAGGGAATGTTATCCAAGTCCTGCATTTGGTTCAGGCAGCTGTTGGAGAAAGTCCCTGAAATATCTCTCTGGAAAACAGGGCCAAGGGAAGGAATGGGAAAAATCCAGCTCTTATTAAAAATAGATTTATTTTATTTTTTGGTTAGCATTTTTCGGGCGCTGTCTGAGAGAGCTTTAAAACTGGCTCCTAAATTGCTTAACTCAGATTAATTCCTCGTTTTCACCTGCTGTTTTAAGCTTCCATCTGCGCTAGCTTAGAGTACCCTGCACAGTTGTGGAAGGGTTTAAGATTTCTCTGTGTGTGTGTGTGTGTGTGTGTGTGTGTGTGTGTGTGTGTGTGTTTTGTGCACATTTGCACTTTGAAATGAAGTATTTTCTCCCCTATAGGAGCAGTAGATTTGATCGTAGTAATAGCTCAGTGGCTAAGACGCTGAGCTTGTCGATCAGAAAGGTCGGCAGTTTGGCGGTTCGAATCCCTAGCGCCGCGTAACAGAGGGAGCTCCCGTTACTTGTCTCAGCTTCTGCCAACCTAGCAGTTCGAAAGCACGTAAAAAATGCAAGTAGAAAAATAAGAACCACCTTTGGTGGGAAGGGAACAGCGTTCCGTACGCCTTTGGCATTGAGTCATGCTGGCCACGTGACCACGGAGACGTCTTCGGACAGCGCTGGCTCTTTGAAACGGAGATGAGCACCGCCCCCTAGAGTCAGGAACGACTAGCACATATATACGAGGGGAACCTTTACCTTTACCTTAATGGGGAAATACAAGCAGAACTTATAGTGCCTTTGAACTGAAACCTGCTTTTCCTCTCCGACTTTAATCATTTAAGATTGCTAGTTCTGTTTTTGTTCCAAGCAGGACAATCAAATTGAAGGATTCTCCCTTCCCCTAGCCTGCTGCTTCCTGTTGTTTTGGGGGAAAGAATTTTTTTTATAAGAAGCTTGTTTGAGTTTTCTTATCTCTCCAAAAAGTTGGGGTTGTGTGTGTGTGTGTGTTTTTTTTTTTTTTAAATTTGTATGGTTTCCCCCCCGCATTACATTTTCACACCTTATAGCTATGTGATCAGTGCAGGAGATGTGTCTACGTGTCAAAAACTAAATAAATACAAAATTCTTAAAATACTTTCCAGCTTTTTGTATGTTACTGGTTTGGGTAGAAGGCAGGCTGATGTGGAGTCCACATTTGTAAAACCGCCTCAATTTTGTGGCTGGTAGCTCCAAAGTTGTGCGTCTGAATTCTGAACCACACACATGGCAAGAATTGTGTCCCTTGTGTGCCATCTCTCCCACAGGTTGCCTGCCATGCCCGCCTTGGAGTCTGACTGTGACCTGGAAGATGAGCAGAGAGCGGGAGAGTGGCTCCATTGGCTGTGGAGGAAACTGGGGAAGGGCAAAGTCAGGCTGGGCAGAGTGGAGGAGAGAGAACAGGGAAGAGGGGGTTCAGACGAAGACCAAGGGCCACCCCCTCCTCATCCTAGGGAGCGCAGGGAAGAACAGAGAAGAGAGCAATGTGGGTTGCGTGGCTTACAAGGGAGGAAACGGCCTCCCTTCCTTTCCTAGGGCACACCTGGGGATGGAGTTTAAAGGAGAGGCAAATGGGAGGGGCGGTTGTCGGGAACAAACACTGAGTTTAACTGCTTATCGGAGTTCCTAGCATCCTCCCAACTGGTTTGATTTACTGCCGTGCCACTTCACTCCTGGAACTCCTTATCTTGCTTGCCCTGCCGGATTAATTAGAGCCGAGGTGGCGCAGTGGTTAAATGCAGCACTGCAGGCTACTTCAGCTGACTGCAGTTCTGCAGTTCGGCTGTTCAAATCTCACCGGCTCAGGGTTGACTCAGCCTTCCATCCTTCCGAGGTGGGTAAATTGAGGACCCGGATTGTTGTTGGGGGCAATATGCTGACTCTGTAAACCGCTTAGAGAGGGCTGAAAGCCCTATGAAGCGGTATATAAGTCTAACTGCTATTGCTAATTACCTTCTCTTGCCTTGTTGGATTTATAGTTGGAAGTTTTCTGCTTACAACATTTGGACTGGAGTATTTTCAGCCAAAGGCTGTTACAGGTTTGTGGAAGAGCCTTTCTCCAGGCCGGAGAGTTGAAAGGGATGTTGAGGGGCACAGTTGGTGTTAATAAAGGGACTCATACCGGTTCTCTGGTGCCTTTGTGCCACGCCCCGGGTCATCACATTACCACAGGTAGTTCTCGACAAAGGACTAACAGATGGGATCAGTTGTTCAGTTGCTAAGTAAGGAAGCTGTTAAGAGGATCGGGCCTGATTTTATGACATTTTTGTTGTTGTTGCCACGTTTGTTAAGCTGTGGCTAAATGAATTATGCCGTGGTTAAAACAAATCTTGACTTCGACTTTATTTATCGTCAGCTGGCTAGGAAATTTGTCGCAAGTGGTGATCACATGACCCTGGGATATGGCAACTGTGATCAATAAATGCCAGTTGCCAAACACCCAAGTTTGATCACGTGGAGGCGGGGATGTTGTGAAGGACAAGGGGTGACATGATAGCAATATTCCAGTATTTGAGGAGCTGCCACAAAGAAGAGGGGGTCAAATTATTCTCCAAAGCACCGGAGGGCAGGACAAGAAGCAACGGATGGAAACTAACCAAGGAGAGAAGCAACCTGGAATTAAGGAGAAACTTTCTAACGGTGAGGACAATTAACCAGTGGAATAAAAGTTGCCTCCAGAAGTTGTGGGTGCTCCAACACTGGAAGTTTTTGAGATGAGACTGGACAACCACTTGTCCGAAATTGTAGAGGGTCTCCTGCTTGAGCAGGGAGTCAGACTAGAAGACCTCCAAGGTCCCTTCTAGCTCTTATTCCGATTGATTGATAGTCATCACAGGAGGATTTGTTGTAAGTCATTTTTTTCCAGGGCTGTTATAACTTCAAACAGCTGGATGAATGGATGCAAGTTGAACGTTCTTGCCTTTTGCAATGCAAAAGATGCTAAGTTTCATTCTTGATAAGGATGGAAGATTTTTAAAAAACATCTGGAAGCGCCTACCACTTATTTACCCTTTTGTAAAAGGGAGGCTCAACATCTAGAGAAATAAATTTCAGCGTCCACAGATAGGTAGGCTGTGGTGAATGGGACAGCCAACCATTCCCTCTGTCTTATTACAGGTTGTACTCAACTTACAAGAGTTTGTTTAGTGACTATTCGGAGTTACAACAGCACCGAAAATAAGTGACGTAGCCAATTTTCACATTGCCTCTGCAGCAACCCCGTGGTCATGTGATCAAAATTCAGACATCTGGCGACTGACTCGTATTTGTGATGGTTGCAGTTGTCCCGGGGTCATCCCTGTGATCCCCTTTTGTGAACCTGCGTGGGCGGAGGGTGGGTTGGACTAGATGACCTACAAGGTCCCTTCCAACTCTGTTCACTTGAATTTCTGACAAGTCAAGTCCACGGAAAACCAGATTCCCGTCACAATTTTGGCCAGGAAAGTTCTAACGTGGGGTCCAAACTGACTTAAGAACTGTCTTGTTTAGCAACAGAAATGTTGCGCTCGATTGTGGTCATAGGTTGAGGACTACCTGTAGTCAATAAGGTGACCTTCTTATCTGCAGAGCAAGAAAGCTCTTCCCCCATTGGCTAATATTTATTTGGACTAGCCCCGTGATGGCAAATTGGTCTGGAACGCAAGTGCCAGCGCCCATATTTAAGGCCTCCCCAATTCGCCCAACTTTGGCTTGCATGCCAGGCTGAGATGACTGATGCCCGAAGACAAGCAAAGCAAAAAAGTCCAACATTGTGCATTTTAATATTTTTCCAAACATAAATCATAAACCCCAAAGCCCAACAGTTATCGGAATTCTTTTCTCCCCCCCCCCCCCCGGCAGTTTCCCAGCCACCAGCTCACGTACAAAGGAAACAAAAGCTGAAAACATTTCTTCTTAAGAGCAGATAACAAAACTTTTTTTTAAAGTCCCAGCCGCCCATCTTAAGCGTGGGGGGTGAATCCTCTAAATCCCCTGGAAGACACTTGTATGATTGGAATGAAGGAGGAAAGGGGTAAATTTAGCGGGTGGAGGAGGAGGGGGGGAAAGCAAATTGCTGTTTTTAATTCTTATTTACATTTTGGCTGGCTACCAAGAGCCATGGCAGCGGAGGGATCACGTCCATGGAGAGAAGACAACCAAATTTTCTTCTCTTTCCTTTTCTTTCAATTTTGGAAGAGGACAAGTCCCCCCCCCCCCCCGGCAACCTCACCTGGACTAGCCAGAAGCTAACCTGGGGAGAAACTGACTTGGCTCTGTGCGGTTTTGCAGTCCCCTTTGTTTTCTCCATTCCCTGAGACGGGAAAACACACCTGTTGCAGCAAGAGTGACATGCAAAGGTCCCTCAATTCTTTATAATTTTCGTGCAGCCGGGCGTGGAAGCCACGCAGCATGTTCAGCCATCCACTTAACCTGGGTTTTCAAATTCAAGGAGCCACGGCTCCTTGAAGCCTTCACGTGGCTTTTTAGTGAAACAGGTGATGAGACAACAAAGGTCTCCAAAACATGGCAACTTTTTAAGAATTGTGGACTTCAAATGTCCAGAATCCCCCAGCATGGGGAAAAGTCAAAAGCGACCAAGTCTTAAAAGTTTCCAATTTTGGAGAGCCCTGTTTGTACAGGATAATCTTGAAAGCTCTCTCTCTATATTTTTAAAAGGGGAGCGAAAGAAGTCTGTAGATAGAAAACGAACCAATCCTTACCATCTTTTTAACATAAAGGGCATTGAATTCTGGAGGGCCCTGTGGCTTTCTCTTCAGACCACCCCCCACGTTAGCTCTTCAAGACCCAGCTCTGAAAACATCCATTGTTTCAGTGCATAAAAATATAAGGTCAACGTTCAATCATTGTGTCCAGCACATTATTCCGTTAAGTCTCCTTGAATTTGAGAGCAGAGGGAGGGGAAAAAAAGGCCCATCATTTAAGTGGATTGGAATGAGGCCACTATGACTATAAAGTTGTGTTTCTCCTGCAACTTTTAAGATTCAGTGGACTTCGACTCCCAGAATCCCCCAGCCAGCTTGGGAGCTCCAACTCTGGGAGTTGAAGTCCACCCATCTTAAAAGTGGCCACGGTTGAGAAACATAGCTATAAAGGAAGACAAGAAATCCTGACTACAGAACTAGCACAGAAATGCCAAAATGTTTTAAACCATGGGAAGACTGCCCCAAAACGGGCTTCGGTGTAGCCTCCCCCAATCGGATGCCTTCGGTAAGTTTTTGAGATTGCAGCTAACAAATCAATTAGCCATCAGGATTCCGGTACGTGCGAATTCCAACACATCTGAAAGCTTTAGTTGGAAAAGATCCATTTGGGATACAGTTATGGCTGAATTTAAGCAACTTTGCAAGTTGTAAGAAGAGGAGTGAGGGGAAAGGCTCGGCTATCTTTATCCAGTCTTCCTAAGGGGCTACGTTGGCCTCTGTCTCGTCTTAAAATGTGCCCAACAGTGGAATCAACAGAACTGTTATGCCAGCACTAAATTATTTCAAAAGCCATTCTGTTTATGCAAATTATCCGTTATTCCTAGTTGGTCTTGTTGATGGGTTAGAGCAGTGGTCTCCAACCTTGGCAACTTTAAGACCTGTGGACTTCAACTCCCAGAGTTCCTCAGCCAGCAAAGCTGGCTGAGGAACTCTGGGAATTGAAGTCCACAAGTCTTAAAGTTACCAAGGTTGGAGACCACTGGGTTAGAGGATAGCTTTTTTTTTAAAAAAAATTAAGTTAGGAGAGAGGTCGCTCTGACATGATTTTTTTTTTTTAAAGGATATTATGTAGAGACACACTTCCCTGCCTACCCTCCTGCAAAATGAATGGTGCGGCTCCATTTTAGGGAGACCAAAAAAGCCCAATTAAGGAATAGCCCTTGGGAGATCAGGATAAAAGCTGGCAATATTAATGACCTTCACCCAGCAACTGTACTGAAAAACCTTCAAGTTGGATTATGCCAAATTCCCATCGTGAAGACTTCTTTATCATCAGGGGATTTTTATTTTAAAAAAAAGCATTTCTAATGGAATTGGACCACTAAGAAGGGGAAAATGCATAGTTGTTTTTGAAGCATAACTCTCAACTGCTAAGAAAAAGGGATTTCCTGGGGAGGGGGAAAACTTTCTCGTGGAGCCCAAAGAAAAATGGCAGAATTGAAATTCGGTTTAAGAGAGCACCAGTGTAAATCCTAGAATTGAGCCTGGGGAAAAAGAAAACGACAGGATCTAAGGAAGGAGGAAAATAAAGACTGAAGAAGAAGAAAAAAAAATGAAAAGAGGATGAAACAATTGGAGCTTTCCTATCGGAGGAGGCTGGGTCAATTGCAAACAGCTGGACAGCTGCAGCATTTAAGAAATACACCTGGAGTGTGTCAAGAAACAACAAGGCAGCCTAAAGTTGGTGTTTCTAAACCTTGGCTATTTTTTAGACAGGTGGATTCCCATCTCCCACAGTTCCTCAGCTAACATGACCGGCTGAGGAAGTCTGGGAGCTGAAATCCTTATGTCAACAGGCTGAGAAATACGTCCTTAAGTGGCCAGTGTTGGACAAACTTTGTCCAATCCAGCTGTGACCTTTTGACCCAGGAGCCAAGACGTCTAGGCCCATCAAATTCCACGAGATGTTGCGTTGGTCCAAGAAATTGACAAGATGCACGGCCCAACAAGGAACCAAGAATGCACTTCTTTCTTCTTGTACTTGGCTCTACACGTTGCCTTCTCAGTTAAGACCTTGCCTCCTTCCACCATTGACGTTCACCGAGAATTGTTCCATTTCTACCATTCAGCCTCTTTCGGCAAGTCCTTAGATTCCTACAGTAGCTCAAATTCAGGAAGAAAAACAGGGGCAGCCGCACCCTTCTGGCTTTCAAAACAAAGCAATTTTTTTTAAAAAAGGCAAGGAGAATGCAGGAAAACGACAAAATAATAACCGTAAGGAAAGAAAAAACCAGCACGCTAGCACATCAGAGTACCTGACGTAAAAAAATTGCCAATCCCCCCTCCCTTTTTTTTTTGCGGGAACAACCAGGCAAAAAAACCTGTAAAGTTGGTGTTTCTGGGTTTAATTTTCCCATCCTCTACAAGCACGGAGGTTAAACGCCCCGGGAATCCTGCTCAGTTTTTGAACCGTGTTTGTTCGCAGATGTGATTGAACTTCCTGAAATTAAAAAAAAAAAACCCAAGAAGAAAAAAGTTAGTTTTGGCTTTGTTTGTTTTTTTGAACATCACATGAAAGAGATTTTCAACAAAGGAGAGCAGCTTGGCTTCCTGATTAATAATACCCTTGGGGCCCTCCAAATATTTGGCACCTCTTAATTCATTTCTCCAATTTTAGACCCAAATTCTGAGCTCGGAATATTTCGGCTAAGACTGGAACAGCTGAAAATACTTCGCATAGCACTGCTAGCGATTCTGAGCTTTAATATCGAAAGCCTGGAAAATGAAATAGCAGGACAGTCTGCCAAGAACTGCCTCTAAATTTGATGGATAGATGATAGAGAGGGGGAGGGGACAGATAGATAGATAGATAGATAGATAGATAGATAGATAGATAGATGAATAGAATATAATAGGAGAGATAGATAGATGATATATAGATAGAAAAGACAGAGATAGATGACAGGTAGATATAGATAGATAGATGAATAGAATAGAGAGAGAGACTAGAGTAGAGATAGATAGAATAGAGAGATAGATGACAGAGAGATAGAGAGATATAGAGGATGATAGATGACAGGTAGATAGAGATAGATAGAACAGAGAGATAGAATAGATAGAGATAGATAGAATAGAGAGATAGATGACAGAGAAATAGATATAATAGAGAGCTAGAGATAGATGATAGGACAGGTAGATATAGATAGAGAGATATAGATGATATATAGAATAGATAGGTAGGTAGGTAGGTAGGTAGGTAGGTAGGTAGGTAGGTAGGTAGGTAGATAGATAGATAGATAGATAGATAGATAGATAGATAGATAGATAGAACAGAGAGATAGATGATTGAGGTAGATATAGAGATAGACAGTTGATATATACATGATATAGAGATGATAGAATGGTAGAACAGAGATGACAGAGAGATGATATAGATCAAAGACAGATGATAGTTAGATGATAGAGATTAGATAAATGACAGCTAGCTAGCTGATATAGAAGATAGAGAGATAGAGATGATAGATGATAGATAGATAATTTGAATTTAGATAGACAGACAGACAGCAGACAGATGAGCTTCACTCCATGCTCATCAATTTAATACATTTGATAAATAAAACCTATTGATTTGAGCTGGACAAACAGATTAGCCACAGAACTCTATTCGCCCCAGAAGGGAACATCTCTCTCTTTTTGCGCCCGCTGTCTACCCACTCCGGCCTGCAAACCCCTCAGCTTGCAAAGAGGGCTCACTCACATAGCATGGTGCGCTTTCACCTGAGTGCGACAGTTGCGACCCCAGTAACAGTCGGGACGAGATGTGACGGCAGCTGCAAGACAAAACCGGCGCAGAGTTCATAGGCATGGCCCAGACTGACCAAAAGCCCAGGGGCGTTTTGACCTTTGGTGAACCTCTGATGAAGCAAAACAATATCAGGGCCAGATTTTAATGCAGAAGATTCATGAAAGGGATAATATCAAAACTGAAACCAGAGCCTTAGGTTTGTGGTTTGAGAAACGGCTACTTTAAACTACTACTGTATGTTGAGGTTTGATGTTCATGCCTTATTTTACTGCACCGAAGGGAAATCAGTGTCTTGTCTTGTCTTTGTCCCAAAGGGGCTTCCTTTTTTCAGAAGGCAACTGGACTTTCTGGCTTTTTGTTTTTTCCTTCTCATCCAAGAAGCTTCTTCAACTCTGACAGGATAGAAACTCCAGTTTGAGAAAAACTGAGAAAAAAAGCCCCTTTGGGACAACCATGACCTGGAGGACTGAGAATTTCTACAGACTTTTAGCCATACAATTTGGGATGGACGCCCTTGGAATGGTGTGGGAGCAGGAATGGATTTCCAGAGGGGGAAAAACTGCAGACTGCAGGAACCATTTGCAACATTCAGGTGACCCTGAACACAAGATAAACCTCCAAGTGGCTTCAAGGACCCTCTAAAAGGTTGAAAATGACCAGCTGTCTGCAAGGAGTATCAATCCTTCTATTCCCCACCATTCAGTGAGAGCAGAAGTTTCTTGGATGAGAAGTGAAACCTCTTCAAAAGAAAAAAACAAGAAAGTCCAGTTGCCACCTGAAAAAAGCACCTTTGGGACAATCATGGCCTGGATAACTGAGAATCTCTACAGACTTTTAGTCATACAATTTGGGATGGAAACCCTTTGAATTGTGTGGGAGGAATGAATTTCCAGAGAAAAAAATGGCACAGACTAGAGGAATTCAGGTGACCCTGAGGACAGAGATAAAACCTCCAAGCGGCCTCAACGACCCTCTAAAAGGATGCAAATGACCAGCTGTCCGCAAGGAGTAGAAATCCTTCTATTCCCCACCATTCAGTCAGAGCAGAAGAAGCTTCTTGGATCAGAAGTGGAACATCTTCAAAAGAAAAAAAAACCAAGAAATTTGCCTCATGAAAAAAGGACCTTTGGGATAACTGTGACCTGAAGGACTGAGAATCATCACGGACTTTTTCTATCTTCCCCTTCTTTTCCACACTTTCCCTTTCTTGTTTTTCCTACTATTCACTTTTACATTTTTTGGAGGGTGGGGGGGGGTTATGTTATATCATAAACCAATAAAAATGGTTAAAAGGAGAAGATGCCACTGCTCTCTCTCGTCTCCTTCTCCTTGTACCTGGCAAATCCGCAGCAGGAATAATTTGTCTGTACTGGTAAGCGAGTTCTCGGAAGGTCCGTAGGCCGCAAAAATAACAGAGCACCGTTTCCCCCGTGATTCGGTAATCTGAAAGAGGAAATTGGGGTCCTGGGTTATGAAGAGAATATTCTTTGGAAGAATAAATCCCTCAAGAAGGAATTCAGTAGGTAGTCAATCACCCTCTGGTGAACTGGGCTTAGGAAGTGTCCTTGTGAGCTTGCAAACATTTGAATACAGAATAACAGAGTTGGAAGGGACCTTGGAGGTCTTCTAGTCCAACCCCCTGCTCAACCAGAAGATCTTATACCAAGTCAAATAATGGTTGTCCAATCTCTTCTTAAAAACATCCAGTGATGGAGCTTCTAAAGGCAAGCAATTCCATTGGTCAATTGTCCTTACTGTGAGGAAATTTCTCCTTAGTTCTAGGTTGCTTCTCTCCTTTTTTAGTTTCCACCCATTGCTTCTTGTCCTGCCCTCTGGTGGTTTGGAGAATAGCTTGACTCCCTCTTCTTTGGGGCAGCCCCTCAAATATCGCAACAGTGCCATCCTGTCCCCCCTAGTCCTTCTTTTCACTAGAGATACCCAACTCCTGCAACCTTCACGTTTTAGCTCCAGCCCCCTAATTATCTTTATTTTATTTATAACTGAATTTATATTGCCGCCTTTTCGCCTGTGGCGGCTCAAGGCAGCTAACAAAGTATAAAACCCCATTTAAAACAGTAAAACCAATAAAAAGACTCCAATAAATTGATATAATAAAATCACTCCCCCCCCCCCAGTGGATCACACAAGCTATTTAATGGGCTCCATCCCGCTCTGGGTTCCCCAGTCCCGCTGGCAGAACCAAGTCTTCAGCGCCTTCTGGAAGAGTGCTAGAGTGGGGGCCGTTCTAATCTCTGGGGGTGATGTTACAGAGAGAGGGAGCCACCACGGAGAAGGCCCTTCTTCTGAGTCCCACCAGGTTTATCTCCCTCGGGGATGGGACCTGCACCATTCCCTGCCTCCCTGCTCTGGTGGGTTGGGTAGATGAGACCAGCAGATCACCTTGCCCCCAACAATGAAGGGCTTTGAAGGTCCTTTAGGAGAAGTGTACAGAATTGTTGAGCTTTGATGGCTAATAACGCCACTTTCTTTTGAAGTAGTACCATAAAATTATATATCCATGGAAAGATAATTGAATCAAGAATGCAATGCAATAACTTTTATGAAGGATTTGCTATTAGAACAGCAGTTATAAAGAAGAAAAGTGAAACATAGAAAAAAAAAGAGATATACAAAAATTATCTGCATGGGATAAATGAGAGATACAAAAATGATCACATCAGTTAGTACTTAGTTGGGTAACTTTTAGCATAAATTATGGCCTTATAATGTCCTACCATAGAGTGGACCAAATCTTTTAGTTCTGCAGCTGTCATAATGTGAAACCAAGATTGAATGATTGCTTCTCTTAACTGCGTTTTATCGCTGGCTATATTTGGCTATAATTTTTCATAGAATACAGATCATTGAACAAACTGTGCTGCATTACATTCTTGATTAAATTTTCTTTTCATTATAATTTTATGGTACAACTCCAAAGAAAAAGTGGTTTTATTAGCCATCAAACCTCAAAAATACACTTTTCCCAAAAGGTTTCCACAATTTTGGCCACTACCGAATATCGTGGCGAGCAAAACTGGATGCAATATACAATAAGTCTTGCAAAGTGGCATTAGCACTTGGACTAAATAAAGAAGCAGAATCCAGAAAAATGTCTCAGGAATAAGTGGCCGGAGGGGAATGAAGATTTACCTGGTAAAATAAAAGTTCCTTTTTGAAGAGCTAAGAGGCTTTCGTTCAGCATGTCTTTCCATGTCAACCCCCTAGACTGCAAGTAATCCTAGAATGGAAGACAGGTGAAATGAAAAAACTCCAGGAGAACTTCAAGCGGAGATTTGAAACTCTTTGGGAAAGTGCAAGAATGAAAATGACAAAAACACCAGAGTGGAGATCAGATGCTCTTAGGTAAAGGTGAAGGTTTCCCTCGCACATTATGTGCTAGTCGTTCCTGACTCTAGGGGGCGGTGCTCATCTCTATTTCAAAGCCGAAGAGCCAGCGCTGTCCGAAGACGTCTCTGTGGTCATGTGGCCAGCATGTCTAAACACCGAAGGCGCACAGAATGCTGTTCCCTTCCCACCAAAGGTGGTCCCTATTTTTCTACATGCATTTTTACATGCTTTCAAACTGCTAGGTTGGCAGAAGCTGGGACAAGTCACGGGAGCTCACTCTTTTACCCAGTGCTAGGGATTTGAACTGCCGACCTTTCTGATCGACAAGCTCAGCGCCTTAGCCACTGAGCTACCGCGCAGGCCAGACGTTCTTGCAAAATGCTTCTCAAAAAACAACAACACCCACCCCATCAAAAAAACAACAATAACAAACCCTCAACCTTTTGCAAACTGTCCGTACCTTTAGAATATCTGATTCGTAATTATTGCCATTAAGAACGCCATCTAAACATTTGTCACCAAGATTGAGTTCTGTTTTAAAAAAAGAAAAGAAAAGAAAGAACATTATTAGTGCCCTGGAGAGGCTGCAAGGTGTTTACTGGATTAGGCAGGATCTCTTAGAATTGAGCTGCAGCAGATGCCAGCAGAATATTAGCCTAGACTAGCTGATACCTTGGCGCTGCCCAGGTGTTTGTTTATAGGGGGAATATATCCGGACCAAACGTAATGTCTAATGTTGGATTTTCCCCCTTATCAGAGGGAGCCCCTTTGTGGAGTACTGTGAAGCCGTTACCATGGCAACTCCTTTGTGCTGTACAGTAGAATTCATTTTACGGCAGTACGGTAGAAGCCATTTTAAGGCACAACAAGCTGTATCTTAACAGAACAGTTGTTAGGGGTGAGAGAGAGAGAGAGAGAGACAGAGAGACAGACAGACAGAGACAGAGAGAGAGAGAGGGAGATTGATTGATTGATTAAGGAAAAGGGATTCTGTTTATTATTTCATTTAGCTAGCTTTATTTACAGAAAAGACTTACTCATGGAAGCCAACTGCCTCCTGCAGAAGGCAGGCTGGAGGCCCGAGGAACAGAAGAATATCAGAAGTGCCAATAAATTACAACAGTTTGTTTTTTTGCAAGGGGAAACAATTGCAAATAAAATCATACCGCAGAATGGGGCTAAACAGCCCAAGCAGGACACACGGGCACATCCCCAGTAGAGATGACAGAAGGACTGCTGGCAAATGGTACCTAGGAAAGACGGAAAGGAAAAAAATATAGACATGACACTGGCTCATGGTTTTTTGTTTTTTGTTTTGCCATGGAAATAACAGGAGACTGAAAAAAACCCTTCAGTCATCATAATTTTTAGGTGGGACTAGAACTCCCAATCTCCTGGTGATTGGCCCAGAGTCACCCAGCTGGCTTTTTATTATGGCTAAGGAACTAGAACTCACTGTCATGGTTCCAACCGGATGCCGTAATTAAATCATGAGCCTCGAGCCATTTATTAGGGGCTTCATGTCGGCAGGTACCCAAGTGAAGCCAACTCTGACCCCACATAATTTACAGCCCAACTATGACCCTGTTCCACCCCTCCCCCCAGGGTGTGTCATAAATCACATTTGTCAAAGGAGCAATTTCGAGAGTTGTAGAGATCACTCCCTTCAGCCTGCTGTGGGTAACCCTGGGATACAGCCTTGAAAAAGGCATGAATGGAATGTGCTTCTGTTTGTTTGTGGCTGCTGTGCTGCTTTGTCAGTTTCCCGTCCCCCTTGCCTATGGCAACTTGAGAGCAGGCCAGGGATGCTTTGCAAGTTGACACTCACCACCCCTGGCTTTCTAGCTTGGTGCCTTAACCACTAGACCTGGCTCTAGCTAAAGATCTGACCACAGATGGAGTAAGCAGCAGAATATAAAGGATAAAGAGGAATCGGAGTACTTCAAGACCGGGGGGGGGGGGGGGGGAGATTTTATGATTGGCTAGGGAAAGCAAGCTAGAAAAGAAAGTAGGGAGAAGATAAAGTACTCAGACGATGCACTATTAAATGGAAAAGTGGGGGAAAGAAGGGGAAACAGAAAAGAAAATATTAAATATATAAGTATATATTCAAGAATGGGATATAAAGGGGGGAAACATGACTAGGGTAGACTAGTGAAGGTAAGGGAATAAGAAATGATACTAAATTATATTTGGGTTGGCAGAAATACCATCCCAAGGAAATATACACCAACAATAATAGAAAAAGAAAGGGAGAGAGGAGGAGAGAAAGGAAGGAAGATGGGGGAAAGAAGAAAGAAGGAGAGGAGGATGGAAGGGAGAGAAAGAGGAGGAGAGAGGGCAGGAAGGGGAAGACGAAGAGTAGAGGAGAGGTAAGGGAAGAAGAAAGAGGTAAAGGAGAGAAAGAGAAGGAGAAAGGGTAGGAAGGGGAAGAGCAGAGGAGAGGTAAGGGAAGAAGAAAGAGGTAAGGGAGAGAAAGAGAAGGAGAAACGGTAGGAAGGAGAAGAGGAGGTAGGAGTAGGGGAGGTAGGTAGGGAGTAGGTAGGAGTAGGTAGGAGTAGGGGAGAGGTAAGGGAAGAAGAAAGAGGTAAGGGAGAGAAAGAGATGGAGAAATGGTAGGAAGGAGAAGAGGAAGAGTAGGAGCAGGGGAGAGGTAAGGGAAGAAGGAAAGGGAAGGAGAGGAGGAAGAATGTAGAGAAGGGAGGGAGGGAGAAAAGAAAGAGAAAACACGGAGGTATTACAAAAGAAGGAAGGGATGGTAAATAAAGCAACCCAAAACGTACCTTATAACATTAAATGAAATAATAAATGCATCAGAATGATAAATGTAAAGAAGAATAACAATGATGTGAATGTATACTTAAAAGGGTATGTAAGAGAATTAAAAAAAAAAAACTTTGGGGACTAAGCAGCAGAAGAAAAAGCTTCTATGAAGTTGGGCTGACCAGCCACAATGGTGTTCCTGACATCTGCCTCTCCTTCAACTCCATCTTTGGTCAAGCTGAAAGGCCCAGGGGTTCCCCAGGGGGAAGCCTCTCTTGCTTACACTGCTGTGGAGCGACGTTCTGGTTATGCTCCCGGTCCGCTCTACGGTCCGGCATGGGCTGGAAACAGCAAGTGCAGAAGATGTGGCTTCCTTGAGCGGGACAGACATATTCCTGGAGTGCTGTGGGAGGAGAAATCACCACCAACAGTTGGCGCCGAACAAGTTTCAGATGAACGTTTTAACGTCAAATAGATTAAAAGAGTTGGAAGGGACCTTGTGGGTCATCTAGTCCAGGGGGTGTCAAACTCAATTTCATTGAGCGATGCATCAGCCCTGCTGTGGTTGACCTCATTGGGGGGAGGGAGTTGGGTGTGGCTGTGGCCAACCCGGGGGTATGGCCAACATGACATCCCTCCCCAAACTGCTGGCTGTTTCTTCTTCGCATTGGGTAGAACAGGACAGTCCTGTAGGCAGGATCCTACCACTTTGTGGACTGTATTGTGAGCTTTGCGTTTGACATCCCTGATCTAGTCCCCACCCACCCACCCAAGCAGGAGACTCTACACCATCCCTGACAAATGACAGCCCAGCCTCCCCTTCAATGCCTCAACAGTGATGATAAAAAGGTAAAGGTCAAGGTTCCCCTCGCACATAGTCATTCCCGACTCTAGGGGGCGGTGCTCATCTCTGTTTCAAAGCTGAAGAGCCAACGCTGTCCGAAAACGTCTCCGTGGTCATGTGGCTGGCATGACTCAACACTGAAGGCGCACCGAACGCTGTTACCTACCCACCAAAGGTGGTCCCTATTTTTCTACTTGCATTTTTTACCTGCTTTTGAATTGCTAGCTTGGCAGAAGCTGGGACAAGTCACGGGAGCTCACTCTGTTACGTGGCACTAGGGATTCGAACCGCCAAACTGCCGACTTTTCTTATCGACAAGCTCCACATCTTAGCCACTGAGCCACTGGGTCCCTCAGTGATGAAGCTCCCACGTTAAACAACTTGCCCCACAGTTACTCATCTCCATTCTCCACTTCCAAAGGTTCTTTCCAGGAAGGATTGCGTGCCGCATTGGAGCAACACAAATCCATGCCAGCAATATCATAAATATTGCACAGAGGCAGAATAAACAGCATGGGGCCCCATCAACCCACATTTCACTGGGGCACGCAGTAGAAAAACCAGGGAAGCCAAGATCTTGATATGCTTGTGAGAAAGGTACACCTCGCCTTTCCAACCCCAGAAGATAACAACACCTGGATGTGCTCACCTGTTGGGAAGTTGGAAGAAGTTGATGGGGAATCTCCAGGAATCTGCCCAGGTTCTGTTTTTCCTTCCTGCTCGGGAAATGTGAGGGGTGGGACAGTTTGGCGACAAAAACCAGGACATTGCCGGCATAAGACATATGGCTGACTGCAAAGAAGAAGAGTCATGTTCATGAAACTGACATGGTAATTGCCACAAACTGAGTTCTGATCCAGCCCAACTATCCTCCAGTCACCTGGAAGCCTAACTGGTTCATTACGGCATGTTGTAATGTTGTAATTTAATGGGACAGTTAACCAGCTGAAAGGCTTCCCTCCAGATGTTGTGGGCGATCCATCACTGGAGGATTTTAAGAAGAGACTGGACAACCATTTATCTGAAATATTATAGGTTCTCCTGCTTGAGCAGGGGGTTGGACTAGAAGACCTCTGAGGTCCCTTCCAATTCTGCCATTCTGTTAACAACAGCTTCAAATTGTCATTGTGGGTCTCCTTGTCTGGAAACTCTACAAGATAGTCCTTGACTTACAATCGGTTGTTAAGAGACCATTCAAAGTTATGAATAGGAGGAGGAGGAGGGGGGGGAAGTAACCAGGCAACCAGCCAGCACCTAGTTTAGACAATGTGACTTGTTTGGGGGAAGGGGTAACTTGACTTTACTGCAGGAACTCTCGGAGTTGGTTTTCACCAGTCCTTGCCAATATGATATTTACAAATAAAACTGTTCTTTGATGAATCTACCTGATTCAGAGTTCTCTTTGCTATGGGTGTATTACTTGGAATGCTGGGTTATTATACAACCCACCCAAACAAAGCTTCAACCACAATAATACACGGGCAAACAATAGATCCAAACTCGATTGCAGAAAATAGGACTTCAGCAACAGAGTGGTCAACGCCTGGAATGCTCTACCCGACTCCATTGTTACATCCTCAACCCCTCACAGCTTCAACCTCAAACTGTCTAGCGTGGACCTTACCCCATTCCTAAGAGGTCCATAAAGGGGGCATGCATAAGCGCACCAGCGTGCCTGCCGTCCAGGGGTGGGTTTCAAAATTTGTTCGAACCTACTCGGTGGGCATGGCCTACTTTGTGGGCGTGGCTTGCCACCCATGTGACCGGATGGGAGTGGCTTGCTAATGCTGCCGCCGCTACCGCCACTACCACTGCCCCCCCACCCGCCTTCGGCCGTGTAGTGCACACGAGCCCGCGGCTTTTGCAAGGGAAGGCCTGGAGGCCTTCCCTCGTGAAAGGTAAGCCGCCCCCCCCACTTCAGCCGCTACCGCCGCCGCCACTACCGCCGCCGCTAACCCCACCCCCCACCCGCCTTCGGCCGCGTAGTACACGCGAGCCCGCGGCTTTTGCTCGCGAAAGCTAGGCCACCCCCCCCACTTCAGCCGCTAACGGTGCTACTGCCGCCGCTGCCGCTACCGCCACTAATGCCGCCGCCGCTACCGCCGCCCCCCCAGCTTCGGCCGCGTAGTGCACGCGAGCCCGCAGCTTTTGTGAGCGAAGGCCTGGAGGCCTTCCCTCATGAAAGCTGGGCCGCCGCCCGCCACCCACCCGAAGCCTCCCGAGTCCCGCTGCTTGGGCTTTGTTGCAAGGCCGAAGGGAATTTTCAAATGGAGGTCAAGCGCGAAAAAAGCTTCGCTTCGCCTCCAGCCCGCTCACTGATTGGCTGGACTCCAGCCAATCAGTGAGCGGCAGGCTGGGCTTAGTGCGGGTGGGCGGGGGAGCAAGGGAGCGAGCTGCGGATGGGCGGGGGAATGAGCAAGTGAGCTGCGACGCGCCGGCAAAAGGGCGCTTTGCAGCGACAGGGGCCAGGACCGGTACCGGCGTTCCTGGAAGTTAATTACTTCCGGGTTCACCAACGAACTGGTTCGTGTGAACCGGTGCGAACTGGGAGGAACCCACCCCTGCTGCCGTCCCTGTCCTACTGTCCCCATTTATCTGTATTTAATTCCTTTGTGTGCGTTTATGTTTAGATTTACAGTAGTGGCCAAAATTGTGGAAACCTTTTTGGGAAAAGTGTACTTTTGAAATTTGATAGCTAATAACACCACTTTTTTTGGAGTACTACCATAAAATTATATATCGATGTAAAGAGAATTTAATCAAGAATGTAATGCAACACAGTATGTTTAATTATTTGTATTCTATGAAAAGTTATAGCCAAATATAGCCAGCGATAAAACCCAGTTAATAGAAGCAGTCATTCCATCTTGGGTTCACATTATAACAGCTGCAGAACTAAAAGACTTTGGCCACTACAGTATATAGCTCTTTAAAGCAGCTGCATCTTTTCTGGGATCGCACAATGATAGAATCTGGGGAAGAGATGCAGTGGGTTAAAAAGGTCTGCCATCCTAAATGCGCAATATTTTGAATCAGGCCTGCTCCACATTATTAAGCCAACACCCTAGCCTTAGGTTCAAATTCCTCACTCAAGAGAAGATTTTCAAGAAGGGGGTCAGTCTGTGACCCCTTAGTAAATTGCACTTGGAATTACATTATTATTAGACATTGAAGATTTGTGTTGGTTCCATCTTGGTTTCACATTAGAACAGCTGCAGAATTAAAAGACTTGGTTCACTCCATGGTAAGGCTGTAATTCATGCTAAATGTTACCCAACTATTAACTGACATAGTGATAATTTTGGTATGCCTCATTTTTTTCTACGCCTTTCACTTTTCTTTACAACTGCTATTCTAATAGCAAATCCTTCATAAAAGTTACATTCTTGATTAAGTTATCTTTCCATGGATATATAATTTTATGGTACTACTCCAAAACAAAGTGGTGTTATTTGCCATCAAATCTCAAAAGTTCTATACGCTTTCCCCAAAAGGTTTCCACAATTTTGGCCACTACTGCATAACTGTTTATCTTGTATATGTTTGACAAACATAAAGTAAATAAATAAATGAGCTTTTCACCTAATATCAGAGGATTCACTGTCTACATCTGACAGATCCAGCAGGTCTTCTGAACTCCCTTCTTCATCTGAAAAGGACCTTCGAACTTTCGGCTGTAACATGTCCTGAGTGATTTTGTTCCGGGCATCCATACTTCTAATATCTTCTTCGCTACGACATTTATCTAGAAAGATGAAAAAAACCCAGACTTCTGTTAGGGTCGAGATGCGAGTCATAGAACTGTTGCTTTGTTCCAAAGATTTTTTTTTTCCCAAAAAACAACTGGAATTTTGGTTTTTCCTCCCGAAGAAGTTTTGCTTCTCATCCAAGAAGCTTCTTCAGTTTCTGAGTGAATGGTGGAGGATGGAAGGATTTATATTCCTTGCAGTCATCAGGTTGTTAGTGCTCTTTCTGAGAGTCGTTGAGGCCACTTGGAGGATTTTCTGTGCCCTGAAGGTCACCTGAATGGTGCAAATGGGTGTGGAAACTTCTTGCTGAAAAGATTGTGTTGTAAATGCAGAAGTCTCCACACCCGTTTGCATTACTTAGGTAACTCTGAGAACACAGACAAATCTCCAAGTGGAATCAACAACTCTCTAAAGCAGTGTTTCTCAACCTTGGCAACTTGAAGATGTCCGGACTTCAACTCCCAGAATTCCCCAGCCAGCGAATGCTGGCTGGGGAATTCTGGGAGTTGAAGTCTGGACATCTTCAAGTTGCCAAGGTTGAGAAACACTGCTCTAAAGGATGCAAATGACCAGCTGTCTGCAAGGAATATCAATCCTTCTGTTCCCCACCAGAGCTGGAGAAGCTGTTTGGATGAGAAGTGAAAAATCTCCAAAGAAAAACAAGAAAGTCCAGGTGTCTCTTGAAAAAAAAAAGCACCTTTGGGACAACCTGGATGACTGAGAATCTCCATAGACAGGTGTGCTTTGAATCTCAATGGCACTTCCTCGAGATTAAATCCCAAAGCTTTTCAATAAACATTTCAATAATGTTTGAAAAGGAGCAAAAAAAACCTCCTGATTCATGGCTGGTCCTCGCACCTATGACGATCGCAATGTCCTTGTGGTCATGTGATCAAACTTTGGGTGCTTGGCAACCCGCCTGTATTTATGACGGTTGCAATGGAGGACATTTGGGCCCTTCCTAAGAAAGCCAGATTTGCTTAACAACCCTGGGTCTTAAATTTGGGTACAAGTGCCTTTCTTAGTAAAAGAAATTCTTTACCCAATTGTCATAGATTTGAGGACTATCTGAGATTCATTTGCTGGAATCCTTGCAAATTGTTCCTGCTTTCATCTTAACAAATCTTGTTAAAGAAAACTCAGAGAATGTATACTGGGAAAAATTACTTTTCGTTCAGGCAGCTGTCAATAGCTTAAGACAGACAGTTCCTCAACTTACGACAGTTCATTTGGTGAGCAATGAAAGTTACGAAAAACGCTGAAAAAAGTGACTTATGACCTCTGCAGCACCCCCATGGTCATGCAATTTATATTTGGATATAAATGACAACTGGTTCATATTTATAATGAAGAAGCAAGAAGTCAATGAAATGGGGCAAAGCTAACTGAACAAATTTCTCTCTTAGCAACATAAATTTGGGGGGCTCATTTGTGGTCCTAAGTCGAGGACTGCCTGTAGCCCATTCCCAAAATATTTTTCAACTGCCTCAGAGCACAAATCATTGGGGTCCATTTGTTCTTCTGTGCATCACCCATGTGTCCATGCAATGTTGAATTGTTAACAATGAAAAAAACAACACAAGTATTTTTAAATGGCTGTTACGTACAAACTGCTTTGACCAAATCACAAATGAGGTGGTGATAAGACGCCAGGGAAAGCCAAGGGAAATCATCAAAGCCATTAAAAAGCTAAAGTTAGATTATTTCGGAGATGAACACGGAAAATACGGCATCCTTCCCTTAATCATCTAGAGAAAGATGGAAGGCAAATGAGGTCCAGGCAGAAGAAGAGCATCATGGCTTCAAAATCTAAGGGATCCATTTGGACAAAACTCAACAGCACTTTTTCAAGGGGCTGTTGACAAAAATAGGATTGCCGACATGATCGCCAACGTTCAATGATGAATATGGCAGAAGAAGAGTATTTTTAATGACAAGAACGCTTGCAGATATTCCATGTTCCTCTCGTACCTGGGTGTTGGATGAGATATGCTTCGACCAAATTGTTCAAAATGTGATTTTTACAGATCCGTTCCACGGGACAGCGGCATGTTGGACAGAGAGAAGATCGCTCCATCCATCCTGAGTAGCAAGCGGCGCAGAAAGTATGCATACAGGGCTGCAAACTAAAGACAGGAGATGAATGAATTGAAGTAGGACCTGATTGGTTAATATAGTCTAAACCTTGGGAGACAGGAAGAAAATGTTGTGGCCCACCAGTGGCCCGCAGAGCCTGGCAGCAAATTCAGACGGTGAGGAGGTTGGGGAGGAACATGGGCGAGTCCTGGAGTGTGGGGAAGGCTCTGACGGAGACTCGGCATCGGAGGCAGAGAGGGGGCCAGGGCTGCCTTCAGAGTCAGATTTCAGTGAGGCAGACAAACAGCCGGAGCCTGTTCCCAGTGTGCGCATGTGTAGAGTTGCCAGACAAAGGGAACAGCTAAAGACAGGGCTTGACTTGGGAGTAAGGCCACAGGTGGATGGTGAATGGCCCCTCCCATAGGGAATAAAGAGGAGTGAAAGGGGAAAGGAGTTTGCAGGAGACCATTAGTTCATTCCTGCATTCTTGCCAAGTATTGCAGTGGAGTCTGAAAGATATTGGCCTGGCCACTCTCCAAGCCTGATAAAGGTTGGTAATTGGGAACTGTCTTGAAAGACTGTGGGAAAGGAAAGACTTTGCTGGAGAGGAATTCACTGTAAATTAAATAAAAGGGGTTTATCGGGACGAGGACTCAGCTTTGTACTGCTGAGGAAGCCTAGGTCAGAACAGAAAATTTGCTGCCTCGGGTGGAAGTCTTCCTTCTGTCTCCCAAGGTCATCCCCATACACCATTAAAGCAAATCACCCGTATTCCAAAATTCAAAAATCAACATCTTTTTAAAATAAAACAAATCTGGGAAGTTGGTACTCACTGCTGACTCACATGTTAATCAAGGTTCATCTCATGGCCATGTATAATGGACTGTGTATTTAATTTAACCCTTCTAGCTCCTTCTCTTTCTTCTCTCTCTTCTCTCTTCTAATTCTCACAACCAAAATACAAATATGGTTGAGAAGGCCCGGAGCTTTCTTTCTCGTCTTGTCCCTACCCATTTCAACTGGAGGCATCTTGGTCCAACACGTTAACCACTACACCTCGTTGGCTCTCTCCTGACATGGCTGATATATAACTTGGTGGTACACCAGGAACGCCCACTCCATTGAACACTGAAATAGGAAACTGATTGGCTGAGCCAGAAGGCCTGTTTCAGAAGGTTCCATGGAACTGATACAACAAGGGAGAAGGGCTATGAAGTAGCCACAGAGCAAAGGAGCATTGGAACATTTGGGTGGGAAAGTGTTTGGGGAAAAAAGATCCTACAGAAAATGAGGTGAGGAACCTAAGGGAGCTAAAAGCAGGAGGTTCAAAAACCTAAACTGGACATATAGCCCAAGTGAAGAAAGAGTGGGGTAACTGCTGATAGGATGAAAGTTTTCAAGGAGGAAAAGGAGTCAAAACAACCTCTGTGTGCAAATTTTAAGCCTTGATTAGAAGTTGAGAACATGTGGCATTCAAAATATGCCTGGCCTACTACCCCTAGCAGTCTTTTCCATTCGGCCTGCTTCTTCCAGACTCTGTGAGTTGTGGTTCAGCAACATTCAGAAGTCCCAGATTGTTTTGATTTAGACCTCAGCAAGCAGCATTTGACTTCCTAAGCTCTATGGTCACCAGGGGACTCAAGAATCCTGACTGGTCCCTCTCAAGAAACATGAGTTCTCCTTCTTGAGTCAGCTCAACGCTTCTTGAATGGAATCAACTCAACGCGTCTTGAGTTGAATCAACCCAACAACTGCTGAGTTGAATCAATTCAACGACTGCCGAGATGAATCAACCCAATGCCACGTGAGATGAATTAACTCAATGCAACTCAACGCTGCTTGAGTCGTATCAACTCAACGCTGCTTGAGTCGTATCAACTCAACGCTGCTTGAGTCGTATCAACTCAACGCTGCTTGAGTCGTATCAACTCAACGCTGCTTGAGTCGTATCAACTCAATGCTGCTTGAGTTGAATCAACTCAACGCTGCTTGAGTCGTATCAACTCAACGCTGCTTGAGTCGTATCAACTCAATGCTGCTTGAGTTGAATCAACTCAACGCTGCTTGAGTTGAATCAACTCAACGCTTCTTGAATCAATACTTCAGGAATCAACAGTTCTTGAGCTGAGTCAACATTTGGCTCTTGGGCTTTAAGACAAAATAGAGGCAGCAGGGCAACTTTATTCTCAATCCCATTCAATGACTACAAAGGTGATGTATGACCTTTCAACTGTCCTCCTGACAAAGACTACTTCTCTTTGAAGACCTACTGCGGAGCAAATGAGCTAGTTCAGCCCTTACCCTCCATCCAACCTTCTTCACTTTATTTTTTCCATCAGACATCCTTTCTCCAGCTCATCTGGATTACTCCTTTCTTTCTTAGTCAACCTATGATCATCCACCTATACCTGACACAGTCATGAAGCAGTTCCTGGCAGATGATGCAGCTCAGGCTTTCTCCCATTTTGTCGGGCTTCATGGTTGCCGATTTGACATCTCCAGGGTCAGGTCTCATTTCGTGTCCGTCTGGGGTGACCACCTGAAGGGCAGAGCTGGCTTCACCATCTGCAAGAGAGGTTCTTATGTCACATTGGGGAAGGCATGTAAAGGAAAAAACAGCATGGAACCCAACACATTGTTGCTCAACAATCAAGAGGTTGACTGTTGGCCACAGAAATAAGAGCAGCTCTTTAATGTTCACAACCCTGGATTAATTAGTGGAATAGCTTGTCTTTCAGATGTGTGGGTACTCATCACTGGAGGTTGTCCAAAATAGAGTAGATAACCATTTGACTGAGATAGTATAAGGTCTACTGCTTTGAGCAGGAGGTTGGGCTAGAAGACCTCCAAAATCCCTATGATTCTATGTTCCATATTCTAAGGGCTGTGTGTTGTGGCCCACCAGCTGCCAGCGGAGCTGGTGATAGACTTGGATGAAGAGGAGGTTGGGGAAGAACTTGGGCCAGTTCTGGGGAAGACTCCGATGGATGCTCTGAGTTGGACGCAGAGATGGAGCCAGGGCTGTCAGACATTTCCCAGCCACCAGGGAGGCAGCTGTCTGTGGAAGCTGAGATAAGTGGGGAGGAAGAACAGCTGAGGCCTGTTCCAGATGCACATATGTGCAGAGTTGTTAGGAGCGGAGAACAACTGAGGACAAGGAGTCGACCCAGGAAGCAAAGCACACATGGACGCTGAATGGCCCTTTCCTGGCTGAGAAATAAATAGAAGGAAAGGGGAGTGATTGTCGTAGGAGACAACAGTTCATATTTCTGAAGATTTTGCTCATTGTGTTTCATGCCACAAAGACTGCTTGCCAGAACTTAATTTATAGCTTTGGGGCTGGGAGCTCCTGGCCTGGCAATTATCTCAAGGAACTGATA
The DNA here is from genome assembly GCF_051295495.1 of Thamnophis sirtalis. Classification (NCBI taxonomy): domain Eukaryota; kingdom Metazoa; phylum Chordata; class Lepidosauria; order Squamata; family Natricidae; genus Thamnophis; species Thamnophis sirtalis. The sequence continues at coordinate 61,741,780 of NW_028261382.1, forward strand.
AGGTCTGTTACTCCAGTTAACTCTTTGTTATTGGGATTACTGCCTGGACTTTTTGGTGTGTGAATGCCAATTAATCCACAGGAGATAAATAAAGAGGAGGTTTTCGGGACAAGGAGTCTGTTTCTTGCTTGTGCCAAGGCTGGGTCAGAACATTGTGATCTTAGCTTCTGCTAAGAAGGTATCAAATCTCTCCCTGCAGAACACAAAAATATACATTGTCATATATACCCACCTCTTCTGATTTTCTTCCTAATGGGGTAGGGTGAATCTTTTCCTTCCCTTCCGGAAAGCTGGAACATGGCTGTTTTCTCTGCATCCCTCATAGAAGCACCAGAAGTTTCTGAATTTACAACAGGCTGCCTGAGTTGAAGCAATGTCTGTGGTCCAGATGGTACCAATTTGAGCAAAGCGGGTGCAAAAATTAAGGTAGGATGTTGGGATCCTGTAATCAAGGAAAGAATGATGATCACTGTGAAGGATCTTTGGATGCAACCAAATGACTCAGGAGCAGGGTTCCGCAAGCTTGGCCACATTAAGGCTTGTGGACTTCAACTCCCAGAATTCCCCAGTCAAGCACGGCTGGCTGAGGAATCCTGGGAGTTGAAGTCTACAAGCCTTGAAGTTCTCAAGTTTGGAGAACTCCTGCTCCGGAGGAACAGCTCCCTCTCTCTACTTCCTCAGCCCATTCGAAAGGTGCTTTTTTCAGGAGGCAACTGGACTTTGTTGTTTTTTTCTTTTGAAGACATTTTGCTTTTCATCCAAGAAGCTTCTTCAGTTCTGACAGGAGAGTGGGGAATGGAAGGATGGAACCCCCTTTGAATGGTGTGGGAGCAGGAATGGATTTCCAGAGGAAAAAACTGCAGACTACAGGAACCATTTGCACCACTCAGGTGACCCTGAGGACGCAGATAAACCTCCAAGTGGCCTCAAGGACTCTCTAAAAGGATGCAAACGATCAGCTGTCTGCAAGGAGTATAAATCCTTCAATTCCCCACCATCCAGTCAGAGCAGAAGAAGCTTCTTGGATGAGAAGTGAAACGCCTTCAAAAAAACCTCCAAGAAAGCCCAGTTGCCTCCTGAAAAAAAGAACCATGATGTGGAAGACTGAGAATCTCCACAGACTTCCTGAGCCAGTTCTTTTCCTGCTCATTCCCTTCCACTTCCCGCAATACCTTGGTCACCCTTCAAAGGACGATTCAACCTTGGGCCAAAGAGGCTCAACCTTTACCAGCTATTGAAGGGTTCGCCTTCTCAGTGGAGGTGGACTCGGCGGGAGAGGTAGCAACGATTTGAAAGAGGTTTGACGTCGAAGTGGATGGCTGCGGTTCCTCGTAGCTCGTCCGAGAAGCTGGCGGCGGCGATGCTGTTGTTGAGGTCCCATCATTGCTTTCTCTGGTGCTTGAGGTATATTTGGTTGTGCGGCATGCGCCGTCTAGAGATGGGGAAGGCGGGGGAGAGTGTGACCTCAACATGGCCAGGAGAGCCGCAAAGAGCTGAAATGTCTCCTTAGTAGGTCCATGGGGTTCAATTCCTCCATGCTACTCTACTCACCTCCTGGATCATTAGCTCCATCCTTTTCGGGGTGCAAAGATTCGTACAGGTACGCCACGTCTGAAAGGAGAGAAGATGATTGAACTCAACAGAGCAAAGCGAGGTGGCCCTCCTTAGAGGTTGTGGCTGCTCCATCACGAGGTTTTTTTTAAACAAGAGATTGGACAACCATTTGTCTGAAATGAAACACTAACATCTCTGGGCCTTTAGTGGCTAAGATGCTGAGCCTGTTGATCAGAAAGGTCGGCAGTTCAGCAGCTCGAATCCCTAGCGCCGCGTAACAGAGGGAGCTCCCATTACCTGTCCCAGCTTCTGCCAACCTAGCAGTTCAAAAGCACGTTAAAAATATGCAAGTAGAAAAATAGGGACCACCTTTGGTGGGAAGGTAACAGCGTTCCGTGCGCCTTCGGCATTGAGTCATGCCGGCCACATGACCACGGAGACGTCTTCAGACAGCGCTGGCTCTTTGGCTTTGAAACGGAGATGAGCACTGCCCCCCAGAGTTGGGAACGACTAGCACATAAGTGCGAGGGGAACCTTTAACCTTGCTATAGCCCTTAAGCTGTGAATATCAACTTCCTGTGAATGTTTAACCCGATTCTTAGGATGACCTTGAGGTCTATTTCTGACAGCTTAGTACCATTAGGAAAGGATCAATCTTACACCCACACATTCCATTTTTAAACCTCAACCGGAAGCATTCAAAGACAACTCCCAGTTGTAGAGAGTATGAAGTCTGGATAACTGGAAGGTCATTTCTTTTAGTTTGATTTACAAGTAATGCTCTTCTATCCCCAATCACAGCTGTCCTGCCTTAACATTTCCTACAATCATATGGTTAGATTAGATTAACAGAGTTGGAAGGGGCCTTGTAGGTCATCTAGTCCAACCCCTGGCCCCCAAGCAGGAGACCCTACACCATTTTTGACAGATGGCAGTCCAGTCTCTTCTTGAAAGCCTTGAAAGTGATGAAGCTACCGCAACTTCTGAAGGCAACTTCTGTTCCATGGGTTGATTATTCTCACTGTCAGAAAATCCCTCCTTATTTCCAGGTTGAATCTCTCCTTGTTCAGTTTCCATCCATTATTCCTTTTCTGGCCTTCAGGTGCCTTGGAAAATAGCTTGATCCCCCTCCCCTCTGTGGCAGCCCCTCAAGTATTGGAAGACTGCTATTGTGTCTTCCTTAGTCCTTCTCTTCACTAGCCTAGCCATGTCCAGTTCCTGCAACCATTCATCATGTTTTAGTCTCCAGGCCTTTGATCATCTTAGATAGATTCAGATTAAGAGAGTTGGAAGGGACCTTGTAGGTCATCTAGTCCAGTGGTTACCAAACCTGGCAACTTTAAGACTTGTGGACTTCAACTCCCAGAGTTCTCCAGCCAGAAGAGCTAACTGGAGAATTCTGGGAGTTGAAGTCCACAAGTCTTAAAGTTGCCAAGTTTGGGAACCACTGATCTAGTCCAACTCCCACACCCCACCCAAGCAGGAGACCTTATACTATTTATGACAAATGGCAGTCCAGTCTCTTCATGAAAGCCTCCAGGGATGAAGCTCCCACAATTTCCGAAGGCAACTTCTGTTCCATGGGTTGATGGTTCTCACAGTCAGAAAATCCCTCCTTACTTCTAGGTTGAATCTCTCCTTGTTCAGTTTCCATCCATTATTCCTTGTCTGGCTTTCAGGTGCTTTGGAGAATAGCTTGAGCCCCTCCTCTCTGTGGCAGCCCCTCAAATATTGGAAGACTGCTATCATGTCTCCCCTGGTCCTTCTCTTCATTAGACTAGTTGTATTAATTAAGCCGTTTAAGGGAATGAAATACAACTTACTGTTTTCTGGATCGTATTTCCTGTAAACAACATAGATCACGTCCCCGGTTTGCAAAGGGCAGGTCTGTCTCTTCACCACCTTCTGTTTATTGATCACTGTTCCATTAGTGCTGCAGAGGGAGGTAGGAAATACAGGTGGGATTAAGACAGAATTCTTTTTTTTTAAAGAATTTTTTTAAAGATAAACTTACAAAACAAAACATAAATCATCTTCTAGTTACATCCAGCGTGTCGGTTGGTTACAAAACTTTTGTGCATCCTTTCCATAGTCTCATATAAAGTCTCATATTATCAATCTAATATATATGTATAGATTATTAATCTTTTATTTGACTATAACTATTATTCCTTCATTTTATACGAGATATTCTAATTTTTGAATTAATTTACATTATAACAATTCATTACATCCTCCTAAACCCTTCCTATAATAGTACATCTCTATATTATATTCTGTGTCATTCCATTGTCCTTGTGTTGTAAAATTCACAGTCATATTTCATTTCCATATTTTTTTTTAATCTAACCATTGGTAAAATAAATCCCAAGACAGGATTCTGGATTGGCCTTGTGTGATGGGACGCACAAGGAATTGGTCTTCGGTGCATAAGCTCTCACTGTACATAAAAGCTCTAAGTGATCAATCATGACCGTAGCCGTCGTAAAGAGGATAATGATCATCATTATAAGATGCCCACCCGTCTCCTTTCTACCACTGCTGACCTAGGTTAGTGACCATTTCAAGTTACGATGGCACTGGGAAAAAGTGACTTGGGGCCAATTTTCACCCTTATGACCATGGTCACATAAACAAAATTCAGACGCTTGGCAACTGGCTCACATTTTTGACACATGCCATGTTTGACAGTCATGTGATGTTTTTCACACCCTAAGATCATGTGATCAAAATTCAAAAGATTGAAAATTAGACTCATATTTATGACGGTGGCAGTGTCCTCTGTGTGTCAGGGTTCCAAATAGCATCCAAAATTAAATCAGAGTCCAAGGCAAAGTATTGCTCAAAGTTCCAATTGATGAAGAGAGCCACGCTGGCACATCTGGGAAACCCCGAATCTGAAAGCTTCCTGGTTTTCCCCACCCCGATGAAAATTCAAGATCTTTCCCCAATACCCACAAGCCCAACACATGGTCCAATCTCCCACTGCCATGCTGGCAGTTCCATCCATCCAATTCCGGCCAGATGCAGAGACAAAGGATGACCTTGGCTTTTTAGAAATAATTTTGTTATGGCTACATAGCATCCAACTCCATACAACACCCCCACTCCCGATTCTCCACTAATTAAATAGCATAGTAGAATAGAATATTAGTGTGGCAGATCCCAAAAGGAACTGGCTGCAGGCTTGACAGTGTGTGTGTGTGTGTGTGTGTGTGTGTGTGTGTGTGTGTGTGTGTGTGTGTGTGTCCATCCATCCTGATTCCCTTTTGCGACCTTCTGACAAGCCAAGTCCATGGGGAAGACAGATTCACTTGCTAACTGTAGGGACTCACTTAACCACTGTAGCGGGAGGTCATTAAAATGGGGCAAAGCTCTACTTGTTTCACTTAGCGGCAGAAATGTTGGGTTCAATCGTGGCTGTTAAGTCGAGGACCACCTGTCTTAATACAAGGAAGCTCATCCAGCCAGCTGATTTCCAAAGAAAAATCAAGTCTTACAAATGTTGTGGCCCACCAGCGGGCAGCAGAGCTGGCAGCAGATTCAAACAGTGAGGAGGTTGGGGAGGAACATGGGCCAGTCCTGGAGACTGGAGAAGGCTCTGAGGAGGGCTCTGTGTTGGAGGCAGAGAGGGGGATAGGGCTGTATGCCAGTTATCAGCTGCCTTCGGAGTCGAAGATCAGCAGGGCAGAAGAACAGCTGGAGCCTGTTCCCAGTGTGTGCATGCGCAGAGTTGCCAGACGAAGGGAACAGCTAAGGAACAGAGGTCGACTAGGGAGTAAGATCACAGGTGGACGATGAATGACCTCTCCCAGAGGAAATAAAAGAGGAGCGAAAGGGGAGTGGAGTTTGCAGGAGACAATTAGTTCGTTCCTGCATTCTTGCCAAGAATTGCGGTGGTGTCTGAAAGATCTCGGCCTGGCCACTCTCCAAACCTGATAAAGATCGGAAATTGTGAACTATCTTGAAAGACTGGAAGAGGAATGACTTTGCTGGAGAGGAATTCACTGTAAATTAAAGGGGTTTATTGGGACAAGGGCTCATGCTGCTGGGGAAGCCTAGATCAGAACAACAAAAGAGACACACAAGAAATATTCGTTTTCACCCACAAAACCACAGAAGGATAAGAACAGCGCTGACCTGGTATCTTGTAGCAAAACCTGACCGGATTTTTCATCCACTGTTATTTTACAGTGATAGCCAGACACCAATTTATTGCCAGGGAACGATAAGTCACAACCTTCGACAGAAAGAGAGATAAAGAGAGAGAAGGGAGAAAAAAAGCATTGCTAAATTTGGTAATTTCACCTGAACTTTCAACAAAGTCTCCTGCTGTTTCTCCCCAACACCCCCAATTTTGCACATAATTTCATAACTGAAGGGCAGTTACCGTATTTTTTGGAGCATAAGATGCTCCGAAGTATAAGACACATCTAGCTTTTGGGGAGGAAAACAAGGGGAAATAATCTGCTTCTGCCTCTCAGCAATTTGCCTCCTTGCAGAAAACAGCAATATACACAGCAATATACAGACTATATACACTGTTTGTAGTGTTACATTTCAGATTATACTTGAACAGATGCTGTTAAAATTGATGTACTTTCTGGAAGTATAGTTATTCTCTGTTATTTCAAAGAAGATATAATAGCAATGGTCCTCTTCAGATCAAGCATTTATTCTAAAAAGCTTCTTCATTTTGTTAAGCTGCCTAGAACAATAATAAAGCAGTCTTTAAAAATAAGTCTAATCATTTGAACATTCTAAAGGCATTTATAATTATTGACTTACCTTCTTGCAGCAAACGTCCTGATTAGCACAAGAAAAAAAATCTGCCTCTGCCTCCCAGCAATTTGCCTCATGCAGCAAACAACAAATTTCACTTTCAGTTTAAGTGAACCTCCCCATCATCAGCTGTTTCAGGCTGCAGGGATTGCCATAGCCTATTGCAGCCTCCACAAACCCCATTTTCCCCCGTTTGCTGCAAGGAGGAAAATTTCTGGGAGGCAGAGGCCAAAGGGTGGGGGATGGTGGGTGGGTGGGCTTACATTCAGTGTATAAGATGCACCCAAATTTTCACCCTCTTTTAGGAGGGAAAAGGTGCGTCTTATACTCCGAAAAATACAGTATGTTAGTTCTACGAGTGCAAGACTAGAGTTTGGAATCCCGTACCTTTTTTCCTGCCAATGGTCCACTCGTTTTTCAGCAGCAAGACGTGGGGCTCTGCTTGTTCCACCCCCAACCGGATCAGTTTCCCCCAAGGTTGTGGCATTCCGATGGGTTGTATCTGCCCTCCGAGTTCTATGTGCTCCATTGGGACTTCACATCTGCGAAGGGAGGGGAGAAATACATTGATGCAGGACAGGGGGGTGGGTGTGTTAACAACAGCTCTAAATGGGGTTGACAAGTTGAGCTTTTGGTGGAGGGGGGCTCAACTGTTTTTGCAAGAAGCCCGGAAGAATATATATGGGAGGGGCATACAGTAGTGGCCAAAATTGTGGAAACCTTTTGGGAAAAGTGTATTTTTGAAGTTTGATGGCTAATAACACCCCTTTTTATTGGAGTACCATAAAATTAGATATCAATGGAAAGGTAATTCAATCAAGAATGTAATGCAGCATGGTTTGTTCAATTATCTGTATTCTATGTAAAGATACGGACAAATATAGCTAGCAATAAAAGCCAGTTAATAGAAGCAATCATTCAATCTTGGTTTCACTTTATAACAGCTGCAGAACTAAAAGACTTGGCTAACTCCATGGGAAGAAGTTGTAAGGCCATAGTTCATGCTAAAGGTTACCTAACTAAGTATTAACTGACATGGTGATAATTTTTGTATATCTCGTTTTTCCTATGGTGATAATTTTTGTATATCTCGTTTTTTCTATGTCTTTCACTTTTCTTCTTTATAATTGATATTCTAATAGCAAATCCTCCATAAAAGACATTGCATTACATTCTTGATTAAATTATCTTTCCACTGATATATAATTTTATGGTGGTTCGCCCAAAATAAAAGTGGTGTTACTAGCCATCAAACCACAAAAATACTGTGCACTTTTCCCAAAAGGTTTCCACAATTTTGGCCATTACTGTATATACATTTGAGATATATGCATTACACATATATCCCTTCTTAGACCACTTTGGGTGGTCTTGGGAGTTTTGAGGGGCCTGCAGAGGATCTTACCAGATCCTAACCTTGCACACTTTCGAACATAAGAGAATTGTAGCATTGAAAGAAATGTCCTTTTGGGTTCGGCTCCAAGTGAGGAAAAAGACACTGGAGACATGGAGGCTGCTCGGAAAGATGGTTTAATGGTGGACAGGACCCCATGGTTTGAGTCCTGGACAGAAAAGGGGGATCAGATGCTTCAATGTTGATGGAGAAGAAGAGAAGGAAAAAAGCTGAGATGCTGAAAGTCCCTGGTTTTATGCCCTCTCTGGCCTTTGATCTTGAGCTTGTATTCTGATTGGTTGTCAGACTCCCAAGGGGCCATGCAGGGGCAACTCTCTAGGCTGTGTTTTGAATCCAGGTTTGGTTGAGTTCTCAGATGCCATGTGGCGAGTGGCTAAAGGCTAATGCCTTCATCCCATCACCTTGGAGCTGAAGGGGAGAACTCTTTATTATGTAAAGGGACAGGCTTGGGCATGTTAATGGCCCGTTGACAAAGGTGGATGGGCAGGAAGCTGCAGGGAGCTACTCTGGCTTTTTAAAACATGTTTCTTCCTTTTTCACATCCAGGGAAATATAATATTCTGCCATGTCAATATTTCCTAGGATATTTCATTTTTCCTGGGAGAGGGCTGGGCGATAACTTTCCACAATAGTATCTCATAATTACACTTATGTGATATTATAATATAGGATAAAATTATCTCACACTGCCTTTTTAGCCTGCCTTTTATGCAAAGACAGAGATATGTGGTTCACTCAAGGTAGCAAACACGCCCAAAATTATCGGTCTATTTTCTCCACTGCAACACTGAAAGAGGGCCCAGCTTTTTAAATATTTATACATGCACACAACACTCACTCACGCCAGGGGTGGGTTCCTGCCAGTTCTAACCTCTTCTATAGAAGAGGTGCCACAAATCTACCGTGCCGTTTAGAACCAGTTCCAGCTCCCTCCCCGCGCACATCATTAAGATGAAGAGCAAGAGGAGGAATTCTGGGAGTTGAAGTCCACAAGTCTTAAAGCTGTCAAGTTTGAACACCCCTGGGGGTTTTTTTCCTAAAGGGTTAGGGGTGCAAGGGTCTTGTAACTTGACAGCTTTAAGACATGCACACTTCAATGCCAGAGTTCCTGAGCCAACATGACTGGAGGAGGAATTCTGGGAGTTGAAGTCCACAAGTCTTAAAGCTGTCAAGTTTGAACACCCCTGGGTTTTTTTTTCCTAAAGGGTTAGGGGTGCAAGGGTCTTGTAACTTGATAGCTTTAAGACTTGCGTGCTTCAAATGCCAGAGTTTCTGAGACAACATTTTGGTTGCTAAGCATGAGCATTGTTAAGTGAGTTTCACCACATTTTATGTTGGCCACGCCCACTCAGTCACATGACTGCCAAGCCACTCCCACTCTGTAACATGGCCGTCAAGCCACTCCCACAAAGCAGGCCACACCTACAGAAGAGGTTCTAAAAAATTTTGAAACCCACCACTGACACTTACACAACCCATGTTCGTCTTGGAAAAGAAATGACTGCACAGATCCAACTAAGGAAGCCCGTCCCCATATTCCTCAGTTCCCTTGGCTCTTCCACATTCCTTTACACAGTTGCACACTAGTCTCCTTCCCTTTGCACGTGTGTGCATGGACGCACAAACAAACCACCCAACATGCTTGGGAAAAGAAATGACTTTGCTAAGGAAGCACCGTCCCCAAATTCCTCAGTTGCATTGGCTCTTCCACATCCCTTTGCACACTTGCCTCTTTCCTTTACACGTGTGTGCATGCATGCACAAACAAACATGCTTGGGAAAAGAAATGGCTGCTAAGGAAGCCCCCTCCCCAAATTCATCAGCTGCACCGGCTCTTCCACATCCCTTTGCCCACTTGCATACTTGTCCGCCTCCCTTTGCACCTGTGTGCATGCGCACGCATGTACGCAGAGACACAAACATGCTTGGGAAAAGAAATGACTTTGCTAAGGAAGCATCGTTCCCATATTCCTCCGCTGCACTGGCTCTTCTACAACCCTTTGCACACTTACATACTCCTCGCCCTCCCTTTGCACAAGTGAGCATGCTCGTATGCACACAAACAAACATGTTTGGGAAAAGAAATGACAAGGAAGCCTCGTCTCCATATTCCTCAGTTACATTGGCTCTTCCATATCTCTTTGCACATTTGCACCCTCGTTCCTTTGCACGCGTTGCACGCCCTCCCAGCCGCCTTTTGCAACCCCAGCTCCTCTTCCCTCTTTCCAGGCAGGGGCCCCTCTGAGTGGGCTGGTCTCCCCACCCGCTGCACCTTCCAGGGGGCTCTGCTCCTCCCCTCCCCCCCAGCCGGGCCTCCCTGCCCCGCAATCCCCTGCTGGCAGTGGATGCTGGGACCTGTAGTCCTCCCCCACAGGGAAGGAGGGGGGCGCCCGGTCCGAGCCTCCCTCCGGCGTCCTCTGCCTTGGAACGCGCGGCCGAAGAGCAGCCCGAAGGAGCCGCGCCGGGCCCCGCCGCTCACGCCCCGCTCCGGCCGCCCGGGAGGAAGCTCCGCCGCCGCTGTCAACAGACCCGGCCAGCCCTCAGCTGATCCGGAGGGGCGGGGCCAGGGGCGGGGACTCGGCGCACATTGGTCGGCGGGGCTACGTGACGCCACTGGAGGGGGGCGGGAAAAGGAAGCGGCGGCGGACGTGCGCGAGGTGGCGGCGGTGGCTAGAGCGTCCTGCGAGTGCCATAGAGGGGAACGCTAGAGCGGCGTTCTTTGGCCAAAGACACGTGGTGGTGGAGTCGCCTCTCTAGTCTGCCTTTCAATTATACATACGCATCTATATAGGCAATTATATCTATATATTTTATATAGACATAGATATACCCATATAGATACCCACCCATATATACCTACATATATACCTACATATATACCTACATATATACCTACATATATACCTACACACACACACACACATACACACACACACACTCTTTAAATATCTATATAGATATCTATATTTCTTATCATCCATCCATCTCTATCTACAGTATCTGTATCTTCTATATCTATCCATCTATCCATCTCTATCTACAGTATCTATCTAACTTCCTATCTCATATCTTATACACGTGTGGATTTTATGTATATAATATTACATATACAGTATATATTACATCTCTCCATTATATATGTTTATTTATTTAGTTTGTCAAATGTGTAAAAAATAACAGGTATAAGTATAAAAATAAATATGAACACAGTAAATCAATTACTTATGCACGCCCCTTACAGACTTCTTATATTTATATGAGAGGGAGGGGGAGGGAGGGAGAGAGAGAGAGAGAGAGAGAGAGAGAATGCCTACATTCCCTGTTCTGCTGTCTCAATTTATTCGTATTGATTTACTGTGTTCATATTTATTTTTATACTTATACCTGTTATCTTTTACACATTTGACAAACTAAAATAAATAAATATATATATAATGTATATATGTATACATATATATGAATTCATAAACCATTGTAATATAATACACACAAAGTATGATTACACAATGCGAATACCAACATCCGTATATTGTATTATATATTCAAATGGGTGAAAGGATGAAATACATATCTTATAGAGCACACTACAAGTTGAGAATATAATCACATAGCATTTAGATAATACAACTATATCAATCCCCAAGTATTAGAAATCAGGTGTGTACCATAATTGCATCTTCTAACAACATAATCAAATGAAATACAGCTCTAGGCACACATGCACTCACCTATTCAATATGCCTCTTTAGCTCAACGCTTCCAGCTCTCAAGCATAGAGACAAGAAGCCACCATTCACTAATCCCGGCTAGGTTTAGCAAGGCAGGCTTCTTATATAAGTATAAAGTAAAGAGTCCCATTCTCCCTGCTCCCTCATTGGCTGTGAAAATTAAAAGGAGGGACTTGAAATGAAAACAGCTGTTGGCTATTGCCAAGTTAATTATTGGGGGCCAAAAAAGGAATGCATTGCAGAAGCCAGGCAATTGACGGTTGAAACCCAACTAGGTGATATCATCAGTGTTAGAAGGGGGTGGGGGTGGGGGTTGTTCTGTTCCAGTGGCTTGCCCATATCAGTGTTGGTAGGAGAGTTCATGGGGGTCTCAGTAAACAACACCCTCATCAAGAAACCATCCCACCCACACTGGTGCCACTGGAACGGAGAGCAAACCCCACTCCCTTCTAGCACTGATGATGTCTCCTAGTTGGGCCATGAGATGTTTGCAAGAAAAGCACCTCAACCCAAAATGCACCAAGGATCCCAAGCCATCGATTCTAGCTTTTGCAAGAGGTAGCAGAAATAAACTCCTTTTCAAACCAAGAAAACCACAGGAATCAAAAAGGTAAAAGTTGATATTAGGGGGGGTGGGGAATGTATTTGGTTGGTAAGAGTCAACAACATGATGGCACACAAAAATAATCCACAATTTTTAGGATTATAAAATGGGGCAGATTTCTCTTTGGAAAATACAGGATGTAGACCTTGAAGGACAATCCAAAATCAGACCTCTCTCCAAATTTTATTAAGCTGCTTCTTAAGGAAGAAAAATAAAATTTATAAAATCCGTGTTGGTGGAAGGCAAAGGGAATAAACCAACTCAAGAATATATGTTTTTTTTGGAGGGAACAAGGGCACAATTGGAATATATTGTATATGTAAGAAATATAAGAGGAGAAAAAGGGGGGGAGGTCTCCAGAGGTTGGGGGTACACTGTAATATGTTTTTTCCCTTTTGTCTTTCTTTTTTTGTATTTAGTTGAATGTGTACTGTTTGTATTATTTGTGTTTAAAAAAAAATAAAACGGAAGAAAAATAAATAACATCCTAGTAAATTCTAAAGCATAAGCTGCTGATTTTATATTGGGATTGAGTCCAATTCCATCCACCCTTCGGGTATTCTAAACTCAGCAAGGGCTTGTATTTTGGGGGACCGGCAAGCCGTTAACTTATCCTTTAAAAATATATATTCAGGATGATCCTGGAGAGATCACAGTTTCTCCTTTTATTATACCTAATCCGTGGCTTTCCAGAGCCAGGAATGGCTGTGGGACAGAGTCCAACATTGCTGGTTGAGGTGCTTTGATGAATGGTTGAACTGTGTGAAGGTTTTTGATGGATGGAGAAGATGGTTGCCAATGATGGCTTATTAATCAGAGCCAAAACTGTCTGCTGAATACAAATCACAGCATTAAGAGACAGCCTCTCATTCTTCTAAATATAGTTCAGAGTTAACCTCTCTTCTCTTGAAGCAGGCAACTTTTCACACCGTGGATTGTGACCTCCAGCCTGGTCAAACACAGGCTTTGAAACTCTGTGTTCTTTTGAAAAGCAGGTCAGGGCTGACCCTTCCCTCCCTTTGATTAAAACCTCCAGGCACTTGGTTACTTTAAGGGTCTGGCCAGAAAAGAGATAAACCTGTTTCGGTGCTAATTTTTCTCCTGACAGAATCAATTTGTTCTTTTTCCAACCTTGGCTGGTCTTTTCCATTTGATTTCAAATTGGATTTGGACCTCCAGGGATCTGGGATGTCAGCTTCCCTAATGTAGTGTCAGTCGAAAGCGGCTGAGAGATAAAAAGTCAGCTTCGGTTAAAACAGGAGATTCCCCCCCCTCCCCCCCAGCCAGCCTTCTTCCCTTTTTAACCTGGTTTGTCTGTTTTTTCTCATTCTCTTCTGCATTGGTTGTCTGAAGAGCAGCATAAAGAGATCAAGACCCACAAAAGGGAAATGGCTCTCTTTGGGAACACTCTGCTTTGCTACGTATTTTTCCTTTACAGATAACAGAGTTGGAAGGCGTCTTGTAGGTCATCTAGTCTCACCCCCTGCCCAAGCAGGAGACCCTACACCATTTTTGACAGGTGGCCGCCCAGTCTCTTCTTGAAAGATTCCAGCAATGAAGCTCCCACAACTTCCAAAGGCAACTTCTGTCCCATCGGTTGATTGTTCTCACTGTCAGAAAATCCCTCCTTATTTCCAGGTTGAATCTCTCCTTGGTTAGTTTCCAACCATTATTCCTTGTCTGGCCTTTGGGTGCCCTAGAAAATAGCTTGACCCCCTCCTCTCTATGGCAGCTCCTCAAATATTGGAAGACTGCTATCCTGTCTCCCTTGGTCCTTCTCTTCACTGGACTAGCCATGTCCTGTTCCTGCAACCATTCTTCGTATGTTTTAGCCTCCAGTCCCCATCACGAAACAGAGTTTATCTAGGTTTGTTGTTTTCTTTCCTTTTCTTAAAAGTCCCATGTCAGAGGTTATTCTGGTTTTTACCTGCATTAGCTTTTTAACCAAGTATGGAAGGCCATACATAAGGGGGGAACAGCCAGTCTTCCAGAGGTGAATTACAACTCGTGTCTCCAGTTGGTTTGACCAATACTGGATGTTATATTCTCCCAAGAGGCAGTACAGAGAGTCCTCGTCTTATAACAATGTGCTTATTGACTGTTTGAAATTCCAACAGCACTAAAAAAGCATGATTTATAACCCGTCCTTGCACTTATGACTGTTGTAGCATCCCCATGGCCATGTGATCAAAATCCAGGCGTCTGACAACCGACAAACGTCTTCCCAGCCAACCTTTCGACAAGCGCCGTTTACTCTGTTTGTAAAGGCTCTTGGTGCGAAATCCACAGCGTGCACCAAGTTAAGACAAGGCTTAATGCAGCACCTTGGCCACTAGATGGCACTGTGGGTCTTTGGAAACTCTCACCCGTCCTGTTTTACAAAACAGAAAATCCTTCCTTTCTTTCTAAAGATTTCAATTTAGCCCTTTCGGGCTTGGCTCTGTTATCTTCGCCCTTCCCTCCACTTCTTCTTCTTGTAAACTCTTTGTAAGCCCTCTGGCAGTTTTACAGATAAAATGAGAAGAGGGGAGGGGGAAAGGAAGCCCCAGGCTGGATTGCTCAACCGCCTTCATTATCTGCAACCTCTGTAACAACTACAGATTTCAACACCCTCCCTACTTTTCTGAAAGTAGCTGCAACCTCTGGATTCCTTCAACCTGGCTTAATAGCTCTGCTTTGGGTGAGCACAAAGGGGAACAAAGGAGTTGGTGGGATCCTACCCTGTTCCCCCCAAAATAAGATAATAAGCCCAATTGGGCTTTTGAGCGCATGCACTAAAATACACCCCCCCCAAATAAACCCTCCCTGGAAATATTGCAACACAGCAGCAGCCATGAGGTGACCACACTCGCCGCCTCCTGCACCTCAAAAATAATAAGACCTCCCCAAAAATAAGGCCAAACACTTATTTCGGGGGTCAAAAGAAAATAAGACCCTGTCTTATTTTCAGGGAAACACAGTAAGCATGTGTTGATGTTGAGGATCTTGCAGTATTAACAAAGCAACCCAAAGCCTTAACTTACAATGATCCGTTTAGTGACCACTTGAAGTTGCAGCTGCACTGAAATAAATGACTTACAACCATTTTTCCCGCAACTCTTCCAGCATCCCCAGAGTCACGTGATCGAAATTCAGACGCTTGGCAACTGACTCGTATTTATGACGGCTGCGGTGTCCCATGTGGGTCCCCTTTTGCGACCTTCTGACAAGCAAAGTCAACGGGGTAATCCAGATTCACTTAACAACCGTGTGTCTTGACAACTGCAGAGGTTAGCCTAACAACAAGAAAGGTCATAAAATGGGAGCAAAACTCACTTAACAATGGTCTCGCTTAGCAGCAGAAATGTTGAGCTCAATTGCGGTCATAAGTCGAGGACTGCCTGTCGCCACAGAATGCTGGTTTGCTCTCTGGGTTAGAAACTAGGAGTCTGGGAGTTCTAGTCCTGCCTTAGACCAAAAACCAGGTGGATGACGGTGGGCCAGTTCCTCTCTATCAGCTCTATGAAGAAGATAGGAAGGCCAAATCCTTTCCAGAAATGTTGCCAAGAAAACAGTTTTCAGACAGGAATCAAGACAGCCACAAGGGCACAAAGATATTTAAAGATTTAAAGCCAATTGTGGTTCATGCAATAAACCAAGGTTGTTAGTTGAGAAGTCATGTCCGACCCATCGCAACCCCATGGACCATGTTCCTCCAGGCCTTCCTGTCCTCTCCCATCCTCTGGAATCCATTTAAGCTCACGCCAACTGCTTTGGTGACTCCATCCAGCCACCTCATTCTCTGCCATCCCCTTCTTCTTTTGCCCTCCATCGTTCCCAGTCCTTCCTTCTCATTAGGTGGCCAAAGTCTTTGAGTTTCCTCTTCAGGATCTGGCCTTCTAAAGAGCAGTCAGGGTTGATCTCCTCTAGGACTGACCGGTTGGATGGCCTTGCAGTCTAAAGGACTCGCACGAGTCTTCTCCAGCACCAGAGTTCAAAGGCCTCCATTCTTTGGTGCTCAGCCTTCCTTATGGTCCAACTTTCCCAGCCATCCATTGCAACTGGGAAAACCATCGCCTTGACTAGACACACTTTGTTGGCAGAGTGATGTCTCTGCTTTTTAGGATGCTGTCTAGATTTGCCATCACTTTCCCCCCAGGAGCAAGCCTCTTTTAATTCCTTGGCTGCAGTCCCCATCTGCGGTGATCTTGGAACACAGGAAAGTAAAATCTGTCACTACCTCCATTTCTTCCCCATCTATTCGCCAGGAATTGAGAGGGTCAGATGCCCTGATCTTAGTTTTCTTAATGTTGAGTTTCAAGCCAACTTTTGCACTCTCCTTCTTCTCTCGCATCAAGAGGTTAAGGAGGGTCATAACAGTATGATACAAAGCTCTAACCAAGATACCTTGATTATTTTGGGGCATTGCAACCCAACCACGCTCTCTTTCTACATCATGGACATAACCAATACACATCTTTTTCCTATTTAAATAAGATGTGTCTGGGTGTGCCAGCATAAAAGCTAGGTAATTTCCCTCTGCGTTGCAAACACTATAGATCTAGAAGTAAACAAAGCTATTTAAGAGAGTTGAGATTGCTCAGATGTCTGTTAATTATGTATATAAAAGAGGTCAACAGAAACGCAGCCACCGAGAATTGCATTACTGTTGCCGGTGGAAAAACAGGATATAAATGAAACAAAAAAGGAATTGATTGTAAATTTGATGATGGCAGCTAAACTAGTGATGGCTAAATATTGGGGACGGAATTGGGATATTCAAAGAAATGAGTGGCATAATGAAATTTGGAGTATTGAAGGGAGTTGGGTGAAGCAAGGAAGGAAGAGGGAAGGAAGAAGGCAAACAGGGAAGGAAGGAGAGAAGAAAAAGAAGGATGAGAAAGAGAGAGAAGGAATGAGAAAGAGGAGGAAGGGAGGGGGATTGGATGGAGACAAGAAAAGAAGGAGGGAAGGACGAAGGAAGGCAAGTGAAAGGAAGAAAAGGAAAGAAGCAGAAAGGGAGGGAAGAAGGAAAAATGGATTTGAGTGGAAGGAAGAAAGAAAAGGAAGGAAGGAGAAAGGGAGGGAGGAAGGAAAAAGGGATTTGAATGGAAGGAAGGAAGGGAGAGAGAGAGGGAGGGAAGGGAGGAAAAGAAGGGAGAGAGGGAGGGAGGGAAGGGAGGAGAGGAAGGATCAATCAATCACACAGTCTAGAGCAGTGTTTCTCAACCTCAGCAAATTTAAGATCTGTGGACTCCACCTCCCAGAATCCCAACCTACCATACTCAGGCTGGGTGAGTCTGCACGGCGTGTGAATCACCCGCCAGAATATTCCCAACCAGGAAAGGGACCCCATTCACACCCCGGCTTGAAGGTAAGAGAGAAGATGATCATAGGCCTGGCACCTAATTTTGCTTGGTGACTGCAAGCTGCTCACACTTGCCATCTTGAAACGGGGCCCAGGAATCTTCTCCTCCTTCTCTTCCCCAAATCTGTGGAGATGGAGGGTCCATTGTCTGTCCCTGCCCTGAAAAGGGCAAAGGTCTGGAAGGATGGGTAGCACCTGGGTGGGCTGGTGGAAGCCCTGACCCAGAGGAGAGCTTTAATTACAGTCCTCTGAGCGGTGTCTTGCAGGATTCCTTGCGGTTCAGCCCTGCTCTTGAAAGACGGTGCATTTGTGTTTTGACGGTGCTAAGTAGCTGTGGCTTTCACACCCCAGCAGGTGCTAAAACAAATATAATTTCTGGTGACGGTACAGGAAGGTGATGGAGAATGTCAGGCAGAGGGGAGGGGGACACCCGGGGTGGGGAGGGGAGAGACACGAGGGAGAAGAAGAAGCGCCGTTATTCATCCTGGCAGGCAAAGACAGTCGCTGGCTGCACGCAGCTCGGCTGTCAGCACGAATTTAAGCATCTCAGGGCTGCGATGCTCGCAGTCAGGCTGACGGACTCTCTCAAAGTCACTTTCCCCTCTTGGATAAGGACTTGGCCTCTCTTCGCCGCCACTTTGAAGGCGATGGAGGGCGTTTCGAGAGGAAGGGCTCCTTTGGCACTGCCCAAGGCCAGGGGGGGTGGAATTGGCATGGTCCTGTTCCCAGCAGGCTCTCTGGTTTTGGGTCAAGAGGACCGCTGAGAAGTGGGCAGGCACCATAGTGATCATAGACTAGTGTTCCCAAGGGTTTTATTGTTTTTTTTTTAAGATGACAGCAAGATCAAAACATCTTCGTCTTCCTGCTTCTCCTCCTCCTCTTTTCCTTCTCTTTCTCTCCTTTATCCTTCTCCCCTCCTTCTCCTCCTCCCCTCTTTCTCCCTCTCCTCTTCTTTTCCTTTTCATCAACTTTCTCCTCCTCTCCTTTCTCCATCTCCTCCTCTTCTCTTCCTTCTCCTTTTCCTCCCCTCCCTCCTCCTTCCCTTTCTCCCTTTTCTCTTCCTTCTCCTTCCCTTTCTCCTCCTCTTCTTTTCCTTCTCCTCTTCCTCCTCCCTTTTCTCCTCCTTCTCCCCTCTTTCTCCTCCCTTTTCTCCCCTGCCCCTCCCCCTCCTCTGCCTCCTCTTTTCCTTCTCCTTTCCTCCTCCTCCCCTTTTTCCCCCTCCCCTCCTCCCCTCCCCCTCCTCTACCTCCTCTTTTCCTTTTCCTCCTCTTCCTCCTCGTTCTTTCCTTCTCTTCCTCCTCCCCCTTTCTCCTCCTCCCCTGTTTCTCCCTCTTCCCCTCTTCTTTTCCTCCTCATCCTTTCTCCTCCCCCCTTTCTTCTTCTTTTCATCCTCTTCCTCCTCCTTTTCCTTCTTCTCTTCTTCCCCTTTTTCCTCCTCCTCCTCTTCTTTTCCTCCTCATCCTTTCTCCTCCCCCCTTTCTTCTTCTTTTCATCCTCTTCCTCCTCCTTTTCCTTCTTCTCTTCTTCCCCTTTTTCCTCCTCCTCCTCTTCTTTTCCTCCTCATCCTTTCTCCTCCCCCCTTTCTTCTTCTTTTCATCCTCTTCCTCCTCCTTTTCCTTCTTCTCTTCTTCCCCTTTTTCCTCCTCCTCCTTTTCTCCTCCTTCTCCCCTCTTTTCCCCCTCTCCCCCTCCTCTTCTTCCTCCTCCCCTTCCTCCTCCTCCTCTTTCCCCCTCCTCTTCCTCCCCCTCCCTCTTTCCTCCTCCCTCCACATGGCATCTGAAAGAGAATCCCTTTTCAGAGACTTTTCTTCAGAAGAAACCCCCCCCCCCCCGCTTCTGTCCGCTTCCATTCCCAGGGCTCTTGCTTTGTGTCCACCCAGAAGGGAGACCTTGTTTTCAGGAGTTGTCTCGAGTTTGCTGTCATTTAACTTGCCTGGGGCTCGCTCGTGCTGAGAAGGAGCCTTCTGCACATGTTTTCCAAAATTAGATAATGGGGAATGACTGTGGGAAGGTGGGGGGGGGGGGAAACCACATACACAGACAAAACCTTCCACAATAACAAGAAAAACCCAGCACGATTAAAATGTCTCTGGGGCCAGCAGCAATCTCCTGGATGGTTTTCTCTCTCTCTCTCTCTCTCTTTTTGCTCCAATACCCACACCTTCGAAATTGCTTTATTGTCTTTAATAATGTGGTGGTGAAAAGCGAGAGGGAGGGGACCTGCCACATTTCTTATTTACAGCTGGCAAAAGATGAAAGTGGGCAATTACAGCCTTTTTAGAAGGAACTGGGTTTTTTGGGGGGGAGGGGGAGAATGGCCTGCCCTGTGTTTGTGGGTCTTTCTAATGGCCTCAGCCCATTAGGTAAAGGGAAAGGTTCCCCTCACACATATATGCTATTCGTTCCTGACTCTAGGGGGCGATGCTCATCTCCATTTCAAAGCCAAAGAGCCAGTGCTGTCCGAAGACCCCTCCATGGTCATGTGGCTGGCATGACTCAATGCCAAAGGCGCACGAAACGCTGTACCCTTCCCACCAAAGGTGGTTCCTATTTTTCTACTTGCATTTTTCATGTGCTTTCGAATGGCTAGGATGGCAGAAGCTGGGAGGAGTAACAGGAGCTCACTCAGTGTCCCCAAAGACTTAACCTCCCACTTGGGGCAAAGTGAAAAATAGCTTGATCTTGGTGGTTTCTTTGGTGGCCTAACATGGGCTCAGAAGCAAACTGTTAACTAACGCAGCTGTTGTGGCCCGCCAGTGGCCAGCGGAGCTGGGAGCAGATTGGGACAGTGAAGAGGTTGGGGAGGAACCTGGGCCAGTCCTGGAGTCTGGGGAAGGCTCGGATGAGGGCTCTGTGTCGGAAGCAGAGAGGGGGCCAGGGCTGTCTGACAGTTATCAGCTGCCTTCAGAGTCAGACATCAGTGAGGCAGAAGAACAGCTGGAGCCTGTTCCTAGTATGAGTTGCCAGACGAAGGGAACAGCTAAAGAACAGGGGTTGACTTGGAGTAAGGCCACAGGTGGACTATAAATGGCCCCTCCCAGAGGAAATAAAAAAGGAGCGAAAGGGGAGTGGAGTTTGCAGGAGACAATTAGTTCGCTTCATTGGTTCGTGACTCTCCGAGATTCCTTACCAGGTTTTGCAGATCTCGGCCTGGCAGCTCTCCAAGCCAGATAAGGTCTGTGACTGGAAATCCTCCCTTGAAAGACTTTGCTGGATGTGAATGAGCAGAATTCACAGTAAATTAATAAAAGGTTTTTTTTTGTCCAGACAAAGAGTTTGCTTCAGGCTCTGGGGAAGCCTCGGTCAGAACAGCAGCTCATGACCCAAGAGGTGTAATATGCGCCATTTTGCTGCTGCAGTTTTGAACCCAGCTGGGGTTTTCTCCCCCTGTCACCAACAGCCAATTTTCCACCTCTGGTTTAGCAAAGCTGTGAAAAGAGCAGGCACTGAAGGTGTGCATCAAGCATTCAACCCTGCTCTACCGAAAGCCAGGTTTTGTGAACCAAGAATTGCAAAGCTCTAGCAAAAAAAAAAAAGTTTTTCTCTCCGCTAAATTTCCATTCAGCGGCGGAGAGCAAGGCAGAAAGTCTGCGCTGACTTAGGTATCATCAAGAGCCTCACTTGACCAACACTAGGAGAGTTGCTGGGATGAAGTTCTCACTCGAGGCTCCGCTTGAAATAGCTGAAAAAACCACCCTGTTGTTTCCAGTCATGGGAAGAGAAGGAGGAAAACGTTGAAAAAGCCCCTGGGGAATTATGGAGGAGGATTTTGGTTCCTACCAGGAGCATTACGAACAAGACTGCCCAGCCTTTGGGTTCGGTGCAGCCTAACGTGGCTGGTGAATCATAGACTATGGCTGAGTTTAATGTGGCAACGCTCTGTATGGGACCAAGGCACCAAGCCATTCCATCCATCCATCCATCCATCCATCCATCCATCCATCCATCCATCTCTTTGATATAGAGATCGTTCTGTCTGTCTGTCTGTCTGTCTGTCTGTCTGCCTGCCTGCCTGCCTGCCTGCCTCTCTATCTATCTGTCTGTCTGTCTGTCTGTCTGTCTGTCTGTCTGTCTGTCTGTCTGTCTGTCTATCTATCTATCTATCTATCTATCTATCTATCTATCTATCTATCTATCTATCTATCATCTATCATTTATCTATCTATTTATCCATCTATCTATCAATCATCTATCTATCTATCTATCTATCTATCTATCTATCTATCTATCTATCTATCTATCTATCTATCATCTATCTATCTATCAATCATCTATCTATCTCAGGGGTGAAATCAACTTACCTTTGGCACAGGTTCGGTAGCAATGCTGGTGCACATATATGCATCACCTTCATGCATGCACAGGATTTTCCAGGTAGCATTTCACCCCAAATCAGTCAATCAGTCAGTCGGGCGGTCTGTTGGTCTGTCTGTCTGTCTATCTATCATCTATCTATATCATCCACCTGTCTAGCTTTCATCTATCATCCATCCATCCATCCATCCATCCATCCATCCATCCATCCATCCATCCATCTATCTATCTATCTATCTATCTATCTATCTATCTATCTATCTATCTATCTATCTATCTATCTTCCATCTATCATTTATCTATATGTATCTATTATTTATGATGTGCAATGTGTATCATCTATCTTTTCTGCAATTCTGTCTACATTTTCATTTCTATCTGTCTGTCTGTGTCATCCATCCATCCATTTATCTATCATCTATGTAATGTATCTGTCTGTTTTTCTCTCTCTCATCTTATCTATATCTATTATCTATCTATTGCTTATGACTTGTGCAATGTATATCATCTATTTTTCTGCAATTCTGTCTGCATTATCATCATTTCTATCTATCTGTCATCGATGTATCCATCCATCATCTATCTGTCTATCCGTCCATCCATCCATCCATCCATCCATCCATCCATCCATCCATCCATCCATCCATCCATCCATCCCTCCCTCCCTCTCGCTTCTCTCCATCCTACAATTATGTAGAAAATGACATGGCCAAGAATGGGCGTCATCTTTTTCTGGATAATGCTGATACAGACAGCGGTTGAGTTTTCTCTCCAATCCAAGCAATCCTAGTGCTGTGTGTGTGTGTGTGTTTGTGTGTGTGTGTGTGTACTGTATCTATCCAGCTGTGCCGAGGTTGCTGTCTTGTTACCCTTTAATTCCGCTCTCTATCTTGCTCCTGTTTAAGGAAGCCTTCAAGCAGAATGCCAAGATTAATCAGACTCTGCTTTCTTTCACACAGAGAAGCAGAAGCAGATATACGTGCTGGAACACACATTAGAGTGGTTTTCCCGCAGCAGCCCGTGGTTGGCTTTGGGAGAGCTCAAAAAACATCAGCCAGGCAGGTCAGGCCTGGTTAGACCTTATAAAAAGATTCTGGAGGACAGTGAAACATCATGAATGTGACTATGTTGTCCTTAGGAATCAAACTCAACAGGAGGAAGGCTGAATTTTACTCGCAAGTTTTTGGGCCAAGAGAATGGAGGCCAGTTTGGAGGATTATCCCTGCCTCACTTTCCTTCTTGTTCTGACTGACGCTTCCCAAGATCGTGAAGAGATTTCTCATCCCGATAAAACCTCTTTTATTGAGGTGAAAGAGAATTCCTCTCCAGCAAAGTCCCAACAGAATTTCAAGAGATTTCACAATGACAGACCTTATCAGGCTTGGAGAGCTGCCAGGCCGATATCTTCCAAATGCCACATTGTAGCAGCAATTCCTTGGCAAGAAGTCAGGAACAGATCTTCACCCGAATGAATTGAACTTATTGTCTCCTGCAAACTCCACTCCCCTTTTGCTTCTCTTTTATTGCCTATGGGAGGGGCCTTTCATCTGTGGCTTTACTCCTGAGTCAACCACTGTTTGTTAGCTGTTCCCTTCCTCTTGCAGTTCTGAGCATGCGCACACTGGGAACAGGCTCCAGCTGTTCTTCTGCACCACTGATCTCCGACTCCAAAGGCAGCTAATAACTGTCAGACAGCCCTGGCCCCATCTCTGCCTCTGACACAAAGCTCTCCTCAGAGCCTTCTCCAGACTCCAGGACTGGCCCAGGTTCCCCCACAACCTCCTCACTGTCCGACTCTGCTGTCAGCTCCGCTGACTGCAGGTGAGCCACAACACTTGTTTGGCAAATCATCCCTCAAATGACCAGTTGGCTTCACTGATGTAGCCAGGATGTACCAGACTTTAAAAATGGCTCATTCATGGAGAAGGGTTTTGTCATTTGTCATTTGTCATTTATTAAAATTTATAGGCCGCCCTTTTCCCTGAGGGGACTCAGGGCGGCTTACAATCACGAGGGAGGGGGGTGCAGTATCAAAAAACAAAACAAAATGTGAACAAAGAAAAATAATAAAACACAACTTTCGTTCAGCAATCAACACTCGGGCGGGTGAATTGGGAACCTATCCCCAGGCTTGCTGGGAGAGCCAGATCTTGAGGGCTGCGCGGAAGGTCTGGATGGTGGTGAGGGTACGGATCTCAACGGGGAGATCGTTCCACAGGGTCGGAGCTGCAACAGAAAAGGCTCTCCTCCGTGTAGTCGCCAGTCGGCATTGACTGGCAGATGGGATTCGGAGGAGGCCCAGTCTGTGCGATCTAATTGGTCGAAGGGAGGTAATCGGCAGAAGGCGGTCTCTCAAGTACCCAGATCCACTACCATGGAGTGCTTTAAAGGTGGTCATCAGTACCCTGAAGCGCACCCGGAGACCAACAGGTAGCCAGTGCAGCTCGCGGAGGACGGGTGTAACGTGGGCGAACCGCGGTGCGCCCACTATCACTCGCGCGGCTGCATTCTGGACTAACTGTAGTCGCCGGATGCACTTCAAGGGCAACCCCATGTAGAGCCCATTGCAGTATTCCAGCCTAGAGATCACAAGGGCTCGAGTGACTGTTGTGAGAGCCTCCCGGTCTAGGTAGGGCCGCAACTGGCGGACCAGGCGAACCTGGGCAAATGCCCCCCTGGTCACAGCTGACAGCTGGTGGTCAAAAGTCAGCTGTGGGTCCAGGAGGACTCCTAAGTTGCGGACCCTATCTGAGGGGTATAAAATTTGACCCCCCAGCCTAAGTGTTGGTACATTAGCCAAATTATTGGGAGGGAAGCACAACAGCCACTCGGTCTTGTCCGGGTTGAGTACCAGTTTGTTAGCGCTCATCCAGTTCTTAACGGCCTCATGACCCTGGTTCATCACGTCCACCGCTTCATTGAGTTGGCACGGGGCGGACAGATACAGTTGCGTATCGTCCGCATATTGGTGGTATTTTATCCCGTGCCTCCGAATGATCTCGCCCAGCGGTTTCATGTATATGTTGAATAGTAGGGGGGATAAGACCGAACCCTGCGGCACCCCACGTTAGGGGCCTCAGGGACGATCTCTGCCCCCCGACCAACACCGACTGCGACCTGTCCGAGAGGTAGGAGGAGAACCACTGCAAAACAGTGCCTCCCACTCCCACCTCCTGCAGTCGTCGCAGAAGGATACCATGGTCGATGGTATCGAAAGCCGCTGAGAGGTCAAGGAGAACCAGGATGGACGCATAGCCTCCATCTCTGGCCCTCCAGAGATCATCGGTCAATGCGACCAAAGCGGTTTCTGTGCTGTAACCAGGTCTGAAGCCAGACTGGAAGGGGTCAAGATAACTAGCTTCCTCCAAGGCCCGTTGAAGCTGGAAGGCCACCACCTTCTCAACAACCTTCCCGATAAAGGGGAGGTTGGAGACAGGACGAAAGTTGTTTAAAATGGTTTTAACATCCCTTTCCTGGCAGGCCGTGTCCTCTGCCTATCTCGAAACGAGGTTTTGTGAGCTCCCAGCCAAACAAGATCTCTATCCTTGCAATATTGTCCTGTAATGATATGCGAGAAAGACCTTACCACCTCTACTCATTTACAATAAGATCAGGGCCAAATACCACTTTATAACGCCACCCTTGGAAAATTGCATTTAGTTTTGGTCACCACGATGTAGAAAAGATGTGAAGACTCTAGAAAGAGTGCAGAGAAGAGCAACAAAGAGGATTAGGGGACTGGAGGCTAAAACATATGAAGAACGGTTGCAAGAACTGGGTATGTCTAGTTTAATAGAAAGAAGGACTAGGGGAGACATGATACCAGTCTTCCAATATCTCAGGGGCTGCCCCAAAGAAGAGGGAGTCAAACTATTCTCCAAAGCATCTGAAGGCAGGGCAAGAAGCAATGGGTGGAAACTAATCAAGGAGAGAAGCAACTAAGCACAAGAACTAAGGAGAAATTAGTTCTCCTGACAGTTAGAACAATTGATCAGTGGAACAGAAGTTGCCTCCAGAAGTTGTGAATGCCCCAACACTGGAAGTCTTTAAGAAGATGTTGGATAGCCATTTGTCTGAAACGGTATAGGGTTTCCTGCCTAGGCAGGGGGTTGGATTAGAAGAACTCCAAGGTCCCTTCCAACTTTGCTATTGTATTGTATTGTAACTTATTGGTGGTAGCTGAACTCAAAGACTTAGCCGCCCAAAAATCAAACTTCTTTCCTGTAGACATGATCCCAACAGTCAGCCACTTCCATGTAAATGTAGAAAAAAAATACTGAAGTTCTTAGTGAAGGATCAGATGATGGAATGTATGTCCAGATGAGGCCCTGGGGATTAGAGGAAGGGTCATATGTGGCCATGGGACCCAGATGTGGATCGAATGGACATGAGAGTGAGAAATATGAATCCTGATAAAACATTTTCTCTTGTCTTCATTTCTTTGTCTTGACAATTAAGAGCTTTATTCTGCTCTGCAACAGGAGGGTTGGGGGCTGCACATTAACAGCGAGACAGAAGTTAGCACCTTAAAACCACTAGCCAGGATATTAGGAACAAGAATAGCTCATTTATAAGAAAACCCTCAAAACCCACATAGCTGGCACATTTTGCAAGATACCTGGGCTGAAAAACAGGTGACGTGACATTCAGCTGTTTAGCATAACAAGCATAAAGGTTTTGAAAGCTGAAATCCAAATAATCAATCAAAATTACCTGTTCTGCATGCATTATTAGGGGAAGGGCAAAGGGTTGAATGCAACCATCCCTTGACTATAAAAACTGCTGTAAGATTCTAATCTTGGCCCCTTTGGTTAGCTTTTCAAAACGGGGTCCTTATATCTTGGCACCAAAATAAAAGTATAATTCTGTATCACACCTTGTGTCCGGTGACTTATCGGCTTCGATACCAAGCAAGAGCTCAGTTTTGGGGACAATATTCATCATAGCTTTGACTTTATCGTATGGTAGCCCCCCCCCCTTTAACATCTCATACTCTTTTTTATTGTGTTATTTTACAGTCTCACTATTTTGCTGCATTTTATGGGAGGTTGTATGTTAAGACCGTTGGTTCGAACATAAAACCTAAGTTACATTGGCTGCGAATTGCATTCAATATCTTTTTTTCACATTAAGCTGCAACAGCAGCTAATGAACTAAAGAGCGACATACAAGGCTGCCAGAAATTCCAGAAAGAAAGGAGGGGGAAAAAAATAAGATTGAGAAATGTAGTCCAGTTTAACGCCGCCAGGATAAATAGCTGGGACTCCAGCGGTTGTGGTTGTGTCAGGCGGATAGTAAGAAGCTAAACGGTATGTTTGATTTGGGTGTCTCAGTTCAGGAGTTGAGCTTCATACTTCATACTCCCTAATTCTTTGAAATGGTTTCTCCTTCCAAAAAGGTTTGGGTCCCTCCTTCCAGACCTGGATGGAAGTCAAGATAAATTTTGTAACTGTCAAGGCACCGAAAGATCAGTTCCACGCCCCAAAGGCCCAATTAAATGGATTTATTGCTACTCCTGCCTATGCACATGAATCTTCTCAGCTAACATTTATCACCTGCTAGGAGTCAGATAAGTGTCAATGGAAGTCAAGGGAAGTTGGACTTAGCCTGCTTGTGCCTATGTGGGGATTCTAGGCTGATTTCTCTCTTGACGCCGCCCTGAGGTTTTGCCGGCCCTTCCCCTGTAGCCTTGATGGTGAACCTATGGGACATGTGCCACAGGTGGCACGCAGAGCCCTCTCGGTGGGCACACCAGCCGTTGCCCCACCCCAGCTCCACAGCACATGTATGCGTGTCTCCTGCTGCCCAGCTGGTCTTTGGGTCTCTGCCATGCATGCACAGGGGGTGGAGTCTTCCCCGATCTCTGCAGTTTCTCCCACAGCGAGCCCTGGTTTTATCCTGCATTGTTGCTGCCCATGCCTTCCACGACCTCCACAGGTGCCTCTCTGTGGAAGAAATGCAGGAGAAAACTAGGGCACGCTTGGGGGGGGGGGGAGAAACTGCGGAGATCGGGGAAGGCAAAATGGAACACAGGGCACCATGCGAGGTTGTTTTGGGCCTGGAAAGCCTCCTGCATCAACCTGGAAGCCAAAACGGTGGGGAGGGGGGGGGCGGGACGCATGCACGGGGAATGTGTGCATATGTATGGGGGTGCTCACATTGCATTTTGAGGATTGGGGCATCACATGTGCATTTGCATGGACACTTTGCACCAAAAATGTTAACCATCACTGCCCTATAGTAACTTACAGAAATGGATGGATGGTTTTTCAGAAATCTCGTGGCTGGATAGCCAACCAAGATCTAAAGAAGGCTCGATTGATGTGCTTTGCTAACCCCTGAAGACATATTGGCTGTTTGTAGTTGTGGCCACAGATGGGTCAGTTGAGTAAATCTTGGGTAAAGTTATGTTCCTCCTTTAAAAAAATGCCTTCTGCATTCTTGAATAGCATTGTCAAAGGGAAAAACCGGCATCCTACGAATAAGCAAATGATTGCTTCTCTTGTTTCGGACTTTGGAAAGTCCTACATTGTACAATTTAGAAATAAGTCTGTCATCTGCACCTCCATCACTGTCTGGTTTGGCTCTGCAACTCAACAAGACAGACAGAGACTTCAGAGGAGAATCAGAGCTGCAGAAAAACTACAATTACTACCAACCTGCCTTCCATTGAGGACCTGCACACTGCACAAGTCAAAAAGAGGGCTGTGAAAATATCTACAGACCCCTCGCACCCTGGACATCAATTGTTTCAACTCCTACCCTCAAAATGACACTATGGAGCACTGCACACCACAACAACTAGACATAAGGACAGTTTTCCCCCGAACACCATCCCTCTGCTAAACAAATAATACCCTCAACACTGTCAAACTATTCACTAAGGCTGCTTTACTATTACTTTTAGTCTTCTCATCATTCCTATCACCCATCTCCTCCCACTTATGACTGCAGGACTGGAACTTTGCTGCTTGCATCCTTACGAATTATATTGATATTGATTGTTTCCTGATTGCTTATTTGTACCCTATGACTATCATTAAGTGTTGTACCTTATGATTCTTGACAAATGTATCTTTACTTTTTATGTACACTGAGAGCATCTGCACCAAAGACAAATTCCTTGTGTGTCCAATCACACTTGGTCAATAAAGAATTCTATTCTATTCTACTCTATTCTATTCTATTCTATTCCATTCCACCCGACCCCACCCCACCCCACCCCACCCCACCCCATCCTATCCTATCCTACTCTATTCTATGTTCTGGAAGGCGAGGTGACCACATTTCCGACTCATCATGCTGCAACATCACACTGTACTAACGATGCTCGGATTTATGCCCATCTTTTGTTCATGTCTTGCTTGTTCAGCTCTCTTAAGGGCCTTTCTGGACAATTAAAATTTGGTTTTTGTGCAGCCCCACATTTTCTTAACTGGATTTTTTTTGTCTAGCAAGCCCAATTAACGTCCTCGTTGGCCATCTGCTGGGGAACAAGTTTCATCTATTAGCTAGTAATTAATGTTTCTCAGTTGGGGTTCAAGGAATAATGTTCAATGAAGTCGTCTCAGCTATACTGATTAACAGTGTTGGAAGGGACCTTGTAGGTCATCTAGTCCAACCCCCTGCCCAAGCAGGAGACCCAACACCATTGCTGACAGATGGCAGTCCAGTCTTTTCTTGAAAGCCTCCAGGGATGAAGTTTTCCGTTTGGTTCAGAATACAAATGCGAGGAAGAGCAGTAAATTACTAACAACCACAGTGATTCACTTAATGGCAGCAAGATAGGCCGTAAAATGAAGCAAAACTCACTTAACAGCAGACATTTGGGGTGCTATTGTGGCCGTAGGTTAAGGACTACCTGTAATTTATGCCGTTTTCTGTTTGATTTGGGATATAAGCAGGAGGAAGAGCTGTCAATTGATGGATAGAGCTAGGGCCGTCCGACATTTTCCACCACCAGAGAGGCAGCTGCCTTTGGAAGCTGAGATGAGTGAGGAGGAAGAACAGCTGAGGCCTGTTCCAGATGCGTGTATGGGCAGAGCTGTTAGGAGAGGTGAACAACGGGGGACAAGGAGTCAACTCAGGAAGCAAAGCACACATGGATGCTGAACAGCCCCTCCTTGGCTGGGGAATAAATGGAAGGAAAGGGGAGCGGTTGTCGTAGGAGACAACAGGTCGTATTTCTGAAGATTTTGTGTTTCGTGCATCAAAGACTGCTTGCCGGAACTTAATTTGCAGCCTTTTGGCTGGGAGCTCACGGCCTTGCAATTACTGATAAGGTCTGTAGAGGACCGCCTACTGCCAATTATCTCCACGCGACCTATTAGATCTCATCGATTAGGCCTCCTCTGAGTTCCATCTGCCGGTCAATGCCGACTGGCAACCACGCGGAGGAGAGCCTTCTCGGTGGTAGCTCCGGCCCTAAGGAACGATCTCCCCGTGGAGATTCGTACCCTCACCACCCTCCAGACCTTCCGCACAGCCCTCAGAATCTGGCTATCCCGTCAGGCCTGGGGCTAAAGATTGTAACCCGCCCGAATGGTATGAATGTTGTGTTTTAATTATGTATTGTCTTATATGTAAAAAGTCTGTTTCCCCCCCTTTCCTTTTGGATTGTGAGCCGCCCTGAGTCCCCCCAGGGAAAAGGGCGGCATATAAATAAACCTTCTAATCTAATCTAATCTAATCTAATCTGTACTGCCATTAACTCCTTGAAGGACTCTTGCCTGGACTTTTTGGTGGGTGAATGCAATTGATTCCCAAGAGGTAAACAAAGAGGCATTTTTTCGTGACCAGGAGTCTCTTTCTTGCTCCTGCTAAGGCTGGGTCAGAACACGGGGAGAGGTGAACCGGAGGGGGCCTGGTTTTGCATGCTGCCTGCATGCCAACCAGAGGGGGCTTCGGTTGTTTGTGCAGCCTGGTTGCTGGCATGCTTGCTGCCCAGTACCCATCCACACCCCGGGGGATTGGAGACAGAGATTGAAGTGGCTGGATGGCATCACCAAAGCAGTCGGCGTGAGCTTAAATATACTCTAGAGCAGTGTTTCTCAACCTTGGTGACTTTCAGTCCTTTGGACTTCAACTCCCAGAATCCCCCAGCCAGCATAGCTGGCTGGGGGAATTCTGGGAGTTGAAGTCCACAGGACTGAAAGTCGCCAAGGTTGAGAAACACTGCTCTAGAGGATGGTAGAGGACAGGAAGGCCTGGAGGAACGTTGTCCATGGGGTTGCAGTGGGTTGGAAATTAAATAATTTTTGTCATGCCTTCTGACTGCCAGTGGCTGTCCGGGCAGTCTTCTGCCTGTTGTTTTATATAATGGTTATTGCAGTTCCAAGGTGGCGCAGTGGTTAAATGCAGCACTGCAGGCTACTGCTAGATCAGCAGTTCAGCGGTTCAAATCTCACCGGCTCAGGGTTGACTCAGCCTTCCATCCTTCCGAGGTGGGTAAAATGAGGACCCAGACTGTTGGGGGCAATATGCTGACTCTCTGTAAACCGCTTAGAGGGGGCTGAAAGCCCTATGAAGCGGTATATAAGTCTACTGCTATCATGCACTGTATGTTGTTTTCTTCTGCTTAGGATGTTTTGAAAGGCTTTAATTGGCTTGGGCTCTGATTCCATGTGATTGTAGTAGTCTATTTGTGGTCCCTGAGATACGGTAGTAGTCTACTCGTGGTTTGCAAGATAGGTTTATCGTTGCAACATTTTCCAGTGTGTCTTGATTACCGTATTTTTCAGAGTATAAGACACACCTTTTTCCCTCAAAAAAGAGGCTGAAAATCTGGGTGCCTCTTATATATTGAATACAGCATTTTTTGCCTCCCAAACCTCCGCCCCCTTCACCAAAATGGCCATGCATAGCCTTTAGGAGGCTTCTAGAGTGCTCCTGGGTGCTGGGAGGGCAGAAATGAGTGAAAAATGAGCCGTTTTTGGGAGGTCTGCAGAGTGCAAAAACGTTTTTTTTTAAATTGCCTCTTCAAAATCTTGCGTCTTATACTCCAAAATATATGGTATTTAAATGAGTGGTAAATTTCTCTGGCTAAAAAACAATCCTGTACAGCAGTGGTTCCCAAACTTGGCAACTTTAAGACTTGTGGATTTCAACTCCCAGAATTCTCCAGCCAGCTCTGCTCTACAGGAAGAGTTTGAAAAAGTTTTGAAGTCCTCTAGACTTCATGCCAATTCAGTCATGGTATTAATAATGCTTTTCCTAATTGAGTGCAAATTCTGTATAAACACATTTAAAAAGATGCTTAAGTGCTTCCTTCTAATGATCACATTCAATTAATATCTTCTTCCTAGCATTATTCCCGGACTATGGCAACTTCCACTTATTCATTTAATATCGTGCACATTAATATGACTTCGCAACTAACAACAAGAAGCTTTCATACTTTTCTTTGATGGGAAGCCGCTGAACATGTTTGCTTTCTCCTTTTTTTCTTCCCCCAAGTCCGGATGTTCCATTACTTTTACAAAATGGAAATCTTGTCATTTTATCCTTGCTGCCTCTCGCCCGAGTCCTTTTCTCCCCTGCTAACGCAGAGCGCTTGCTAGAAAACAGCGTGAGCCTGATCAAATATCGATCTTGGCAGCTTTTATAAGGTGGCGGATTCCACTCCGGCAATGGTCTTTGATGTGCTCCAATTTCCTTCAGGGGTTTTTCGAGGAAATTGGAACAGGCAGCGGAGGGAGAATTGCTCAGCCGGCAAATATATATATATATATATATATATATATATATATATATATATATATATATATATATATATATATATATATATATATATATATATATATATATATCCTTGTTTTGGGCCAGCATTGCCCTGCTCTGAATTCAAATCTCTTTTCCTTGCTCTAAGGGATGCGGTGGCTCAGTGGCTAAGACGCTGAGTTTGCCGATGAGAAAGGTCGGCAGTTTGGCAGTTCAAATCCCTACTGCCGTGTAACGGAGTGAGCTCCCGTGACTTGTCCCAGCTTCTGCCAACTTAGCAGTTTAAAAACATGTAAAATGCAAGTAGAAAAATAGGAACCACCTTTGGTGGGAAGGGAACAGGGTTCCATGTGCCTTTGGCATTTAATCATGCCGGCCACATGACCACAGAGACGTCTTCGGACAGCGCTGGCTCTTGGGCTTTGAGACAGAGATGAGCACCACCCCCTAGAGTCGGGAACGACTAGCACATGTGCGTGTGGGGAACTTTTACCTTTTACCTTCCTTGCTCTGCATTCGACGGTGGTGAACCAGATCTCTTTGAGAATTTGGGCCCTTGCATAAAGTTGGGTTGGTTGAAAAAAAAAAGAGGTGACTGCCCTTTCCAGAGCTGGGGTGGAGCCTCGCGAATAGCTGGATGATGATTTGATGATGAATTTGACTTGCAATGGATTGATCCACGTTATGCAAACTAAAATGCTAAACATACTAAAATGCTAAAGATGACAGAATACTAAAAAGCAGAGACCTCACCCTGCCAACAAAAGTGTGCATAGTCAAGGTGATGGTTTTCCTAGTTGCAATGGATGGCTGTGAAAGTGGGACCATAAGGACGGCTGAGCGCCAAAGAACAGAGGCCTTTGAACTCTGGTGCTGGAGAAGACTCCTGCGAGTCCCTTGGACTGCAAGGCCATCCAAACGGTCAGTCCTAGAGGAGATCAATCCTGACTGCTCTTTAGAAGGCCAGATCCTGAAGAGGAAACTCAAGTACTTTGGCTACCTAAGGAGAAGGAAGGACTCCCTGGAGAAGAGCCTCATGCTGGGAACAATGGAGGGCAAAAGAAGAAGGGGACGGCAGAGAAGGAGATGGCTGGATGGATTCACCGAAGCAGTCGGCATGAGCTTCAATGGACTCCAGGGGATGGTAGAGGACAGGAACGTTGTCCATGGGGTCACGATGGGTCGGACACGACTTTGCAACTAACAACAACAACAACGCAAACTCCTAAGGTTGCTCTTAGGTGTCAAAGGGAGACAGCAGTGTGGATCATACAAGGCTTTTACAGTGTGGATCATTGCCCCGTTGCTGGGCAATTTTGATATGCCAGAAGACCCAAATCTCAGTTTGGATTTGATTAAAGCTGTATATAACAGGGTAACAGGATCTGGAGAAGAGCTGTAATTTGAAAAAGCGTCTCAGATGAGACCCTCTCTAGTTTTCACGAAGGTAAATAGAGGAAGGGTAAAGGGAAAGCACATTTAGACTTGCCGGTTTATGTCATCTTGGAATAAAAATAAAAATCAGCATTATAACTTTGCATCGATGATGTTTCCTAGTTGGGTCATGAAACATCTGCAAGAAAACCACTAAGCTCAGAGACCAAGGACTCCACAGACGTTGTCTTCTCCTCAAAGCCCATTGGCTTGTAGCACTGATGATGTTCCCTAGTTGGATCATGAAAAGTCTGCTAGACCAAACAGCTCAGAGAGCATCAAGGACCCTACAGTCAACCTTCTCCTATCTTTCCTTTCTAGCACTGATGATGTTCCCTAGTTTGGGTAACAAAACATCTGGAAGAAAACAATTAAGATCAGAGATTATCTAGGATCCCCAAAGTTGTCTCCTCCTCCTCCTCCTCCTCCTCCTCCTCCCTCACTTTCTTCTACACTGATGGTGTTACTTACTTTGAGAAATAAAACAACTGCAAGAAAACCATCAAGCTCAGAGAGCACCAAACATCCCACAATCCTTCTCCCTCCCTCTCTTCTACCACTGATGTTTTCTAGTTTGGGTAATGAAACATCTGCAAGAAAATAACCAAGCTCAGAGAGCACCAAGGACCTCAGAGTCCTCCTTCCCCTCTTCTCCTTCTCCTCCATTCCACAAATCCCACTCCCTTCTAGCACCGATGATGTTACCTAGGTAGGTCATGAAACATTTGCAAGAAAACAGCCAAGCTCAGAGAGTACCAAGGACCTCACAGCCCTCCTCTCTCTTGCTGTCTGTCTGTCTGTCTTTTTCTTTGTGTGTCTCTATCTATCTTTCTATCGCTCTATCTCCAAACCCAATCCCTTCTAGCACTGATGATGTTCCCTAGTTGAGTCATGAAATGTCTGCAAGAAAATAACCATGCTCAGAAATCACCAAGGACCCCACAGTCCTCCTCTTCCTCTCCACAAACCCCACTCCCTTCTAGCACCGATGATGTTATTTAGTTTGGGTAATGAAATATCTGCAAGAAGGCAACCAAGGTCAGAGAGCACCAAGGACCCCTCATCCATAATTCTGGTTTCTTAGCCAGGTCTCCTTGGAAGAGTTGACATACATCATCGAAGGAGTCAACCATATCCTTTCTCAGTAACACCCAGATAAGTGACAGCACCAGCTAAATCATCCACGAAGGCAGAATAACCGTCAAGGAAACCACACCCTCAACCAAGACTAAACAGGGCAAGCTACCATATGTAAACTTCCAACAAACTTCACTTTCCCACGCCCTGAAGAGGTTACCTAGCTTGGGCTTGGAATGTCTGCCAGGAAACAAAGTTCAGAGAAAACCAGTTGCACCAGTTGTCCTAGTAGGTAGATGAACACAGTTGTTCAGACTTCAGCTTCCCGAGAGCCTGAAGCGAACTCCTGGTCCCGGCAAAAACCCCTTTTATTAATTTCTGATGAATTCCACTCATTCACATCCAGCAACGTCTTTTAAGGGAGGATTTACGGTCACAGACCTTATCTGGCTTGGAGAGCTGCCAGGCAGATATCTGCAGAACTTGGCAAGGAGTCTCAGAGAGTCACGAACCAATGAAGCGAACTAATGGTCTCCTGCAAACTCCACTCCCCTTTTGCTCCTCTTTTATTTCCTCTGGGAGGGGCCATTCATCATCTGACCTTACTCCCAAGTTGACCCCTGCTCCTTAGCTGTTCCCTTCATCTGGCAACTCTGCGCATGCGCACACTGGGAACAGGCTCCAGCTGTTCTTCTGCCTCACTGATGTCTGACTCCGAAGGCAGCTGATAACTGACAGACGGCCCTTGCCCCCTCTCTGCCTCTGACACAGAGCCCTCATCAGAGCCTTCCTCAGACTCCAGGACTGGCCCATGTTCCTCCCCAACCTCCTCACTGCCCTAATCTTCTGCCAGCTTCTCTGACCGCTGGCGGGCCACAACAACAGTGCTGGCACATGGGTATGGCAAGACCCGTGCCCCTCCAAACTGCATGATTTTTTCATGATCCACATCAGTCAAAGATCTAGCAGCATTGATAGACTGACCATGATGGTCTGGTCAATAAGCCTTTTATTTTTATGTTTGCCTCCTGGCAACCTCTCTGCTCTGATTTGATTTGACCCATCCCGATGTTTCACTATCTTTCTCCCTCTCTGAAGTCAATGCTGGGTTTATCTTTGGTCATCTGCAAGGAAGTGGAAGGTTTCAGGTGAGAGGGGAGGCAGCTGGCAAAGGATGCTTGAAATGGATCAAGGAAGAATATCTATCTATCTATCTATCTATCTATCTATCTATCTATCTATCTATCTATCTATTTCTATCTATCTATCTATCTATCTATCTATCTATCTTTCTGTTTGTATGTCTATCTATCTATCTATCTTTCTATCTATCTATCTGTCTGTCTGTCTGAAAGAAAATAGGAGACAAGATTGACTGGACACAGAAAACTTCAAATTGCTGTGGCTTTAAGCTCACTCCTCTGGGGTGTTTGGTGGAAAACTCACACACCAACACACAAATGTTGGGTCAGTGATAATTAGAATAAAATAACAGAGTTGGAAGGGACCTTGGAGGTCTTCTAGTCCAACCCCCTGCCTAGGCAGGAAACCCTAGACCACTACAGAAAAATGGCTATCCAACATCTTCTTTAAAACCTCCAGTGTTGGAGCATCCACAACTTCCGGAAGCAAGTTGTTCCACTGATTAATTGTTCTAACTTTCAGGAATTTCTCCTTAGTTCTAAGTTGCTTCTCTCCTTGATTAGTTTCTACCCATTGCTTCTTTTCTTCCCTTCAGGTGCTTTGGAGAATAGCTTGACTCCCTCTTCTTGATGGCAACCCCTGAGATATCGGAACACTGCTATCATGTCTCCCCTAGTCCTTCTTTTCATCAAATTAGACATACCCAGTTCCTGCAACCATTCTTTATGTTTTAGCCTCCAGTCCCCTAATTATCTGGCTGGGAATGAAGTCCAACCCATATGGAATAGAGAATAGCAGCGTTGGAAGGGACCTTGGAGGTCTTCTAGTCCAATCCCCTGCCTAGGAAGGAAACCCTACACCACTTCAAATGGTTATCCAACATCTTCTTAAAAACCTCCAGTGTTGGAGCATCCACAACTTCTGGAGGCAAGTTGTTCCACTGATTAATTGTTCTCAGTGTCAGGAAATTCCTCCTTAGTTCTAAGTTGCTTCTCTCCTTGATTAGTTTCTACCCATTGCTTCTTCTCTTCTCTTCAGGTGCTTTGGAGAATAGCTTGACTCCCTCTTCTTTGAGGCAGCCCCTGAAATATTGGAACACTGCTATTGTATCTCCCCTAGTCCTTCTTTTCATTAAACTAGACATGCCCAGTTCCTGCAACCATTTTTCAAATGTTTTAGCCTCCAGTCCCCTAATCCTCTTTGTTGCTCTTCTCTGCACTCTTTCTAGAGTCTCAACATCTTTCCTACGTCATGGCGACCAAAACGGAATGCAGTATTCCAAGCGTGGCCTTATCAAGGCCTTATAAAGTGGTACTAACCCTTCACGTGATCTTGATTCTATCCCTCTGTTTATGCAGCCTAGAATTGTGTTGGCTTTTTTGGCAGCTGCTGCACACGGATGGCTTCTATTTAAGTGGTTGTCCAACAGGACTCCAAGATTCCTCTCTGTTGCGACTATGATTGCTGGGGGGAATGGAATCACAGACACCCCTTTAGCCAGAGATCTCAAAGTGGGAGACCCTGCAAAGGTACAGTTTGTGTCTTCACCATGCTTGGCATCACACATGTGAGAAATGAGCCCCCTCAACTCAGCAGTGCTGCAACTAAGAACAGACTCTAACTGGGAGGGCAAACCTACAGCACGCATGCCCGAAGTGGGACGTGGAGCCATGTTGGCTGGCACGTGTGGCATTGCCCGTTCCTCTCCTGGGTTTCTGGTGTGCATGCGCATGTGACAATCAGCATGCGTGCCAGTAACCAGAAGACTGTTGCCCTGCCCAGGGTAGGTAGCCCATCGGCAGCGAAATGGTTGTCTCTCGGATCCAGTTATAGGTAGAGATCATTGGGGCAGAAACTCAAGTTTTTCCTCCATAATTTCTCTGTCCAACCAGCCAGTTGAAAGATTTCTGTAAAAACATCAGTCTGTGTGTTCTCCTTGGTGCTCTCTTTCTGAGCTTGGTTGCTTTCTTACAGACATTTCGTGACCCAACTAGGTAACATCATCAGTGCTGGAAGGGAGAGGGGTTTAATCTGACAGAACTGATGTCCTCTAGTTGGTTCATGAAGTGTCTGTAAGAAAAGAGCCACCAAGGACATCACCACCACCTCCTCCTCCTCCTCACCTCCTTCACTTTAAAAACATGATGATGTTCCAGCACTGATGATGTTACCTAGTTAGGTCATGAAACGTCTGCAAAAATAACCAACAACCAATCAAGCTCAGAGGGTATTAAGGATTCCAGTCATTCTCCTCCTCTCCGCAAACCCCACCTGCTTTTAGCTCTGATGTTACCTAGTTGAGGATTACTTGTATTAACAAGATCACCTCCAAGGTTCTTGCATAATGCATACAATTAGGTTATATGTTTCTAATTAATCCCTACATTGCATTTGTATGAGTGGTGTGGTGGCCCAGAGGTGGAGCACTCGCTTCAAGATCAGGAGGCTGTGAGTTTGATCCTAGGTAGAATAGAATAGAATAACAGAGTTGGAAGGGACCTTGAAGGTCTTCTAGTCCAACCCCTGCTTAGGCAGGAAACCCTACACCACTTCAGATGAATGGATATCCAACATCTTCTTAAAGACTTCCAGTGTTGGGGCATTCACAATTTCTGGAGGCAAGTTGTTCCACTGATTAATTGTTCTAACTGTCAGGAAGTTTCTCCTTAGTTCTAAGTTGCTTCTCTCCTTGATTAATTTCCACCCATTGCTTCTTCTCCTGCCTTCAGGTGCTTTGGAGAATAGTTTGACTCCCTCTTCTTTGGGGCAACCCCTCAGATATCGGAAGACTGGTATCATGTCTCCCCTAGTCCTTCTTTTCATCAAACTAGTCATACCCAGTTCCTACAACCATTCTTCGTATGTTTTAGCCTCCAGTTCTCTAATCATCTTCATTGCTCTTCTCTACCCACTTTCTAGAGTATCCACATCTTTTTTTACACTGTGGTGACCAAAACTGGATGCCGTATTCCAAGTGTGGCCTTACCAAGGCATTATAAAGTGGTATTAACCCTTCACATGATCTTGATTCTATCCCTCTGTTGATGCAGCCTAGAACTGTGTTGGCTTTTTCGGCAGCTGCTGCACACGGCTGGCTCCTATTTAAGTGGTTGTCCCCCAGGACTCCAAGATCCCTCTCACAGTTACTAGTATTGAGCCAGGTACCACCTATACTGTACCTGTGCATTTTGTTTTTCTTGCCTAAATGTAGAACCTCACTTTTTTCACCACTGAATTTCATTTTGTTTGATTCGGTCTAGATCCTTCTGTACCTTGAGCCTATCTTTGGCTATTCCTGTCAGCTTGGTGTCATCTGCAAATTTGAGGCAGAAATTTCTCCCTCTGGGCACGTAGAGATTATATCTGCTGTATATGACTCCCCATTGGCGACAGGAAGGGCATCTGGTCAGTAAATACCCAGATCCATTCAGTTGCCCAGACTCCATCCCGCAAGGGATTATGGGGTCGTTAAAAGAGGATGATTGCATTTGTATCAGTAGTTCTCCCCCCCCCCCCCTAGACACACTGAAGAGGATTGAATTGGAATAACGTTAACCAATAACCAGAGAGTGGTTCTAGAAACCGGTTTTTTTTATAAAGTCTACCTATGTTAAGAATTCAATATTGGTGTACATTTATATTAACAGAGTATTTACATGTTGCTTTCTTTTGTTGCTGTGTTTTAAAACAAGAAGTCAAAAAACTCTAATTTTCTCCATAATATAAGGCAAAAAACAAACAGTTTTTGTACATTATTATTAATTATTATTATTAATTATTTTTTTCAATATATATCTGTAACTTCAATTTCAAAGTACCAGAGAAATCAGTGGCCTCAGTCCAGAAACCTCACAGTGGACTGTATGAAACTACAGTTATCTCCATAAATAATACTTTTTAAGAAACCCTGGATGTATGTTTATTTTTTTTTTTTACTTAAGGATCTGAGGCCACAAAATTTAAACTAGAAACAAAAACTTTTTTTCTTTTTGCTTGTGTGTGTGTGTGTGTGTGTGTGTGTGTGTGTGTGTATGAACAAAGAGCACATTTTTTAAAAAAAAACCCAATACATTCATTAAAAATGTTCCTGGCATTTGGGGCAAAACAAAAAATAAAATAAAATAAAATATACAAACCTGATAATAGTTTTTAACTCAGCACAGAAGCAAAGGGGGGGGGGGGAGGAAATAAAATAAAAATAAAAATAAAACCAGGAAACGAGAAAAACCAAAGACCTATATATTAAAATTTCCATTTTTTTTTGTTTCAGCAACCGTGCGGTCGAGAAAGGTTCGTAACCTCGGATGCCCCCCTTCCGCGCGTGCCCCCATCCCCACCCTTCCATCGCTTTCACAACTGTGCTTCATGTCTACAAATTTTACAGTTTTTTTTAAAAAAAAAGTTTACAGCAGTGCATTTTTTTTTAAAAAAGGGTTTTTGTCCCCGCCCCCCCCCCCTGCCGTTCCCCATCCTCCTCTATGGATCCAGGTGAGTTTTGGGGGGGGGGGGCGCGGGAAATTCATCCTGCAGGTGGGCCACCGCGAACTATCGTGCCTCTACTTCTTTGGCATTTCTAGATGGGGAATAGTCCCGAGATTCCGAGTTTGTGAGCGGGGTAGTCCGACGGGGGGAGGAGGGCCTCGTACTACTCGCCGGGACCAAGGGGGGCGGAGCGCTGAGCGCAGCGGTGGGCGGGTTCCTGTTCAAAATCCCATTGTGCATGGCGGCCGAAGGGCTAAGTCTGGGGTAATGCATGCTGCTGAGATGAGACATGAAGGAAGGCATGTGGGCCAGGTGGCTTTCGATGGGCGACGTGTGCAAGTGGTGTATCCGGGCGCGCTCGAGCTCTTCCCGTAAGTGCAACCGCTCCCTCTCTTCTGCTTGCCGGAGCCGTTCCTGTTCCCGGCGGGCTTCCAGAAGGTTTTCATGGTTGTAGTCATGGGGTTCGCGATCCCGGTAAGAACGCTCATGGTCGTAAAAACCCGAGGCGGCCGGAAACCTGTGGATGGGATCCGCTCGGAGCTGGAAGTCCATCCGGCGATGTAGATCTAAGCTCCGGTAGGCGTCGCGTAAGGGGTCCCTCATGGGGTCCCAGGAAAACCCTGGGTGGGGTAGCCTCTCACGCCCCGCGAGTGGGTTCATGCCCATGAGCGGCGTCATCATCCGGCTGCGTTCCAGGACGTTCATGTTGTTCATCTGGTGGACGCTGCCCATGGAGATGGGCATGGCAGCCGCCATGGTGTGGGGCAGGGGCAACCCGTGGAGGGAAGGGGGTGGTGGGTGCTCGGCGCTTCGGGGATGCTGGGAAGTTTCCGAGCTCACCACCAAGACGTCGCTCTCCTCTTTGCGCTCTTCCTTGACTTTGATGTCGTTCTTAATCTTCTGGAGGTCCGTCAGCAGCTCGGGCTTCCTCTCCATGTCCTTGTTCATCAGGTTGCTCAGTTTCAAGCTCTCGCTCAATGCAGGCTTGCTGTACGGGGAGACCGACTGGATGACGGGCTTGGTGTTGTCCTCCAGGGACCTCTTTTCATGGTTTGGAGGCTCCTTCACCGGGGAGCGGCTTTCTTTGATCTTCTGGTCGGCCACTGGAGGAAGATCTCTGAGCCTGTCAGGGATCTCTCTCTCCAGATCTTTCGATCGGTCTCGTTCCAGGAGG
Source organism: Thamnophis sirtalis (assembly GCF_051295495.1). Lineage (NCBI taxonomy): Eukaryota > Metazoa > Chordata > Lepidosauria > Squamata > Natricidae > Thamnophis > Thamnophis sirtalis. Next base: position 61,783,551 of record NW_028261382.1, read on the forward strand.
GCAACTTGCCGTCCGGAGTCGCTCGACGCCTGGCTGTTGCTACGGATGAGGTTACTGATCTGGTGCGTCACAGGAGCCGAAGCCGGCGAGGATCGGTTTGAGTGCCTACTTTTATCCAGAAGATCCCTGGAGGGAAAGAGATTGAGAGTCGATGGGTGTCTCACCATACAACCATTTGGCATTATTATTCAACAGAGTTGGCAAACGTGTGTGCCAGCAAAAAATAATAATTCACCAGATGTGCCATGTTATTATTATAATACCATTATGGCTTCATTCATACCACAGGCTAAGCGAGATGGATGGCATGAAAAGAGGGGGGGGGAGGAGAGGGAGAAGGGAAGGGAGGAAGAGAGGGAGGAAGAAAGGGGAAAGGTGGGAGAAAGGTTGGAAAAGAGGGAGAGGAGGAAGAAGAAGAGAGAGAAGAAAGGAAGGCGGAGAGAAGGAAGAAGGGAGGAAGAGAGGGGAGGGGAAGAGAAGAAAGGTGGGAGAAAGGACAGAAAACAGGGAGGGAGGGAAGAGGAAGAGAGAAGAAAAGAAGATGGAGAAAAGGAAGGGAGAGAAGGAAGGGAGGAAGAGAGGGGAGAGGAGAGAAGAAAGGTGAGAGAAAGATGGAAAAGAGAGAGGGAGGGAGGGAAGAGGAAGAGAAGGAAGGAAGGCAGAGAGAAGAAAGGAGAAAGGAAGGAAAAGAGGGAGGAATTGAGGAAGAGAGGGAGGAAGGAAGGGAAGAAAGGAAAGGTGAAGATAGAAGAAGGAAGAAAGGAGGGAGAAAGAAAGGAAAAGAGGGAGGGAGAAAGTAAGGAGGGAGAAGAAAAGAGGAAGGTGGAAGGAAGGTGGGAGAAAGGAAGGAAGGTAGAAGGAAGAAGAGGGAGAAAGGAAGGAAAACAGGGAGGGAGGAGAAAAAAGGGAAGATAGAGAAAGGAAGGAATGGGGAGGAGGAAGGAAAGAGAAGAGAAGGAAAGTGGACAGAGAAGGAAGGAATAAAGGAGGAAGAGGAGGAAAGAAGCAGGCAATCAAGCAAGAAGATAGGTAGGTAGGTAGGCACAAGACACTGCACCCCCCCCCCCCCAAAGCCATGTACACCAGTCCATTTTGGCCAAGGCTACCGACACCCTTTCGGCCAGATGTCCCCTCTCCCTCACCTCTCCTTCTCCCTCTCTTCTTTACTGGAGGAAAGCTCCCTCTTCTCGGAGTCTCGGTCCCTGTCGTGGTTCGTCACTGAGGAACTCCGCTCGGCATCGCCTGGCTTCGGCCACTGAGGCGGTGTGGGGAAAGAGGGCGGCGTCCGGTGCAGCCGGTTCCAGGGCTCGTGGGGGCTGCCGAAGGTCTGGACGTTCGGACCGTCTTTGTGAGCAAAGAGGCTGCTGTGACCTGGGAAGCGAGAGAGAAAGCGGGAGAGAAGATTGGGTTCGCTCCCAGATGACAGGAAGGACATTTAGCCTTATATACAAAGGTAAAGGTTCCCCTGCTAGTCATTCGAGACTCTAGCGGGCGCTGCTCATCTCTGTTTCAAAGACGAAGAGCCAGCGCTGTCCGAAGACATCTCCGTGATCATGTGGCTGGCATGACTCAATGCCGAAGGTGCATGGAACGTCGTTCCCTTCCCCACCAAAGGTGGTTCCTATATTTCTACTTGCATTTTTTACGTGCTTTCGAACTGCTAGGTTGGAAGAAGCTGGGACAAGTAACAGGAGCTCCCTCCGTTACGCGACAGTAGGGATTCAAACCGCCGACCTTTCTGCTCAACAAGCTCAGCGTCTTAGCCACTGAGCCCCCATGTCCCTTTTTTAGTCTTATATAAAAAGGCCAATTGTTTTATTTATCTTTTTTGGCCTGGAAAAAAAGGAAGGGGAGGGGGAGGAACATGTCCATTGGAAATAGCAAGCACGAATCGGCTCAGTGGATGGAAAAAGCAGCTGTTCAAAGTCTCCTGCTGGCCAAGAAAACCCTTAAAATCTGAAAAACTGCATGGACGTAATGAGGGTGTTTAGTTTAAAACGGGGGTCTCCAACCTTGGCAACTTAAAGACTTTGCTGGGTTGAAGTCCAGAAGATTTAAAGTTGCCAAGGTCGAGGCTGGCTGTTCTGAACTAGGCTTTCTAAGAGCATGAAACAAACTCCTTGTCCCGACAAAAAGCCCTTTTATTAATTCGCTGTGAGTTCTGGTCATTCACATCCAGCAAAGTCTTTCAAGGGAGGATTTATGGTCACAGACCTGATCTGGCTTGGAGAGCTGCCAGGCTGATATCTGCAGAACTTGGCAAGGCATCTCAGAGAGTCACGAACTAATTGTCTCCTGCAAACTCCACTCCCCTTTCACTCTCCTTTTATTTCCTCTGGGAGGAGCCATTCATCGTCCGCCTGTACTCCCAAGTCGAGCCCTGTTCTTTAGCTCTTCCCTTTGTCTGGCAATTCTGCACATGCACACATTGGGAACAGGCTCCAGTTGTTCTTCTGCCTCACTAATGTCTGAGTCTGAAGGCAGCTGATAATTATCGGGCGGCCCTGGCCCCCTCTCTGCCTCCGACACAGAGCCTTCATCAGAGCCTTCCCCAGACTCCAGGACTGGCCCAAGTTCCTCCCCAACCTCCTCATTGTCCGAATCTGCTGTCAGGCCACAACACTGGCTGAGGAACTCTGGGACTTGAAGTCCACAAGTCTTAAAGTTGCCAAGGTTGGAGACCCCTGTTGTAAAAGATTGCTGGTGAATCCCAAATCGTGTGGCTCCCTGCTAAACATCCAGAGCTAAACATCCAGAGCTAAACCGAGCTCAGTGTGATGGCTAAGGATGGCTTATTATCAGAATGTAACTCGTTAAAAGAGGATCATCTGCCTACCACATAAGGCGGGCATTGAGATCTCTCATTGGGGCATGAATAGGACGAGCGGTGAGAGAATCAGCAACTGCCACATCTGTGGGGTCTTTGGTGCTGTCTGAGCTGGTAGTTTTCATGCAGAAGTTTTATGACCCAACTAGGTAATACCGTCAGTGCTAGAAAGGAGGGGGGTTTGCTCTCTGTTCCACACCCGTCTAGCACTGATGGTGTTACCTAGTTGGATCATGAAATGTCTGCAAGGACACCACCAAGCTCAGAGAGCACCAAGGACCCTACATTCCTCCTCCTCCTGTCTAGAAATCCCATTCTCTTCTAGCACTGATGAGGTTACCTAATTGGGCCATGAAATGCCTGGAAGCTCAGAGAGCAGCAAGGACCACACAGCTGAGCTCTGAGCTACAAATACTCTCTTTTATCAGTACTCATAATTCAGTTGGGCACTCAGCTTGGCATTCCCCCAGTTGGGTTGGGGAATTGGGGAACGCTGTTCCCCAATCCCTAACTGGGACAGGTCCTGAACTTGGCAGTGGACAATTGGGGGAACTCCTAATATCCCTGCACCTCAAGAAGGTGACAGATCTTCCTTGAAGGACATCAATATCTACTAGAAGTTCTTTGCATTCGTGAAATCGTCCCCAAGGATGGAGAGATGGCATGTGCTCTGGGGGTGGGGGGTTGGGCTTTTCTTCTGGGTTTTGGGGGGGTCTGTATTTACAACCGCACACAAAGACACAATCCTGAAAACATGTAGACAGCTCCAGTCTCCAGCGTCTTAACCACTGAGCCACCGCATCCCATAGCAGTTGAGAATGGACAGTCCAAAATATCTGGGGATCATCCAGTGCCCACCCTGCAAATGGAGTTAAGAGAGGCTGATGCCCTTTGAAACTACAGAGTTGATCATCTGTCTGTCTCCAAGCCCCCCTTCCTCTTTATCTATCTGTCTGTCTGTCTGTCTGTCTGTCTGTCTATGTATCTATCTCTATTGTCAATCTATCACCATTATCTCTCTATTTTTTCTCTATATCTACCCATCCACCCACTATAGTTCTCTATCATCTTTATCTAGATCTAGTTATCCATCTATATATACTTTTTCTCTCATCTCTAGTTCCCCCATCCATCCATCCACCCACCCCTCTTCTATCTAATCTAGCAATCCTAACTACCCATCTCTGCTAACTTTCACTATCACTATCTTCTATATTCTACCAAATATCACACCCTCCCTATCCAATACCAGAGCTGATAAACTCGAAGTGTGACATTTTCCAACAGTTCTGAGTTCTAATGTAGCAAAAGGAAGGACCCTCAGATCCTCTTTATCTATCTATCTATCTATCTATCTATCTATCTATCTATCTATCTATCTATCTATCTATCTATCTATCTATCTATCTATCTATCATCACTAGAGATGATAGGAGATAATTTAATCAAGGAGAGAAGTAACCTAGAACTAAGGGGAAACTTCCTGACAGTGAGAACAATTAACCAGTGGAACAACTTGCCACCAGAAGTTGTGGGTGCTCCATCACTGGAGATTTTAAAGAAGAGACTGGGCAGTCACTTGTCTGAAATGGCATAGGATCTTCTGCTTGAGCAGGGGGTTGGACTAGAAGACCTCTGAGGTCCCTTCCAGCCCTATTCTGATTCTGAGATTGTTCAGAAGAGATTGGACAGCCATTTGTCCAGCATGGTATAGTGCCTCCTGCTTGAGCAAGGGGTTGGATTAGAAGACCTCCAAGGTTATTTCTAACTCTGTTATTCAGCTACCATCCATCCATCCATCCATCCATCAATTTAATTTGCATAGCCACCCATCTCAAACCAATGACTCCAGGCAGCAAGCATTAATAAAAACAATGAGAACATGATACACAAAGAAATTAAATTCAAACAGCAGGCAAGAAATATTACAAATTATCGGTACCAGCTTCCCCAGGTAATGGGAACATTCATGTATTTGGGACTCCAGGCCTGGGCACATAAAACAGATCTTCAAAAACCTTCCCAAAGGCCAACAGGGTTGGCGCCATCCTAATCTCTGAAGGATGCACAGTCGATGGCAGAAGAGACAAACTTCCTAGTGCCCATCAGCCAACATCCTTGGCTGATGGGAGAGGAAACATGTCCATCCTACTGAACCAGATTGGACAGGAAGACTGGAAGCAGACAGTGTGCTGTAAACCCCTGTACCCAAGCCAATGTCTTATGCTCTCTTGCCCTCAACAGTGATGCCACTCCAGGGGCGCTACAGGCATCTCCCTGATGTGCCTATGGAGATTCTCAATCTTCCAGGTCAATGGTTGTCCCAAAGGTGCTTTTTTTCTCAAGACTTCCTCCTGGTTTGTCTTTGAAGACCTTTCGCTGCTCATCCAAGGAGCTTCTTCAGTTCTTGGATGAGAACTCGATTCAGTTCACAAACTGAAGAAGCTTCCTGGATGAGAAACGAAACATTTTCAAAGGGGGGAACCCCCCCCCCCAAGAATATCCAGTTGCCTTTTGGGAAAAGCCCCTTTGAGATCTTCCTGATACCTTCTCCCAGTTCTTCCAGTAAGATGGTAGATCCTGAAGAACCTCAAACTTTGGACTTGAGATAACCCACACCCCAAAAGGATGGTCAAAGAGAAGGGAGGTATCTTGTTGGGCTCCCACTCCCTCTTCTGTGGAAAGTGAGCTGAAGTCACCATTCTTGGAGGACCTGGTGGACATCAATTACGGAACGTCCTCTATGGGAAAACTCGGCATATTTGTAGCCTCTGTCCTTTGCTTGGGGGATGTTTTAAGAAGCTTGCCTTGCTTCAAACCAACGGCCACCGGTTGCTTTCGATAGGAACAGGGGTCTTATGGGAAAGAAGCTAATCTGCAGGAACCCACTGAGTACTTACTCAAAGTGTGGCTGCCTAATCCGCCAAAGGCATTGCTGCTTAAGTTTCCAAGGCCGCTGAAGGTGCTTGACCTTGTAAACGGATCTGGAAAGGCAAACAGGGTTTTAGCCGGCATTTAGCCAAGAATGCAGGGAAAACTAAATGTACCCCCTTATTTCTTTCCTACCCGCCCCCTTGTTTATTTGTTTTGCTTATTTCGGGGTTCGAATGCCAGGTGGGATTAAAGATCCTTCTCCCTGGCAGGGGGCCTTCGCACAAAACATTCTCAACGGGTTACAAACGGAGGACTTGCTAACAGGTGCTGGCATTAAGCGTAGCAGGAGGAAACCAACTGTTTGAGGGCGAAGAGCCAGGAGGGCTGAGGAGGCCAAGGAGCTGAAATCTGAGCAGCTCAGGTTTGTGAGAGCCAAATAAGAAGCTGAAAAAATGGTTTCTGGTGGGACATCTTATGGAGCAGGGGTCTCCAACCTTGGCAACTCTTCTTAAGACTTGTGGACTTCAACTCCCAGAATTCCTCAGCCAGGAAAGCTCCCAGAATTCCTCAGCCAGCAAAGCAGAACTGGCTGAGGAATTCTGGGAGTTGAAGTCCACAAGTCTTGAAGTTGCCGAGGTTGGAGACCCCGTCATGGAGGAAACCAAACAACCGGAGGAGGCCTCTCCTAAGGAGATCTCGGGAAGACCTGGTGGGGACATTTGAGATATATGTAGTCCTCAACTTATGATCACGGTTCAGCCCAACATTTCCACAGCTACGCGAGGGAGTTGCGAAGTAGGCTTTGCCCATTTTACGCCCTTCCTTGCCACGGTTGTTAAGCAGATCACTGCCATTGTGAAGTAAGTTACAGGGTTGTGAAGTGAACCTGGTTTAGCCGCTGACTTTGCTGGTCAGAAGGCCTCAAAAGGAGACCACGTGCTCGTGGGATGCTGCAACCCTCGTGAATATGAGTCGGTTGCCAAGCGCCAGGGGTTGGACTAGAAGACCTCCAAGGTCTCTTCCAACTCTGATTTTAATCAGGTGAACGTGGGGATGCTCAAATGGTCATAAGTGTGGAAAAAAACGGTTGTAAGCCACTTTTTTCCGAGACCGTTGTAACCTTGAACGGTCCCTAAATGGATTTTTGTAAAGTGAGGATGACCTGTACTGATTTTTTCTCTCTCCCCACCCCCCCTCTTGATGGTTTTGATTAAATTACATACTGTGGGCCCAAGGAGCAAGAATTGGACAGAATCTACAAATGATACTTGGGGTATGGCAAGGACCAGTGGCATCACCTTGAAACCACATTTCTTGAATTAAAATCAGGATGCTTGAATCGTCTTCCTCTTTTCCATCGTTTTAAGTTGGGTCTGCATTTGGAATCTACCCTAAAGACCCCTTGGTCCCCCCAAAGAGCAAAATTCTGGTTTGGGCAACAAAAAACAAGACACACCAATGTGCGATGGACTCATGGTTGAAGCTCATGTTCTTGGTTATGAGTGTAGCTTTGCTTCATCTTCATTTAGGTAAAGTTAAAGGTCCCTCCTTGCACATGCGTGCGAGTCGTTCCCGACCCTAGGGGGCGGTGCTCATCTCTGTTTCAAACCCAAAGAGCCAGCGCTGTCTGAAGACGTCTCCGTGGTCATGTGGCCGGCATGATTCAACGCCGAAGGCGCACGGAACGCTGTTCCCTTCCCACCAAAGGTGGTTCCTATTTTTCTACTTGCATTTTTACATGCTTTCGAACTGCTAGGTTGGCAGAAGCTGGGACAAGTAATGGGAACTTACTCCGTTACGCAGCGCTGGGGATTCGAACCGCCGAACTGCCGACCTTTCTGATCGGCAAGCTCAGTGTCTGAGCCACTGAGCCCCCGCATCCCTTCATCTTCATTTAACCCCATAATAATCCCTTGCGGGGTGGAGTCTGGACAGCTGAATGGAGCTTGCAGAGTGTTTGAATGGCCGGATGCCCTTCCTGTTGCCAATGCGGAGTTTTGTTCAGCAGATATATTTTCATTATGCCCAGAGAGAGAAGTATCTGCCTCTACCTGGGATCAAATTCCCAGCCTCCTGGTTGTGAGGCAAGAGCTCCACCTCTAGGCAACTTCGCCACTCCAATGAGTGTTGCCTTGCTTGATGGGCTCAAAATAACAAATTAGAGCTTGTGAAAACGGGGGCCGCGTTCTCTCTGGGAGTAGACCAATTAATAATTTAATTAGGCTGAAATAACATCTCTTTTAAGCTTAATTTAAAGCCAGGCCAGATGGTTAGGGCCGGTGTTGCACTCTTGATGAAAGTATGTGAATTATATCACAGAGACTCTGATTTCACAAAGAATACTTCTAGCTAAATGACCAGCTGGGTTGAATATACACCATAGTTTTTGGAGTATAAGATGCTCCGAAGTATAAGACGCACCTCGCTTTTGGGGAGAAAAACAAGAAAAAAAATCCTGCCTCTTCCTCCCAGCAATTTGCCTCCTTGCAGCAAACAGCAAACAGCCTGTTTCAGTTTCAACACAGCCTGATTAGCAGAAGCAGCTGATTGTTGGTTGGATTGGCTTCCCAATGATCAGCTGTTTCAGGATTGCCATAGCCTATTGCCGCCTCCACACGCCTCATTTTCGTCCTCCATATCCCATCTTCAGCCTCCGCAGGTTCTGTTTTTGGCCTCTGCGGGCCCATTTTCCACCTGTTCTGGGCAGCGGGGATTGGAATATGCGGAAAATGGGGTGCGCAGAGGCCAAAAATAGGATGCGGAAGCCAAAAATGGGGCACACGGAGGCAGCAATAGGCTATGGCAACCTGAAACAGCTGATGGTAGAGGCCGATCCAACTGACAATCAGCTGCTTGTGCTAATCAGGCTGTGCTGAAGCTGAAACTGAAACAGGCTGTAAGGAGGCAAATTGCTGGGAGGCAGAGGCCAAAAGGTGGGGCCGGCGGGTGACGCACCCACATTTTTACCCTCTTTTAGGGGGAAGAAAGTGTCTTATACTTGTGTCTGTGTGTGTGTGTATGCAAGCTGACACAGATAAAGCAGACGCCGTGATTTACAAAAAAGGGGCAGGTGACTTGGCTGAAAGTTGGGACATTGCCTCTTCAAATCTGTGTCTCCCCCCTGCCCCTCTTGGGAGACCTTCAGAAATATGATCAAGATTTTCAGATACTGCTGGTTTTTTTTTCCCAATGGCAAATAAATCCGTTTTATTTAGAAGGAAGGTTTCTTTGTTTTTCTTTTTAGCTTAAGAGGGTAATTTTATTTGGATTCTATTCTGTTCTAAAGCTGATATCTAAAAATATTTTCCAAGGCAGGAATGTTACGCAGCAATTGCTCTTCCAGTAGATAAGATTATCTCCGCCCTTCTGCATACCTGCCTTCCTTTTCCTTCCCCAGGTCCTTAGACTTATATACTGCTTCATAGTATATGAATATGAACCAATTTCGTTGTATTTAAGTACAATGACAATAAAGATTATACTTATATATTGTTTCTGACAGTGAGAGCAATCCACCCATGGAACAGAAGTTGCCTTTGGAAGTTGTGGGAGCTTCATCCCTGGAAGCTTTCAAGAAGAGACTGGACTGCCATCTGTTGGAAATGGTGTAGGGCCTCCTGCTTGGATGGCGGGTGGGGGCGGGGGAGGGTTGGACTAGATGACCTCCAAGGTCTTTTCCAACTCATCTGTTAAATAATGCTTTGCAGCCCTCTCTAAGTGGTTTGCAGGGTCAGCTAATTGCCCCCCAACGACCTCGTTTTACCGACCTCATGAAGGAGCGAAGGCCGAGTCAGCCTTGAGCCGGTGAGAATCGAACTGCTGGCAGTCGGCAGAATTAGCCTGCAGTACTGCCTTCTAACCACTGCGCCACCCACGGGTCTGATGCAGGAGAAGTCAAGACACAGATCAAAAGACTAGTAAATCACAAGAATAAGGTTTACTTACACCTACCTGCCAAATGGCTGGTGGGCAGGAAACTGCTGTGATGAGGCGAGGATCCAAATGGGGTGGAGTTTGGATGAGCAGACCCTGCAACAACAACAACAACCACAAAATAAGCATCTGAGAATCGTCTTTACCGAATCTGGTAACTTAGGGAAGATCCCTCCCGAGCTTCTTGCTTGACCCATTATAGAGCTGAGGGCTTTGCTGCCTCTTTTCTGATCGTCCTATAGGCAGCATCTCCTCCTTCCATCCTCCACCTCCTCACATAACGACCCCATGAGGGTGTAGTCTGGGCAACTGTATGGAACGGAGTGCTTACTGGCCAGATGCCTTTCCTGTTGCCAATAGCAGATACTGTATATTCTCAGAGAGAGAAATATTGGCCTCCACCTGGCATCGAACTCCCAGCCTCCTGATGAGGCGAGAGCTCTGCCTGTAGGCCACTGCACCCCTCATCTCCTCCCTCCGTCTCCCAAAGTTTTTCTCACAAGGATTACAGCTGCCTCTTTCACAGGATAAGAAACTAGGGAGGGTCCCTTTTGAGCGTCTCTCTGAGGCGCTGCTACAGAGAGCAGGGGGTCAAGCTATTTTCCAAAGCACCCGAAGGCCAGACAAGGAATAATGGAGGGAAACTGAACAAGGAGAGATTCAACCTGGAAATAAAGAGGAATTTTCTGACAGTGAGAACAATCAACCCATGGAACAGAAGTTGCCTTCGGAAGTTACGGGAGCTTCATCCCTGGAGGCTTTCAAGAAGAGACTGGGCTGCCATCTGTCAGAAATGGTGTAAAGTCTCCTGCTTGGGTGGGGGTTGGATTAGATGACCTACAAGGTCCCTTCCAACTCTGTTAATCTGAATCTGAAAAGCTCTCTCTCCACCCATTATGCTGCTGTGGGCTACGTTGTCTCTTATCTGACAATTCCCTAGAGAGCATCTCTCTTTTCTCTGCCGCCAAAGGTCATTCCGACATACCATTACAAGAGTGAATTGTAACAAAGAAAAAACCCTCCCCCCACCCTACTCAAAGACCCTTATCTGCCATTGTTTCCCCCTCATCCGTCTTGAAAAACGCTTCCTAAGATTCTGAAGTGAATTTTGAGAAGAAAAAGGAAAAAGGGTCAGGCTGCCCTTGGGACCTGGTCTCTTCATCGAGATTGAACTGGCTCTGAACAACTCAAAAAAGGAATCATGGTGTGTGTGTTTGTGTTGGAAGAAGCCCCAGAGAATGGCACCCCTTGTTATCGATGTACTTTGCAACATTGCAGGTCTTCCTTGGGACGGATGGAGGCTGTCACCCCTGTAAATCCTTTAGGAGGTCAGAAGGTGCATAACAAATGGGTATGTTGTGGCCAGCCAGATCGGACAGTGAGGAGGTTTGGGGGGAATGGGCCAGTCCTGGAGTCTGGGGAAGGCTCTGTGTTGGACACAGAGATAGAGCCAGGGCCGTCTGCCAGTTATCAGCTGCCTTCACAGTCAGACAGCAGTGAGGCAGAAGAACAGATGGAGCCTGTTCCCAGTGTGTGCATGTGCAGAGTTGCCAAAGGAAGGGAACTGCTAAAGAACAGGGGGCGACTTGGGAGTACAGGTGGACGATGAATGGGCCCTCCCAGAGGAAATAAAAGAGGAGCAAAAGGGGAGTGGAGTTTGCAGGAAAGACAATTAGTTTGCTTCATTGGTTCATGACTCTCTGAGACTCCTTGCCAAGTTCTGCAGATTTCGGCCTGGCAGCTCTCCAAGCCAGATAGGGCCTGTGACTGTAAATCCTCCCTCGAAAGACTTTGCTGGATGTGAATTAGCAGAATTCACAGTAAATTAATAAAAGGGGTTTTTGTCGGGACAAGGAATTTGCTTCCTGCTCTTGGGAAGCTGAAGTCAGAGTAAACTGCTTGGAGAAGCTGGGTTTTTCTCAGTGACTTCTCCTTCAACAAGGCCAGGAGGAAGCCTCAGATCCTGGAAACCCACAGATTTATGCCTCCTTCCGCTGAGTCCCCATGTTCGTTCCGCCTCTTCTCTGCCAATGGCCAACTTGACAGAGATTTACTGCCCAATGCAGCTTTGGGGATTCACAGATGGAAAGGAATTATTTATAAGCCATGCGGGATTTCGGATTGGATTTCGAGAAGATATTATGGAGCATCAGGAACACACCTGCCAAACTCATTAAAAGATGCTGTATTTGTTTCCTGAAGGATCTAGGAAACCCCCTGTCCATGGTCCAGCACCGGGCTGCAGGATGCCAGAAACCAGGCTGAACAAACAAACAAAGGCCCATTTGTGGGATGCAAGCAAAACTGTTATGGCCCGCCAGAAGAGCTGGTGGCTGATTCGGACAGTGAGGAGGTTGGGGAGGAAGATGGGCCAGTCCTGGAGTCTGGGGAAGGCTCTGATGAGGGCTCTGTGTCGGAGGGAGAGAGGGGGCCAGAGCCGTATGCCAGTTATCAGCTGCCTTCGGAGTTAGACATCAGTGAGGCAGAAGAACAGCTGGAGCCTGTTCCCAGTGTGGGCATGCACAGAGTTGCCAGACAAAGGGAAGAGCTAAAGAACAGGGGTCGACTTGGGAGTAAGGCCACAGGGGGACGATGAATGGCCCCTCCCAGAGGAAATAAAAGAGGAGTGAAAGGGGAGTGGAGTTTGCAGGAGACAATTAGTTCACTTAATTGGTTCGTGACTCTCCAAGACTCCTTGCCAAGTTTTGCAGATATTGGCCTGGCAGCTCTCCAAGTCAGATAAGGTCTGTGACTGTCAATCCTCCCTTGAAAGACTTTGCTGGATGTGAATGAGCAGAATTGACAGTCAATTCATAAAAGGGTTTTTTGTCGGGACCAGGAGTTTGCTTCATGCTCTTGGTAAGCCGAAGTCAGAGTAAACACAAACCAGTCCTCTCCAGTCTGTGGAAAAACCTCTCTGCACAGGACCAGTCCCGGTGCCCAAAAGGTTGGGGGGGGGGGCACTGATCTAGGGCACTTCTTTTTTGTGTGATGTGTGCATCAGCAGGGATTTCCACTCACCTGTGCTGGAGAAGAGGGGCCGGGCAAGATCTTGAGAATAATGGAAGCCAGGAAAGACGCCGGGAGCTGGCGGTCTGCTGAAGAGGTCAAGTTTTCCACCGATTTCGAGCTTGTGGGGATCCAGCTGCATTTGCTATCAAAAGAAGAAGAAGAAGAAACCCACACCTCATTATCCATTTCTATTTTCTGGGCTTGGTGATGTCCATGTTGGTTGCAACCTCTCCTTGAGCCTCAGCCTCTTTCTTGAGGGAAAAAGGTGCATCTTATATGCTGAAACATACGGTAGGTAGAATGGTAGGATGAACCCGCACTCAAGATCCAAACTGGGGAAGCCATTAAGACACAATAGGAATAGCCCAATACCCTTTGGGTTCACAGGCCTTCTCATTACATCATCCCAAAGAGCCAAGGCTTCAATCAAGTTAGCTATGACCCCTGCATAACCCTATGGGAGTCTGACAACCAGTAGAATACATGTTCTTGCACAGGAATAGGAAGCTCAAGGGCAAAGCTCAAGAGAGGGTATACATACCTCTCTCCCTCCTTCCCTCTCTCTCCAGAACTAAGGAGGAATTTCATGACAGTGAGGACAATTAATCAGTGGAACGACTTGCCTCCAGAAGTTGTGGGTGCTCCAACACTGGAAGTTGTTAAGAAGAGATTGGGCAACATTTGTCTGGAATGGGATAGGGTCTCCTCCTTTGGGAAGGGGTTAGACTACAAGACCGCCAAACTCCCTTCCAATTGTGTTATTTTGTGTTCCAAAATTCTCTTCTGAAACACAGCCATTTCAGATGTCTAAATCAGGGTTGGCTTGCTCTCGGCATTACTGCCGGTTTGGTGCATGCAAAAATCTCGCTTCGCTCATGCACACTCCAGACGCGTGCGGATTTGCACAGAAATAGGTCTGTGCATGCGCGAAACGTTTAATTTTTTTTTGTACAATTACAATTGTTCTGTGCATGCGCAGAACCGAAAATCAAGATGGCAGCCCCGTAAGAGAACCGGTTCGAGGGCGTGGCAGGCATGGGCCGCTGCCGGTTCCAGCGACCCAGGCCACCAAACCACTACCCGTTTGGCCGAACCGGTACGAACCGGTACAAACCCACCTCTGGTCTAAACTAGTTATTTGAAGATAGAAAGGCTTAATACATTCTGTCCTTTACAGAGGGGAAAGCAACAGTGTGAAAAATGGAGAACCTTAGGAAATCAGGGGCGGTGAGAACGGGAATGTCAGTCTCAAAACCAGAAGAGGAATCCTCTGGTTTTCTGAATAAATCTGCTTGATTACCTTTATCTTCTGTTGGTGATGGTAGATCTGCCAAGCAATTTGTACATGGACAGCACACCATTTCCCGGGCTTCTGTAATAAAACAAGGATTTTAAGTTTAAATTAAATCCTCCCTCCCTCCCTCTCTCTCCTTCGTGCAACTGATTATGACCAGAATTCTGTTGGTAAGTGAGACATTTGCTCAGCAAGTTGGCAACGAACTCATATTTATGATGGTTGCAGAGATCCTGGGGATCATGTGATCCCATTTTTGCGATCTTCTGACAAGCAAAGTCTGTCGAGGAAGTCCGGTTCACTTAACACCACTGCATTGATTTGCTTAATGCCCATGGCGGGAAAGGTCATAAAACGGGGACGTGATTTCGGCTTCCTCATCGGCTTGTGAGAAGGTCGCAGAAGGGGATCCCTGGATCCCAGCAACTGTCACAAAGTCATGAGTTCATTGCCAAGAGTTTGAAATTTTGATACACGGATACGCCAAAGGCCGTTCAGCGTGAAAATCAGTAAGTTGCTTTTTTCAGCGCTGTCGAAACTTCAAACGGCCACTAAACTGTTGTAAGTCGAGGACTACTTGAAATTATTTTGATTTAAAGGCTGCTCTAATGTGCACATTAGGTAAAACTAAAGTTTCCCCTTGCACATATGTGCTAGTCGTTCCCGGCTCTAGGGGGTGGTGCTCATCTCCGTTTCAAAGTCGAAGAGCCAGCATTGTCCGAAGACGCCTCCGTGGTCATGTGGCCGGCATGATTCAACGCCGAAGGCGCACGGAACGCTGTTCCCTTCCCACCAAAGGTGGCTCCTATTTTTCTACTTGCATTATTACGTGCTTTAGAACTGTTAGGTTGGCAGAATCTGGGACAAGTCACGGGAGCTCACGCCGTTACGCAGCACTAGGGATTCGAACCGTTGAACTGCCGACCTTTCTGATTGACAAGCTCAGAGCCTTAGCCACTGAGCCACCGCGTCCCTATGATGTGTACATCAGACTGCCTAATATTGTCCATTTACAACCGTTGAGGCTAGCGGCACTCTTATCATCTCACCTCTTCTTTTAAGGGAAGCATTACAAATAGTTTTTTATCTGCGTCATTTCCCCTCCCCCCCTCGATTTTTGAAAATAAAAAGTAGATTAAAAAAATAAATAAATCCCCAACAAACCTTACTTACTCGTACAGGAGCCCGATAGGCGTCAGCCACCTAGGGAAAACATGAAAAATAAAATCAACATTTTGTTAGTGCTGGAAGCCATCTTTTGCGCTCAAGCCTGCCGCCTTTATTGTTGTGGGAAACTGGGATTATAGGGAGATATATAGTCAAAACAACATTATTTTCTCAGAGAGTCAAGGACGTCTTGTCCTGTAGCTGCTATGGTGTGACTGGAAGGCATCTCCAGTTTTGGACAGTGCCTGATTGGGCCATGGGATGGACATGTGGGTGCTGGGCAGGGACTTGAACTTTTGTTCGGGTGGGGAAAACCTGGGGGCTTTCAGATTCGGGTTTTCCCAGATGTGCCAATGTGACATCTCTAATAAAATGGAACTTTGAGGAAACTTGAGCCTCAGAGTTGTCTTTCGTTGAGGGTGATACTTGGAAACCTGGCATTAACCCGAATCCTCTTTAAAGAACTCTACCAGCTCCCTCAAACTCCGAGGTGCTGTCCGGGGTCTTGAGCCCCCAACATCGACCCAAAACCAGGTGGCATCAAGACTCCATCCATCCATCCATCATTGTAAACCAAGCCAAAATAAGAAAAATAGTCCTTTGTAGGTCAATGTTTATCATGCGTCAACCCCAAAGGGGAGCCGAAAGAAACTCACTGGACTTGATACCAGAGGTGGGTTCCTACCGGTTCGGTCAAATAAGTAGTAACTTGGCAGCCTGGGTTGCTGGAACCGGTAGCAACCCAGGCCTGCCATGCCCCCCCGAAACCGGTTCGCCTACAGCACCGCCATCTTGATTTTCGTTTCTGCGCATGCGCAGGACAATTTTCATTGCGGAAATGAATTTCCCCCCTTTTTAATTTTTAAAAAAAATATTTTTATTATACATTTATACAATCTTTCCAACACGTCTACATCTTTTAAATATCGATTATGTTTCTTCTCTCTCTCTCTCCATCCATCCATCATATATATATATATATACACACACATACATACACACCTTATACAACTATAACTCTATCTATCTATCTATCTATCTATCTACAGCATTCTCTATCTATATCTATCTACAACATATCTATCTATCTATCTATCTATCTATCTATCTATCTATCTATCTATCTATCTATCTATCCATCCATCCATCCATCCATCCATCCATCCATCCATAGATACATACATACATACATACATACATACATACATACATACATACATACATACATATTTTACATATCTTTTATCTCTATTAATTCCATACAATACATCTTTTATATACATTTAATTCTCTTATATTTCTTATTTCATGCTATTTTTATATACAATCTATCTTATATTTTCCCCTCTTATTAATTCTGCGGTTTTGTATTTATTTTCTGTCCCCTTGATCTCTTTTAGTTCCCTTTATTGCTTTTCTATTATTTTTTTAACCTCTTTCCTCTAGCCATTTGTACCAAAAGTCCCATACTGTGTAGTACTCGGATTCCTCTTTGCCTTTCGGCTCTTTTGTGAGCCTGTCCATTTTGGCATATTCCAGTATTCCCCCAACCCTTTTTAACCGTTTTGCGGATGTGCAGACCTTTTTAGATGCAAACGCGCATGTGCGTGGAGCAAAGATTTTTGCGCACCGAACCGGCAGCAACCTATCCCTGCTTGGCACCTACCCCTGGCGTCTTCTGCAGAAGCGTGTGGTGCACTGTGCTGGGCCTGCTGGCCACATCGATCGGGTTCGAAGTCTAGAAGAACAAAAACGAAAATGTCGGTGAGATTACTTGTTCTAGCAATGCTTCGATGCGACGCTAAGCAAACACCATTGGATGAGCAATACAGGCACAACTGAGCTCAAAATCGCACTGTCCTTCCTTCCTTCGTCAAATAAATACAGGTAGTCCTCGAATTACAACCGCTTTCATTTAGTGACCATTCAAAGTTACCATGGCATTGAAAAAACTGATTTATGATCGTTTTCCACACTTAGGACTGTGATCCCAATTCAAAATTCAGACGCTGACCAAGTGACTCATATTTAGGATAGTTACAGCATCCAGTGTGTGTGTGTGTGTGTGTGTGTGTGTGTGTGTGTGTGTGTGTGTATGTGTGTGTGAGACGTGATCCCCGTTCCCAAACTTCTGATGAGCCAAGTCAACAGGGAAGCCCGATTCACTTAACAACCACGGGGCTCACTTAACAACTACAGCGATTCACTGAACAGTGGTGGGAAGAGAGGCGGTAAGAACAAGGCAAAGTTCACTTGACAACGATCTCACTCAGCAACCGAAATGTTGGGCTCGGTTGGGGTCGTTAAAAGTCGAGGACGGCCTGTTATGTTTGGACGGGGTTTGAAACTGTGCCAATTCCACCCCCCCCTTTTAAAACGAAAGGGACTTTTGCTCTCTTGGAAATGCAGCTGCTCGCCAGGTAAATCCAGGTAAATAATGTCTTTTTAATTCCTGTGTTATGTTCGCTGTTGTTTTAATTGCTGCCCTCGCTGACGTCGTGTTGGCAGCCGTGCAGAACGGGTCTATCCTTTTCTTTCATCCGCAGTTTTTTCTTCTTCCCTTTCGACATCTCAGCCGAGCCCGCAGGCCTTGAGCCTACTGGAAGATGCCAACCGAGTGCTAATCGGGTCTGATTTGCTGAGCTCTTTAGAGATCAACCCAGGTCAGCTAAATGCGGCCGGCTCCAGAGACGTTAATTCCGTGTGTGTGTGTGTGTATGTGTGTGTGTGTGTGTATGTTTTCGTAGATTTTCACGGGTGTGGGTATGCTGGTCTTGTTGTATTCGGGTCTTTTCCCGTGTAAGATTGAGATTGTCTTGGCAACATTTCAGCGAGGTCTCATTCGCCATCTTCAGGCTGGGTTTTGGGCTTAAAGCGTGGTCGGAGCTGCTGTCTTTCTATAAATCTTGGTGTGTGTGTGTGTGTGTGGAGTGCTGCCTTTGTTTCAGTAAGTGGAATGATTGGTTGTGTGGTTGTATCATGATTGGTAGATTGGTGCTGATTGGTGCTGGCTGTGTGTCTATTGTTGTTTCGTGTTGTAATGGCCTGGGTGGTGGGTGGGGCTCATTTGTTGACTAGGGCTGGTTTCCAGATATCTGGTAGGCGGGAGGTATCGTCATGTTGTAACGATAGACAATCGGGTGTAGGTATGCTGGTCTTGTTGTATTCGGGTCTTTTCCCGTGTAAGATTGAGATTGTCTTGGCAATGTTTCGACAGGGTCTCACTCGCCATCCGAAACATTGTCAAGACAATCTCAATCTTACATGGGAAAAGACCCGAATACAACAAGACCAGCATATCTACACCCGGGAGGAGAAAGAAGAGCTCTCGGTAATGCTTTGGAGGACTCATCAGGCTGTGTTGGTCCTTGAGGCGGTCCACCCCCTGTCAAAGTTGGCCACATCAGGAAGGAGAGCCAACTTTCTCAACCTTAGCAACTCTTTAAGATGTGTGTGGACTCTGACTCCCAGCATTCTTTGCTGGCTGGGGAATTGTAGGAACTGAAGTCCACGCCACATTAATGATGTAGGATATAATAACAGAAGCTTGAAAGTTTGTCTGAAATTCCCTTTGTCTTTTTTTATACACACGGAATTCATGTGTGGGTATTTTACCCACCTACCTACCTGCCTACCTACCTACCTACCTACCTACCTTTCTTTCTTTCCTTTCCCTCCCATTGTCCTTCCTTCCTCCCCTCCCACTGTCCTTCCTTCCTTCTCTCCCTCCCATTGTCCTTCCTTACTTCCCAATTTCTTTCTTTCCTCTCTCCTCATTATCCATCCTTCCTTTCCTCCCTCCCATTGTCCTTCCTTCTCTCGTTCCCATTGCCCTTCCTTCCTTCCCACTTCCCTCCCTCCCTATTGTCTGTTCTCCCTCTCTCCTCTAAGCTGTTTCTTCTCTTGTTGCCGCTCCTGCAACCCTTCCTCAAGGCTACTTCAACAATCTTTCTCCTCCTATGTGCCTTTGCCTTGTTGACCGATTGCCACAGTTAACCAAGTCCTCCCCAGGGGGATGAGTTTTGTCTCTGGAGCCGGCAGTCATCGTATCCCAGTGCCAGCGGTTTTTTTTTTTTTTGAATGGAACAAGGACTCAAGAGCCAGCCGCTATCTATCTCCTTGCCAGGGCCCAGCACCTGTTTCCTTCCAAGAGGAGAGCAGTTCAGTTCTCCTAATTCCCTAGCTAGACGTGAACGTTGTCAGACAAGCCAAATCGGCGTCAGTTCTCAAAGAGGAAGCCTTTTTGGAATGGCCCGTCACAGGGTCAGCCACGAGGGATGAAGGGTTGTTTAAAAATAGGGATGGCTGGGGAAGAAGGAAGGGATGAAGTCTCCCGAGCTCTGGGTGGGCAAGACCTTCAGCCTCCACACACACCCTAGAAAGCACCATCAGGAAAACAGAAAAGAAAATACTAAATATACAAATATACATTCAAGAGCGAGATATAAAAGGAAAAAAAAACATAGGATAGATTAGCGAAGGTAAGGGAATAAAAAATGATACTAAACTATATTTGGGTTTGCGGAAATACCATCCCAAGGAAACATAAACTAAGATTTGAAAGAGACACCTATAGCAACAGAAAAAGAAGGGGAGAGAGGAGAAGAGGAGGAGAGGAAGCCGAGGGAAAGAAGAAAGAGGTAAGGAGAGGAGGGTGGAAGGGAGAGAAAGAGAAGGAGAGAGGGTAGGAAAGGGAAGAGTAGGAGTAGGGGAGAGGTAAGAGAATAAGAAATGATACTAAACTATATTTGGATTTGCGGAAATACCATCCCAAGAAAACATAAACTGAGATTTGAAAGAGATGCCTATAACAACAGAAAGAGAAAGGGAGAGAGGAGGAGAGAAGGAGGAGGGAAGAAAGAAAGAAAGAGGTAAGGAGAGGAGGGTGGAAGGGAGAGAAAGAGAAGGAGAGAGGGTAGGAAGGGGAAGAGTAGGAGTAGGGGAGAGGTAAGGGAAGAAGGAAGGGGAAAGAGAGGAGTAAAGAAGGAAGTAGAGAAGGGAGGGAGGGAGAAAATAAAGGGAAAATAAAGTGGTGTTACAACAGGTGGAAGGGGTGGTAAACAAAGCAACCCAAACTGTATATTATAACCTTTTGAATGGAATAACAAATGTATAAGAATGACAAATGTAAAGGAGAAGAACTATGTGAATGTATACCTATAATTGTATATAGGAGAATAAAAAACAAAAAACTTTTTATAAAAAACAAAGAAAGCACCATCAGACCCTTCTCCAAACTGATGGACGGAGAGGCCAAAAATAACAGCTGCGATGTGTTTTAAGGTCACGTTACATTAATTGGTTGAATGATAACAGAGCCCCCCTGATCCTCTCTTTCCCCACTCCCCACAGCCCCCTCCCCACCCCAAGACAGATGGGAAGGTTTCCTTCTGCAAAGCGAATTGAATCCTTTTGACCTTTCCCCAGTTCTTCTGCTCACGAGAATCAGCCTCTGGGAAAGCCAATGGCGAAAGTCTGCAGTCAGGCTGGGATCAGGCGGCCAGGATTTACAGAGGAGGCCTTGGGGACGGGACACCAAAGGCAGGGAAATCAAAACAACCTCTTTCCTTCGGAGGGCAAGGGGAGAGAGAATTCATTACACCCCCAGCCAGCCCTCCCCGGACATGTCTGTCACGATGATCTAGAGCTCAAGTCATGGGCCTCCGGGGAGGAAGAGGAAAAGTTTTGAGCCTTCAGAAAGGTTAGAATGATTTGTGCGAAGTTTGGTTCTGCTTGGAAGATTTGCATTCTGTCTCTCTTCCAAGGAGATTAATCACAATCTCTCTCTCTTCTCTTTTTGTCTCTGTCTCTCTCTTCTGACTCTCTCTCCTCTCTCTTCTCTGACTGTCTCTCTTTGTGTCTCTCTTCTCTGTGTGTGTGTCTTTCCTCTCTCTCTTCTCTCTCTGCATTCTCTCTCCGTCTCATCTCTCTCTGTGTCTCTCCTCTTTTTCTCTCTCTCTCCCCCTCTCTCATTTGTCTCTATTCTATTCTCTCTGTCTCTCCTCTCTGACTCTCTTTCTCTCTCTCTCTTTGTCTCTCCACTCTGTCTCTCCCCCTTTTCTCTCTCTCTGCATTCTCTCTCCTCTCTGACTCTTTCTCTCTATTCTCTCTATCTCTCTCTCTGACTCTCTCTCTTTCTCTCTCCTCAGTCTCTCCTCTCTGTCTCTCCTTTGACTCTCTCTCTCTGTCTCTCCTCTCTCTCTCCTCATCTCTCATCTCTCTCTCTGTCTGTTTCTCTCTCTCTCTCTGCCTTTCTCTGTTTCTCTTTCTTTCTCTCTCTCCCCAAGTTAAAGATAATTTAGGTGCGGCCAGTTTCTCCCACTTCTGCCAAATATAGCAGGAAGAAAAAAAGGAGGATGGGAATTCTCAAGGCAAAAGATTCATGGCCAGATACGAGAGAGGCCGTGAGAGGTGATGTATCTTCCCCACATGCTGAACAGAGGGGGAAAAAAAGGAAGCATCTGTTGATTGAGTTCACACATTTGGCTTAGTAGCGGGTTGTTTCCATCCCAGAAAAACACCCGTCTGTGTGGTAAGTAAAGAACCGAAGCTGAACTGTGTTGGCGTAAAAAAAAAATCAATCCTAATCAACTGGGTTGTTTGGAGGACCAAACCTACCTACCTCTCCCTCCCTCCCCCCCTCTCTCTGCCCCTCCCTCTCTCTCGTTTGTTAAGCCTTGATTTATTTACTGTGGTGTGCCTCCACCATAAACCATGGTAAGCAGAACGTTATATAGCATGTGTGAAACCAGATGTCTCTTGTCTTGGATTTATGGGTCAGTTGCAATCCTACACGGCTTCTGGAGGATTTCAGTTGAGTGAGTGTTTCTTTGGCTGACACTGGAATGCATCAAAACTGGATTTTTACACCTGTATTTCTTCTTTCATCTCTTTTTTCCTAAGCTTTATGTTTTTTACTTCCATTCATGGACTTTAGTACAATATAAAAATCTATCATCTATCTATCTATCTATCTATCTATCTATCTATCTATCTATCTATCTATCTATCTATCTATCCATCCATCCATCCATCCATCCATCCATCACTTGACATCCATCCATATCTTTCCATCTCTCCATTTATCCATCTCCATTCTACATGCCTTTCATCCATCCATTATCTATCTATCTATCTATCTATCTATCTATCTATCTATCTATCTATCTATCTATCTATCTATCTATCTATCTATCTATCTATCTATCTATGTCATCTATCTATCTATCTATCTATCTATCTATCTATCTATCTATCTATCTATCTATCTATCTATCTATCTATCTATCTATCTATCTATCTATCTATCTATCTCTTGCCATCCATTCATCTTTCCAACCCTCCATCCATCCATCTATCTACTTACCTATCATCTATCCATCCACCCATTCATTGTCTGTCTGTCTGTCTGTCTGTCTGTCTGTCTGTCTATCATCTATCTATCTATCTATCTATCTATCTATCTATCTATCTATCTATCTATCTATCTATCTATCTATCTATCTATCTATCTCCATCCATCCATATCTTTCCATCCCTCCATTTATCCATCTAGTTATCTACCTTCCTATGATCTATCCACCCATCCATCCATAGTCTAAAAAGATCAAAAGTCATTTCTTGGTATGTTTTTTTTCTGTCTCTTTTGCTGTTACATTTTCTGTCTTGTGCTTTTAAGCTTTTTCTAGGATTTCTTTCTTTTTCTTTTTCTCTTCCTTATATTATATTTGTTTGTATTAGTTCTTTTTACTTGGGTTTTAAAAAGTTTTAATAAAATTATTAAAGATATAGAGAGAGAAAGAGGGAGGGAGGGGGGAGAGAGAGAGAGGGAGGGAGGAGTTAATGGAAAACAGGCTGCTGTTAACTGATCTGTTTCACAGATGGCCTTGTGTTTTTAGTTGGTTTCACTGCAGCCATCAATTTGATGGCTGGCTTGAGAGCTGCCGGAGGCCTCCTGCCCTGCAAAAGCCCCAGGCTCATTAAGACATGCGTTCAGAATCTACTCCCAGCTTCCTGCTCCTGCCTTTTCCTCTCTCTCTTTCCCTTCCCTTTCTTTCATTCCTCCCTCCTTTCCTTTCTCCTCCCTCCCTCCTCTTCTCCTCTTCCTCTTCTCCTTCTCCATTATGAAAGAAATAACAGAATAACAGAACTCCCCCTCCTCTTCTCCTCCTCCTCCTCTTCCATTACATATAAAAAATCTACTTCTTCTCCCTTTCCCTCTCTTTTCCTTCCCTTCCTTCCTACTTCCTTTCCCCTTCCTTCCTTCTTGTCTCCTTTCCTTCTCCTTTCTGCCCTTCTTTCCTTCCTTCCTCCCCTCCTTCTCTTCCTCTTTTCTTTCTCCATTATGAAATAAAGTCAGAATAACAGAACCCCTCCTCCTCCTCTTCCATTACATATTTTAAAAAGTCTACTTCTACTTCTCCCTTTCCCTCTCTCTCTTTTCCTTCCCTTTTTTCCTTCCTACTTCTTTTCCCCTTCTTTTCTTTCTTTTTCTATCTCCTTTCCTCCTTCTCCTTTCTGTCCTTCTTTCCTTCCTTCCCCTTCCCCTTTCTTCTCATTATGAAAGGAAGTCAGAATAATAGAACCCCCTCCTTCTTTTTCTCCTCCTCCTCTTCTCCTCCTTCTGTTCTTCTTCCCCTTCTCTTCCATTACATATAAATATAAATGAACCCTTCCTCCTTTTCCCTTATGAAAAAGAAATAAAACTTCTTTCTCTTCGCCCTCTAATAGATTCATTTGGGTTTAATACGAAGAGGAAATATTTTCCTTTTGGTTTGGCAACATGTACAAACCAGGTCACTGCAGCTTGTTTAAAAAAATGATAAATGGATAAAACAAACCCCGTGTCTCCATTTTATGAACAAAAACAACTTGTCAGCAGCCCAGGGCAACCACAGGCTCAGAGAGGCCCCTTCTGAAAACGAACGCTGGATTCAGGAAAGAAGACAGGTGAGCTGTTTTTTATAACCATTTCTTTGAACACAGCCAGTTCCAGTCTCTGCCCCGATTTGTTTGGTGAAAGGACAATAAATAAATAAAAATAAAAGGTGTTTGACGAAGGAACGTGGTCGATATTTACCTTGGGTTGAAAGGCTCCTTGGAGGGACCCGAAAGGACCTGGGTGGGGGAGCATGGAAGGCATTCCTGGCACATTGGGGGTGTAACTTGGAAAGAACTGAGGGGGGTGAAAAAGAAGAAGAGAGAATTTGCATTAGAGATGGGATCATAGAACAGTGGGACATATCCGGGGGCAGTTTTTAATTTTTCGGAAGGGAAATGAAGCCGGCGCCAAAAAGCAAGATTTCGAAGGCCTCTTTTTCTCGTACCCCCTAGAGTCCAAATAAAATCCTTCTTTTTCTCTCCTTCCCCCCTTCCTTTTCTCTTCCTCCTTCCTTTTCACTTCCTTTTCTTCCCCTCCCTCCTTCCCTGTCCTTCACTTCCTTCCTTTTCTCTCCCTCCTTCCTTCTTTTGCTTTCTCTCCCTCCATCCTTTTCTCTCCTCTCCCTCCTTCTTTTTCTTTCCATCTCTCCTTCCATTTGTCTTTCCTTCCTTTTCTCTCCCTTCTTCCTTCCTTTTCTTTCCCTCCCTCCTTTCTTTTCTCTTCCTCCCCCCTTCTTTCTCGCCCTCCCTCCTTTTCACTCTCCCCCCTTCCTTCTTTACTCCCTCCTTTCCTCTGTCTTTCCCTTCCTCTCCCCTCCTTCCTTCCCAATTTCCACTGAAGCAGCAGTTCTGCACCACTGAGGCTCTTTTGACATAAGCCAAGATGACTTCACTTGGCCACTCCCTTCCCGTGGTTGGCCTTCACAAGCCTCCTGCAAAAGAGCCCCCTTTAATCTTCACCAACCCTCCCAATTCACACGGGGGGCCAGCCAAGAAGCCCAAACTTTTACCCAACCACAACTTGCTTCCTTTGATGCTGCTGTTGATGCAGCCAGAAAGAGATATCGAGGGGTAGAAAAGAAGGAAGGCAGGAAGTTCTGTCTATACTTCCTTTCCTGGGCTGAAAGGGGGAAGATGCCCATGAGGTTAAAAGATGGGGAGGCATGTCTGTTTTGGAGAACTCCTGGCTGTCTTTCTCAGCCAAATTCTCTGCAAGCCAGAATGGTCTAAGGTCTTCTACCTGTGCAGGATAGTCTCAGAATACAGAATCACAGAATTGGAAGGGACCTTGGAGGTCTTCTAGTTCAACCCCTGCTCAGGCAGGAGAACTTATATCATTTCAGACAGGTGGTTGTCTAGTCTCTTCTTAAAAACTTCCAGTGATAAGGAAGGAAGGAAAGAAAGAAGGAAGGAAGGAAAGCAGAATAACAGAGTTGGAACGGACCTTGGAGGTCTTCTAGTCCAACCCCCTGCTTAAGCAGGATACTACCCTTGACCATTTTGGACAAATGGCTGTCCAGTCTCCTCTTTAAAACCTCCACTGATGGAGCCCCCACAACTTCCAGAGGCAAGCTGCTCGAGCTAGAAGACCTCCAAGGTTCCCTTCCACCTCTGTTATTCTACGTTCTAGAATTATCAGGATACATTAATTTAAATTATGATCAATTTGGGTGCTCCGTCTCTGGAAGTTTTCAAGAAGAGATGGGACGACCATTTTGTCCAGAATAGTACAGGGTCTCCTGCTTGTGCAAGGGGTTAGACTAGAAGACTTCTGAGGTTTCCTTCCAATTCTGTTATTCCGCAATTCTGTGAAGTCAGCTTCTCTCATACATCTCTTTTCTACAGTTGTAGAAAAAAGAAGAAGAGAGGGATACCCTTGAGATAAGCTCTTGGAGTTGACATTGTGCAGTTTTATTGGCAGCGAAACTGAAGTGTTTTGACACAGCCTTCCCTGTGTGATGGGTTTTTTTCCCTTCACCCTCCAAGGTTAGTCTACACAGCCTTGGGCTTCCCTGCAGGGGTAGTCTTCTGTTCAAGGATGATCTGTGGCCAATTCCAGAAACATCCAAGGTTGTCCAGGCATTGCCATCTACCAAAGCCCATCCAAGTAAAATAACAGAAATAAAACAATGTCAGAGCTGTAATAATCAGCCCTTTCTGGCCAACCAATGTCCTTGAGATTATTATTATTATTATACACTTTATTCATTAAACATGAAACTCAGCCAACTGAACATTCAAAAATGCATTGCAAATACCAGTGACTGATGCTAATGGTTGATACGGTTTGCTGCCAGCGTCCTAGGTATCAACCAAGTACCTCCTTAAAATATAAGATGTTCTGAGTAGCGCAGTTTTTTGCAGTTCCACTGGTGTTATTGCAGGAAGCTGCAATTTGTGGGTCTATCTTGTGAAAGTCTTGGACTTGGTGCCAAGTGCCCCGATGACAATGGGTATCACTGTTACATGCTTCATCCATAGCCATGTAGTTTCAATGGCCAGGTCACGATATTCCATTATTTTTTCTAGTTCTTTTTCTTCGACTCTGGCATCTCCAGGAACAGAGATATCAATAAAACTGTACACTTCGACCCTCTACAACCGTGATATCTGGCGTGTTGTGCTCCAAATGATGATCTGTTTGCATTTGAAAGTCCCACAAGATCTTCATCTTCTCATTTTCGATAACTTTTTCCACTTTATGTTCCCATGACTTTCTGGATACAGGTAAATCCTATTTTTACATAATGACCAGTGGATTAATTTAGCAACTCGGTCGTGTCTAGCTTTGTAATCAGTTTGTACGATTTTGCTGCATTCACATATTAAATGTGAAACAGTTTCAACTTTGTTGTTGCAAAGTCGTCACTTTGAGTTGTCAGTGGATTTTTGTATCTTCGCTTTCGTGGCATAAGTTTGTAGTGATTGTTCTTGAGCAGCCAGTATTAAACCTTCCGCTTCTTTCTTGATAGTTCCCATCTTAAGCCATGTCTACGTCAAGTTGCCATCACATTTTCCTTCAATGTTTTTCAAGTGCTGTCCATGCAAAGCTTTGGTTTTCCATCTATTTAATCTGTCATCCATCTGTTTTTCCTTATATTCTGCCTTTGTTTCTGTTGTTTTTATGCTGTTCTCTGTTTTCACAGCCTACAGCAATTTTTCTGTACTTTGGTTCACATAATCATTCAAACATCATTTTTTTTCTTCTACAGTTTGATGGATTTACAATAGCCCCCTGCCTCCTATTTTTCTTGACAGGTACAACCTGTGGATGTCACTTTGTGGATGTAAAGCATGATACATATTCAAAAGTTTGCATGTTTTCTGGTCCAGGTTTTCCAGTTCAGCCAGAGTCCAGTTGATGATCCTAGCTGAGTAGCGTAACACTGGAACTGCCCATGTATTAATGGCTTTAATTATGTTTCCAGGATTCAGCTTTGATTTTAATATTCTGATGTATTCCTTTTGCATTGATTCTTTGACTTTTCCATTCAAGATGTTATCTGCTTCCAATTATTATTGTTATTATTGTTATTATCGCAACAACAGAATTGTATCACAGCGGCCAGTTGTTTCGCTGGATTTGGCATTGATTACTAGTTGGGACCTATCCAGGGCTTAGGACGTCTTAATGTATTTTCGTAATATGCGTGAAGATCCAAGCAGTGCAGCTTTTTGCATTTGACTGATGGTGATTTTGTCAATTTTTAACTGTTTTAAATGTAATTCCAGTGCTTTTGGAATAGCACCCAGTGTGCCGATTACCACTGGAATTACCACTGCTGGTTTGTGCCATAATCGTTGAATTTCTATTTTTAAGTCCTGGTATTTCGCAATTTTTTCATGTTCCTTCTCGTCGATCCTGCTATCACCTGGTATTGCAATGTCTACGATTGTAACCTTATTTTTCTCAACCAGTGTGATGTCTGGTGTATTATGTGCCAGTATTTTGTCCGTTTGTATGCAAAAATCCCACAAGATCTTGACCATCTGATTTTCAGTGACTTTTTCAGGCTTATGTTCCCACCAGTGTGTTGCTGTTTTAATATTATAATTTTTGCACAAATTCCAATGGATCATTTGTGCTACTGAATTGTGCCGCAATTTATAATCAGTCTGCGTGATTTATTTTACAGCAGCTGAGTATGTGACCAATTACTACTACTACTACTACTACTACTACTACTACTACTACTACTACTACTACTACTACTACTATTATCCTATAAAGCACCTGAGGGTAGAACAAGAAGGAATGGGTGGAAACTAATCAAGGAGAGAAGCAACCTAGAACTGAGGAGAAATTTCCTGACAGTGAGAACAATTAATCAGTGGAATAACTTGCCTCCAGGAAGAGACTCTGGAAGTCGTTAAGAAGAGATTGAATAATCATTTGTCTGAAGTAGTGTAGGGTTTCCTGCCTAGGCAGGGGGTTGGACTAGAAGACCTCCAAGGTCCCTTCCAACTCTGTTATTCTATTCTATTCTATTCTATTCCATTCCATTCCATTAATAAAAACAGTGATACCCAATATCGTCAGGGCACTTGGTACCATGTCCAAGAATTTTATAAAACACATCAAGAAATTGCAGCTTCCTGCAATGACACCACTGGAACGTCAAAAAACTGTGTTACTCGGAACATCGTACATCTTAAGATGATACTTGGTTGATACCAAGGACGCTGGCAGCAATCCGTATCAACCATCAGTACCAGTTAATGGTATTTGTGATGCGTTTTTGAATGTTCAGTTGACCGATTCATGTGCAATGAATAAAGTATATAATAATAATAAAAATTTAAAAACCACTAAAGATGAGACCAATTACCAGAAGGAAAATATATTTCTCACTAAAAATAAACATAGCCATTTGGGATAAATGTATTTCCGAAGGCTTGCAACGATGGATGGAGAGGCCCTCTATACTCACAAACTTAATGAACCTTAACATATAGATAATTTTTCAAAAGCATATCTAAAATCTTTAGGGCAGAGGGGCTCACCATGAAGAACCAGAAATCTGTAGACCTGTTACCAAATTCTGATTATTATTTCTTCCAAGTCATGGAAGGGAACAATGATTAAATGCGCAACTCAAAAGTGTGATTGTATTAAGTTGATTTCATGTTAACAGAAAGAAGATGCAAATATAGATTTATGTTGGTCTCTCTTATTTCTTTTATGGGCTGTCTGTCTTTCTGTGTGTCACGGCATGGCCACGGGGGAATTTTGGCATGAAGGGTTTTCCAGCTTTCAAAAGTAGGTTTTGGAAATCAGCAGCTCCCCCCATAAACTGGGATATAAAACTGAGGTTTGTCCTAAATATTTTTCCTCCCAATAGGAAACTGGACTTTGTTAAGTGTTATCTTCCAAAACGTTTCACATCTCATCCCAAGAAAATTCTTCTTCTGAACCATTGAGAATACACCATTAAATCCTTCAGTTAGAACTAAAAAGCTTCTTGGATGAAAAGATCCATAAAACTTTGCAGTGTTGTGTCCTGCCAACAGCCAGTGGAGCTGGCAGCAGAGTCGGACAGTGAGGAGGTTGGGGAAGAACATGGGCCAGTCCTGGAGTCTGGGTCTGGGGAAGGCTCTGAAGAGGGCTCTGTGTCAGAGGCAGAGAGGGGATCAGGGCCGTATGCCAATTATCAGCTGCCTTTGGAGTTGGAGATCAGTGGGGCAGAAGAACAGCTGGAGCCTGTTCCCAGTGTGTGCATGCACAGAGCTGCCAGTAGAAGGGAACAACTAAAGAACAGGGGTCGACTTGGGAGTAAGACCACAGGTGGACGATGAATGGCCTCACCCAGAGGAAATAAAAGAGGAGTGAAAGGGGAGTGGAGTCACGCAGGAGACTCCTTGCCAAGTTTTGCAGATCTCGGCCTGGCAGCTCTCCAAGCCAGATAAGGTCTGTGACTGTAAATCCTCCCTGGAAAGACTTTGCTGGATGCGAATGAGCAGAATTCACAGTCAATTAATAAAAGGGTTTTTTTGTCCAGACAAGGGACATGTTCTTGGGAAGCCTCCGTGAGAACATGCAGTAACTCACAAGCTGCTTTAAAAAAATGCAGAAGAGAAGAAAAATATGGACATCGCTTTATGAATAAGTGACATTTGTCCACTTTGATTTAAAAATAAAACTGTACAAGAGGCTCACATTTGGTAAGCATCCTGCAAATTTTATATCATTTCCCCCCACCTCATTTGTCAAACACATTGCTCTCATCTTGGACAACTATCTTTATATAAACCTTGCCTTGAGCACACAGTTCACTTAATCTCAAATATGTAGGCCTCCCAGGAATGGTTTGATAGTCCTTCAATTGACTATGGTCATAAGCTTGCCTTCCGGACTTTGCATGGAAAATTAGATTGCAAGTCACAGGATATTAACCTTTCCTGATTTGCTATTTTTTTTGGGGGGGGGGGGGTTCTGGATGAGTCCCAGTTTGAAGTCTGGCATGCTAGAGAGAGGGTGATTGATTGATGACCTGGATGAATGAAATGTCTCCAGGGACAAAAAAACACGAAACACATTATAGATTAGATACAAAACTGAATCTCTTGGATCAGAGGAAAGGCAGAATGAATTGAGAATGTCCAAGAGAAGGAAAGGGGTTTTGCAATGGCTAAGTTGACTGTTTTAATCGAGGGAAGAAAATACAAATACTTTCATTTCTACTTGGAAACCGCTTCTGGACTTTGTGCTTGTGGTGGTGGGGAAAAAAAGTAAAACTTTTTGGGTTTTGCAGTTGAGATAGATTTGTGGTCATTGAAATGGCTAATTTATATAGGTAAAGGTAAAGGTTCCCCTCGCACATATGTGCTAGTCGTTCCTGACTCTAGGGGGCGGTGCTCCTCTCCATTTCAAAGCTGAAGAGCCGAAGATGTCTCCATGGTCATGTGGCTGGCATGATTAAATGCCAAATATGCACGGAACGCTGTTACCTTCTCAACAAAGGTGGTTCCTATTTTTCTACTTGCATTTTTTATGTGCTTTCAAACTGCTAGGTTGGCAGAAGCTGGGAGAAGTCACGGGAGCTCACTCTGTTAAGTGGGGCTAGGATTTGAATTTATATTGTTATATAGTTGATGTTTGATGTTAATGCCTTATTCTACTGCACCAAAGGGACTCAGAAATCAATGCCCCTTTTTTTCATTTTCCCCTTTTCTTTCCCTCGCTTTCCCTTTCTCCTTTCCTATTTCCCCTACAATTTACTTTTATTTTCTTTGTATGCTATATTATAAACTAATAAAAAACTATTAACACAGACAACTCCTTTATAATAAAAACTGCTCCAAGACTGAAAATAACTGGTTTCTTGAATTGTTCTTTTCTTAATCCTAAATAAAACCCATGTAGCTTAAGCTGCATCAAAAACATCAGGTAAGGAAAACTATCAGAATATTCATGAACTGGAATAGGACATAGCAACAAGTCAGCTATTGGGGACTGGCTGGAATAGGACATGGTAACAAGGTCAGCCAATGAATAGGCACAGCAACTACGTTAGCCAATGAGGGCTGTTTAGAAACTGAAACTGTATTTGCTGGAGACAGCTAGGGGCCTGGGTGTGGCTTAGGCTTAGTTTAACTGACCTGTATAGAGGAGGTTCTCTTTGTCTGTATTAAGCGCTGAATGCTGAACTGAAACTTCATTCTCTGTATATGCCTGCCTATGTTTGAACCTGCTTACAATCACTCCTCTCTACCACGTTGGAAGAATCAGCTGTAGGTATTGTACATTTATTCATGTGTTATTATGTACCATATTTTTCGGAGTATAAGACGCAACAGAGTATAAGACACACCGAGGTTTTGAAGAGGCAAATTAAAATAAAAAAGGTTTTGCACTCTGCAAACCTCCCAAAAACGGCCCGTTTTTTGTGAAAACGGGCCCGTTATTTTTTCAAAAAAGGGCATGAATAGCCTTTAAGAGTCTTGTAGAGTGCTCCTGGGGAGGGGGGGGGAAACAAGCAAAAAACGGTCTGTTTTTTGCAAAAACGGCCCGTTTTGCAAAAAGGGCATGGATAGCCTTTAGGAGGATTATAGAGTGTTCCTGGGGGCTGGAGGGGCAAAATTGACTCATTTCTGCCCTCCCCAAACCCCAGGAGCTCTCTGAAAGCCTCCTACAAGCTATGCACGGCCATTTTGGTGAAGGAGCAGGGTTTCGGGAGGCAAAAAATGCTGTATTCAGTGTATGACGCACCCAGATTTTCATCCTCTTTTTTGAGGGAAAACGGGGTGTCTTATACTCCGAAAAACTCTGACAAAAACATCAAACACGGAACAAATTCTACACTTTTAAAGAATATTAAGAATAAAAGGCACTTACATTGGAATGTCGAAAGTAAGGATTCTCAAGTTTGGGAGCATATTTGTCGAACTGGAGGAAAAAACAGAAAGTTGAAGAAACGTTGGTTGGTTTGGTATAAGGCTTGAAGGCAATTGAAGTATAACCGAACATACGGTAGGAGGAGGAAGGCTTGGGGTAGTTCATAGACACGGTGGAGGTGGGTTGCCATTACAGAAAGTCCTCGAGTTATGGCCACAATGGAGCTCAAAATTTATGTTGTCAAACCTTTGTTAAGTGAGTTTTGCCCCGTTATACAGCTTTCCTTGCTACAGTTCTTAAGTGAATCACTGCTGTTCATTACATTAATAACCTGGTTATTAAGTGAATCCCCATGGACTTTGCTCATCAGAAGGACGCAAAAGCGGATCATGTGACCCACCCTCCCGGGATGCTGCAACCATCATAAATATGAACCAGTTGCCAAGCATCAATAATTGTGACCATGTGAGCGTGGGGAGGCTGTAAGTGTAAAAAACGGTCCTAAGTCACTTTTATTCAGGGCTGTTGTGATGTTGAATGCTCAACTAAATGAAGTGTGTTTCACTTTGCGTTTTAAAGAGGCTCCTTTTAACAAAGCACACGATTTCCTTCCTAATCTAGAAAAGGGGTTTCAAAGTCAAGGACCGGTGGCTGGATATGGCCTGCGGGGTGCTTAGATCCGGCCCGCAGGACCACCCTGGAAACAGGGAAGGACCAGCCTGTGTGTGTCTCCCCTAAGCTCCGTTTTTGCTGGCAGAGGGTTGCAGGAGGCCGCCGCAGCTGAAAACGGAGCTCGGGAGCCTGTTTTCGCTGGCAGGACACCAACATAAATGACGTCGAACTGGCCACACCCACCCCATTGAGGTTGAACACAATCCTGATGCGTCCCTCAATGAAATCGAGTTTGCCAACCCGATCTAGAAATTCCGTGGGACATGGGGGTGAAGGTATTGAACTAGGAGTGGGAAGACTTAGGTCTCATTCCACCCCTCACGGATTCTAGTTTCCCCTTTTAGCCAGAAGCTTGTTGGGGGTCTTTGAGACAGGCAGGCAGGTAGCCAACAGCCACAGTGCTATAACAGGTAGCACTGTAATCCTCGCCTTATGACCGCAATTGAGCCCAAACATTCTGTTGCTAAGCCTGACAGTGGTTAAGTGAGAGTTGTGCCCTGTATGATGGCCTTTTCTTGCCCCCACTGTTAAGTGACTCCCGGTTGTTTTGTTAGTGACATGGATGTCCGGCGAATCCAGCTTGCCCAATGACTTTGTTTGTCGGAAAGTCGCAGAAAACAAAACCAAACCCCTGGCCCCGGGATGCTGCCACCGTCATAAATATGAAGCAGCCACCAAGCAGGGATGTTGCAGTGATTGGCCTAACAAAGGAGGTAGCCAAAATTAAAGAGTTTTTGTTGACCTGTTCAACCCGTGGTGGATCTTTAACCCTCTATTTTTATTCGGCAATTTGATCTCCCCGTCACATTCGGTTTGACCCTATCACCCTCCGCCCCCACATTAGTATTCTGATCACGTCTTGAGAACAATTAACCCTCAAGCAGGCAGAAGAGGTCCCACCATGGGAAGGAAGGGGTCTCCCTAAAATCCCCCCTCCCTTTCCCCAAGCCAAATTGTCACGCTCCCTTGTGCGTCCTCCGCCATGCTGGAGTGCAGATTTTGCAATTGGGTTAATTACAGTGATTACCGGAGTCATGTACCCTCCAGTGTAAATACTCTGAAATTACTAGAACACGTGCAGCTGGTGATTTATCCCTGCCCCACCCCCCCCATGGTTCGGGTGTTCGGGATTAATAAACCCGCAGAGTGGAAGTTCTGGAAAAGGGGAGATCAGACATTGCAAGGAACGATGGGGCACAATTGTGTGTGTGTGTGTGAGAGAGAGAGAGAGAGAGGGAGAGAGAGAGAGAATGCAGAGAGAAAGAGAGGTGGGATTCAAATTTTTTTATTACCAGTTATCTGGGCACGGCTTGGTGGGCATGGCAGGGAAAAGATACTATAAAATCTCTATTCCCTCCCACTCCAGGGGAAGGATACTGCAAAATCTCCATTCCCTCCCCACTCCAGGGGAAAGATACTGCAAAATCCCCATTCCCTCCCCACTCCTGGGGGAAGGATACTGCAAAATCTCCATTGCCAACCCACTCCAGGAGAAGGATATTGTAAAATCTCCATTCCCTCCCACTCCAGGGAAAGGATACTGCAAAATTTAGGATTTTTAGGATTTTATTGGAAATTTATATGCCGCCCTTTTCCCTGAGGGGACTCAGGGCGGCTTACAACAATGAAGGGAAGGGAGTGCAAGACAAGACTTAAAAAGAAAAGAATCGTGATTAAAAGAAAATTGATCGTAAAAACACAACATTCACTCAACATTTGGGCGGGGTTAGAGTAATCCTATCCCCAGGCCTGACGGGATAGCCAGTTCTTAAGGGCTGTGCGGAAGGCCTGGACTGTGGTGAGGGTACGGATCTCCACGGGGAGGTTGTTCCATAATGTCGGAGCTGCAACTGAGAAGGCTCTCCTCCGCGTAGTCGCCAGTCGGCACTGGCTGGCGGATGGAATTCAGAGGAGGCCTACTCTGTGCGATCTCCATTCCCTCCCACTCCAGGGAAAGAATACTGTAAAATCTCAATTCCCTTCTTATCAGCTGAGACTCAGGATGCAGGTGAGGCCAGCCAGAGGTGGTATTTACCGGTTCTCCGAACTACTCAAAATTTCTGCTACCGATTCTCTAGAACTGATCAGAACCTGCTGAATACCACCTCTGGGTTTAACGCTCTTCAACTCACATCTGTGGGGCATGGGAGGCACAAAGGGATCAGGTGACTGAGTTCTTAAAAATCTCGGGGTGGGCCAGCTCTGGAGCGAAAAATCTGAGCTTGTTGTGGTTCCCGGGAGGGGGAAAGAAA
Organism: Thamnophis sirtalis; assembly: GCF_051295495.1. Taxonomy (NCBI): domain Eukaryota; kingdom Metazoa; phylum Chordata; class Lepidosauria; order Squamata; family Natricidae; genus Thamnophis; species Thamnophis sirtalis. The sequence goes on from NW_028261382.1 coordinate 61,818,797, forward strand.
AATGGGCCTTGGGCAGCGTTCAAACCACCTGAAGGCACTCTGAGGGCGGATGAAAACCATTCTTTGTTCTTGGGTTAAGCGGATTAGTGCCGCCAAAGAGATGACAAGGAGGGAGAAGAAAGGATAAAGTGTCATTTCCCACGGGTTGGCTCTCCCCCAAATGAAGGAGGCTGGGGAAAAAAATAAGAATACTACAAAGAGTTGCAAAACTTGAACCCTATTTCAACACTGTTGGGAAAGAAATGTTGAGCCCAGCCTTTGCTAAAGGCAGGACTGGGGGAAGGAGAGGAGTCTATCGTGTTAGTTACCGACAGTCCTTGATTAATGATAACTGAGCCCAACATTTCTGGGGCTAAGCAAGAGAGTCGTTAAGTGAGTTTTGCCCCATTTTACAGGGAACTAACAAAGAGAAGGACTGTGTTTGTGGTATGATAGCAGTCTTCCAGGACTTGAGGGGCTGCCCCAAAGAAGAGGGAGTCAACCTATTCCCCAAAGCACCTGTGGGCAAGACAAAGGGCAATGAGTAGAAACTAATCAAGGAGAGAAGCAACTTAGAACCAAGGAGGAATTTCCTGACAGTGAGAACAATTAACCAGTGGAACAACTTCCCTCCAGAAGTTGCAAATGCTCCAACAATAGAAGTTTTTAAGAAGATGTTGGATAACCATTTGTCTGAAGTGGTGTAGGGTTTCTGCCTAAGCAGGGGGTTGGACTAGAAGATCTCCAAGGTCCCGAGGTGGTGCAGTGGTTAAATGCAGCACTTCAGGCTACTTCAGCTGACTGCAGTTCTGCAGTTCGGCTGTTCAAATCTCACCGGCTCAGGGTTGACTCAGCCTTCCATCCTTCCGAGGTGGGTAAAATGAGAACCCGGATTGTTGTTGGGGGCAATATGCTGACTCTGTAAACCGCTTAGAGAGGGCTGAAAGCCCTATGAAGCGGTATATAAGTCTAACTGCTATTGCTATTTCTTTTTTTTGGAAAAAGTTTTTTTTTCCTTTCGAATACATTCACAAATATACATTCTTCTTCCCCTCTCTTTCCCCTGTTCCTCCTCTCTTCTCCTCCTTCTTACCCACTCTTCTACTCTTACTTTCCCCTCCCTTGCTTCCTCTGCTTTTACCCTTTCTTCCTTTCCCTCCTCGTCCTCCCTCCTTCCCGTTGTTGCCCTTGCTTATTCACTTTCTCTCATGGATTCTCGCGGTGGCATTTCCGCGATCCCAACTTCAATTCTGTTCTTCTAAATACACAGTTATTGCTGTGAAATGTAAAAGAAAAGGTCAAAGGACAGGAGAAGAGATCTCCCTTCCCCTCATGTGCCCCGTTAAGTCAAAGAGTTGCTGTGTTTCCAACCCACAATTTGGATCCCCCCCCTCCATAATTGGCGGTGACATTTTGGGGGAAAGCAGGAAGTTGCTAGTGGGTGGGCAATTGCGTGCTACAAAATCCACACTACTACACCAGCCGGCTTCTTTGGAAGGAAATATTAAAATAACCCAAACACCTGAATTAGTCTTTCAGCCATGCCATAAACAAACATACGGCCACACAGCCTGGTCAGTGTTGAAAGTACAGATACTTATTGATGGGGGTCTTGGCTTCATCAAGTCAAATATTAACATTCGGGAGGGAAACAAATGTTCCCGCTGCTACTGGGTGGTACCGATTTGGATAGCGACGAAGGGAAGAATTATATTTTCACTGGCGGCTGAATGATTATGGCGGGAAGAGAGGCCGAATGAAAAAGGAAGGAATGTTCTGGAATTAAGAACATTCCAAGGGGTTGCGGTCCCCCCCCCCAACACGCAAAACGCCTTTCGCCATGGAAGGCTCTCTTCGTTGAAGCCAGTGGTTCTCAGCCTGTGGGTCGGGACCCCTTTACGGGTCGAATGACCCTTTCACAGGGGTTGCCTAAGACCATCGGAAAACACATATTTTTGATGGTCTTAGGAACCGAGACACCGATTTTATGGTTTGGGGTCACCACAACATCAGGAACTGTATTAAAGGGTTGCGGCATTGGGAAGGTTGAGTGTCAGACCTGCAATTATATTCCTTTTAGAATTTTGGCCTGCCACACTTTCTCTTATTTCATTATGCTGTTTCTTTAGTATAGTTGATGGGAGCGGGGAATAGACAGGAGTAGGATTGTGGAATGTAATGTTTTCATTCTTTTCTAGAAGCCAAGGTCATCTTTTGTCTCCGTACTTTTACACCTGACCGCAAGAAGAAGTTTGGATCATGTGATGGATTGTGGGTGTGGGGACAAGATCATGAACTTTTAACTGGGTGGAATTCTGATGTAATTTCCAGAATTGGGATTAACACAGATGTGCTTAAATGTCTGCTTTATTAAATTGGAACTTTAAGGATCGTTTTGCCTTAGACTTTGATTTAATTCTACATGATACTTGGAACGCTGACATTGAGAACCACTGGTTTAAGCTCTTCTGATTCTCATGTTGCGCCGAATAAAAGAGCTGGAAGGGCCCTTGGAGGTCTTCTAGTCTGACTCCCTGCTCGAGCAGGGGACCCTATACCAGGGGTGCCAAACTCGGTTTCATTGAGGGCCGCATCAGGATTGTGTTTGACCTCGGGGGGGGGGAGTGGGTGTGGCCAGCTCGATGTCACTTGTGTGAGGGGCACCTGTGGTGACTCTGCCAGTGAAAACAGGCTCCGTTTTAGGCTGCGACGGACTCCTGCAACCCTCTGCCAGCAAAAACACAGTTTGGGGGACCAATGAGAAGCCCTCCTGAGGGCTTCGGTGGCAGAGGCACTGTGGGCCAGTCCTTTTCTGCCTCCAGGGCGGCCCCACGGGCCAGATCTAAGCACCCCGTGGGCCGAATCCAGCCCCCGGGCCTTGAATTTGACACCCCTGCCCTTGACTTGAAAGCCTGCAGTGATGGAGCACCCACAACTTTGTTCCACTGGTTAACTGTTCTCACTTTCAGGAAATTCCTCCTTCGTTCTAGGTTGCTTCTCTCCTTCATTAGTTTCCACTCTGTTGTGGCCCGCCAGTGGCAGCAGATTTGGACAGTGAGGAGGTTGGGGAGGAACATGGGCCAGTCCTGGAGTCTGGGGAAGGCTCAGATGAGGGCTCTGTGTTGGAGGCAGAGAAGGGGCCAGGGCCGTATGCCAGTTATCAGCTGCCGTCGGAATCAGAGATCAGAGGGGGCAGAAGAACAGCTGGAGCCTATTCCCAGTGTGTGCATGCGCAGAGTTGCCAGATGAAGGGAACAGCTAAAGAACAGGGGTCGACTTGGGAGGAAGGCCAGATGATGAATGGCCCCTCCCAGAGGGAATAAAAGAGGAGTGAAAGGGGAGTGGAGTTTGCAGGAGACAATTAGTTCGCTTCATTGGTTCGTGACCTTCCGAGGCTCCTTGTCAAGTTCTGCAGATATCGGCCTGGCAGCTCTCCAAGCCATATAAGGTCTGTGACTGTAAATCCTCCCTTGAAAGACTTTGCTGGATGTGAATGAGTAGAATTCACGGTCAATTAATAAAATGGGTTTTTGTCAGGAGCAGGAGTTTGCTCCAGGCTCTCAGGAAGCCTCGGTCAGAACACACCCGTGGTTTCCTGTCTTGCCTTCAGGAGAATAGGCTGGTCTCCTCTTTTCTGTGGCAGCCCCTCAAATATTGGAACCCTGCTATTGTGTGACACCAAGTGTTAGACTAGACATATCTAAATCCACCCTGTCTGCCTTAGCAGAAAGTCTAAGACCACTCCCCACTGTCCTGCCTGCAAACAGAAAGAAATAAAGGTAATCGCTAAGAAACAGCAGTAGCAAATTACCCCACATTTGCTTGTGGTGAAAAGCTGCAACCGCAACTGTGTTTTGAAAGCAACACATCCTTTGGATTAGCAGAAGGAGAACAGTTTGGGACATCCTTCGGGGTCAACTAGAAATGTTTTCACTTATCCACACATTTGGGGAAAGGGGTATGCACCAGGGGAGGTGCAGAGTGCAGCTTCTGGCCGGGCAAGGAGTGATTGTGTGCTGATGGATGTGTTGATGAGTGTGTTGGTGCAGATAGGACTCCACCCTCAGCCTCGGCACCAGACCGAGCAAGCTGCCAGTCCTGTCTGCAATCTCAATCAAAAACCGATTGTTCAGTTCTTGTTTAAGCAGCTCATGATCTAGGAGAGCAGGGAGAAGGAAAGAGAGAAAGAGATAGAGAAAAGAAAGAAAGAAAGAAAGAAGGAAGGAAGGAAGGAAGGAAGGAAGGAAGGAAGGAAGGAAGGAAGGAAGGAAGGGGAAAGAAAAGGAAATAGGAATGAAGGGAATAAAGGGAAGGGAAGGAAAAGAGAGAGGAAAAGGGAGAAGGAGGGGAAGTAGATTTTTTTCATATGTTATGGGAGGGGAAGAAAGGAAGGAGGAGAGGGTTCTGTTATTCTGACTTTCATAATGAAGAAAGAAAAGGGAAAGAGAAGGCGGGGAGGAGGGAAGGAAGGACAGAAATGAAAGGGAGGAAAGAAGGAAGGAAGGAAGGGAGGAAGACACCAGGGCCTAGCAGTCTGTGAATTCCACCAAAAAAAAACACGTAGAAGTAAAAAAATTCAAAATATTCACCTGGCATTCCCTATTTCTGCACGTCATGCTGTGATGGTTTTCTACGTGAGAACTCATTGGTGGAGGTAAGAGAGATGCCTGTGACAATGTACCAATCAGAATCCCCGAATGAGGCTGGCAATACATGATTGGTTGGTTGAATGATATCAACAGGCTGGTATCTAAAGAACAAGAGAGAATACAATGAGCCATCACAGTAGAAAACATTTGGGGGTGGGGGGTTAGCAACATTCAGCCCATTTCCACCGCCACCGACCAACCCCAGAGGCCCCCAGGGTCATGTCTGATCTTGCTTTCAAGGGGACACATTTGGGAGCAGAGAGAAGGGCAACCCAACGAAGAAGAGTCTCCATCTCTTCTTCCAACCCCACCAACGTTTCTGGAGGAACTTCATGCATGCAATGAATAAGAGGTTGGGCCTTAAAGGTCGACATGGTTCCTTGCCATTTGGGTTTCAGGCTGTGGGACAGATGACGTTGCCTTGGTGAAGCCCATCAACCATATGATGTTCCGTGCCTTAATGGGCCAGGGAAAAACAACTATTGTATTTTTCGGACTATAAGACGCACCAGAGTATAAGACGCACCAAGATTTTGAAGAGGTAATTTTTTTAAAAAAGGTTTTTGCATTCTGTAGGCCTCCCAAACCCTCTGCATGCCCCATTTTTTGTGAAAAACAGGGTATGCATAGGCTTTGGGAGGCTTGTAGAGTGCTCCTGGGGGCTGAGGGGGCAAAAACGAGCAAAAAACAGCCCACTTTTCATTCGTTTTTGCCCTCCCCAGCCCCCAGGAGCACTTTGCAGGTCTCCCAAACCCTCTACATGTCCATTTTTGCGAAGGGGACGGGGTTTCAGGAAGCCAGAAATGCTGCATTCAGTGTATAAGATGCATCCATATTTTCACCCTCTTTTTGGGGGTCAAAAGGTGCATCTTATACTCCGAAAAATACGGTAAGTACTTGTATCTTTTTTTTAGAAGTGGACTCCCCAAACCCAAACCCAACTTCACTTCCACCAAACCCTCGCATATTGATTTTTTCAAAGCCACCCTTCAAAACCCCTTCCAGATCATGCAAAGCCATCATTGCAAGCCCCCTTGAAATGAAGACCTGACAATTATCTCCCCAAGTGATGGATCAAAGTCATTAAGATTCCTCAAAACTGCTGGAACCAGAGTTCTTACGCTGGTGGGTTGAAATATTAATGTGATGTGACTTGAGTTGCAATGAGGTTTGGTCCTAAGCCTCCTTCTTCACAACAGTCTCATTGCTTGGATTTGTTTGTTTTTCCAAAGTGATCCAACAATGTGGATTTGAAGCGTTGTACCAACGGACAAATGCCAGAGACCTGAAAGGTGCACTGGAGTCAAATTAATGATTTAGACTGGGTCAGATCCAGTTCTCAGAACCTTCCTCACCATTGTGGTCCATTAGCAGCCACTGGAGCTGGTGCCAGAGTCAGATGGTGAGTCTTGGAGTCTGGGGAAGGCTCTGAGGAGGGCTCTGTGTTGGAGGCAGAGAGGGGGCCAGGGCCGTCCGACAGTTATCAGCTGCCTTCAGAGTGGGAGATCAGTGGGGCAGAAGAACAGCTGGAGCTTGTTGCCGATGTGCGCATGCGCAGAGCTGCCAGGAGCAAGGAACTACTAAAGAACAAGGGCCGACTCGGGAGTAAAGGCACAGGGAGACAGTGAATGGCCCCTCCCATAGGAAATAAAAGAGGAGCAAAAGGGGAGTGGAGTTTGCAGGAGACAATTCGTTCGTTTAATTAGTGTGAAGATTTGTTTGTGACTCTCAGAGACTCCTTGCCAAGTATATTCTTGTACAGCCGTTGCGTTTGGAAGATATCGGCCTGGCAGCTCTCCAAGCCTGATAAGGTCTGTGGTTGTAAATTCACCCTTGAAAGACTTTTTGCCAGGACTGTGAATGAGAGGAATTCACATGAGCTTCATAAAAAGGGGTTTTGTCAGGAGTCTGCTTCGTGAGTTTGGGAAACCTAGGTCAGAACACTCTCTACAGCCATGTTGAGAGATTTGAGGAGGTGAACAGGAAATGGGTTTATTATTAAAGTAGCACAATTTGGTGAGCCCCTTAATTAGTAATAGCTTTGCAGGGTTCTAGATTGAGGACTTGGTCATCACCAGCTACCTGACTCGTAATTCAGTGCTAGGATCCCTGAGCTCAAAGAAATGAAGGATGTGTCATATCCAATCTTACTCAGGAGAGGAAACCTTGATAGATGGGTTATCTAGTCTGTCAGGCCTGCAGCCATCCTTTCTTTTGGATCTTTGGCCTGCCACACTTTCTATCATTCTACTATGCATTTTCTATTGTGGGAAAATGGGAGGGGGGATTGTAAGGAGTGAGATGCTATGTAGCCATAACAAAATTCTTTCCAGAAAGCCAAGGTCATCTTTTGTCTCTGCACTTCTGCATCTGACCTGAACTAGAGAGGTGGAACTGCCAGCATGGCAGAGGAAGATTGGATCGTGGGATGGACTTGTGGGTGTGGGGGCAAGATCTTGAACTTTCAACTGGGTGGGGAAACCCAGGAAGCTTTCAGATTCAGGTTTTCCCAGATGTGCCAACATGGCTCTCTTAATAAATTAGAACTTTGAGCAATGCTTTGCCTCGAACTATGACTTTTGGATGCTATTTGGAACCCTGACATTTTAATACCTCAAAATTTCTGGTAAAAGAGCTTATCGTCTCTCTTAAATTGGTTCCACCAATGAAGTTATTTCCATGGAGGTCAGGCAGAACTCTCCAATGGTTCCTCAACTCTTGAGTTGTCCCACTGAATAAGGTTATGAGAAGCAGCTCTGGAGGAACAAATTCAGTTCGATGTCTTTCTGACTTAAGTCTCAGGAACCGAAGGCAAACTTATGTTTTCCAGAAGACAGGCGGTCCTCATGGAGATGGGAGCTACAGAAGTTCCGCCCACAGCACTGTAATGGCTGCTTTCTTCTCTTATTTCCTATCTGTTGAATTAAAAACCTTCCAAGGAGGAAATGAGAGAACCCAAAAGCATCACTGCTATTAACGGTTACAAATCTCTCTCTTCCAAGCTAGTCTTTCTCACTTCTTAACCAGCTTTGTATAGGAAATAGGAGAAGGTGTTGGCATACATGGGCAGCTACTTTAATCCCCATGCAATCTCATATTCTTTCTTCAGCTCTACAATCTCTCTCTCTCTTTTAATCTCTCTCTCTCTCCTCTCTTTCTCAATCTTGCTCTTTCCTCTCACTAAGAGCCCTGAAATGAATCCATTCTCCAGAATAGGCAGAGAAAGTTTCAAATCTTGTGAATGAAAAATAAATGAAAGTTTTGCTTCCTCCAGGGTTCCAGATGTCCAGTTTTATAAGGAGAGCATGTGCTCAAAAATTGGAACAAAGGGAAATAATATTTATTGCCTACATTTATTTGCCTTTTAGAGGAAGGACTGCTGTTCACCAAGGCATTTATTTTTCATATTTCCTAGTTTAGCTGTGCTTCATATGTAGGGCTCAATCCTGAATTTTCTCTTGTCCTGCTAAGGACAGAAATGTCATTTGCATACGTTGATTAATTCCCAACTGTGAATGTTATTGAGGAATTTGTTTTGCATCCATAAATGAATAACGATGAGCGCTGGGTTTCTATTTTCCCACAGTGATGGCACATAAAATCAGCGTTTGCTGGAAGAATTTTGCAGCTGGGAAGGAATTATTAAAAAAGGGATGTGTGGTTAGGACGTGCTTTTTAAATGGTCCATCTACTACTAAGGATGAAACTTGCATGTTAGGTACAATAGGGGAATTCTATGAAAAATGGCATCTTTTGACTCAAAACTTTTCCAATTTAGTTCTGGCCACATATGCTTGAACATCATGGCTCGAGTCCCAATTCCCATCTTGGCTAGGACGTTTCCCACATCTGGAGGATATCAGATTTGATTCACTCCTATTTTATAATTCCACAGGGCTAAGCATTTTTCTGCCCCAGTAGAACACTGCTATTTATTTGGGGCAGAGGCTGAGACTCACAAAAAAAAAAGATGGACAGAGTGGAACATTTAACTCAAAAGAGATTATGTTTTTGAGCCACTGTGGGGATCAGATCTGTTCAAAGAAAGCTGAGTGCCATCTTTGTGGCTTCATGGTTGCCACAAGGCAGAAGAGGGGATAGGGAGGGGAAAAATAGATAGCTCGGTTTTGCCATAAAAAAAAAAAGAGTTTTTCCTCTGGGAACCAAGGCCATTTCAACAGGTGGCTGAGAAGAGAGGAGAAGAGGAGTAACCAAGCAACCAGCCGGCACTTCTATTCGACGATGTGACTTGGGGAAAGAGGGGAAGTTTCACTTTTTAATTAGGTGGAAAACCGCTGGAACTTTCAGTCCATTTTCACCAGTTGTGCCAATATGATGTATCCAATAAATCTGAGGAATCCTTCAGAGTTCTGCTTTCAATGGGTGCATTACTTGGAAAACTGACACTGAGTTTAAAACTCAGAAGGGGCCTTGGTTTCTTCTCTCATTTTTCCTGTCTGGTTTTGATTCTTGTTACTTGCAGGAGGAGGAGTGGCAGAACCTGAGGGCGGAGTGAAAAGGGGGATCTGCCTAGAATCCCTACATAGTCACAAGCGAGCTACCTTCCTGGAATTCCATTGACCCCTATCTAACTCCTAGCTGAAGCTGAGAAGATTCCCGTTCTCAATTCCTAGCATGAGTTGAGAAGATTCCTGCGCATGGCCTTTTAGCAATAAAGCAGTTCAATTGGACCTTCGCATAGGGAAGGCTGATCTTTTGCGCCCAAAGGTAAGTTACATACTTGGACTGAGGGACTGAATCATGTACCTCTCTCAAAGTGGTGGCAAGCGTACCTGAGTGGGGAATCCAGAGAGTAGGTGTGCACTTACCTGCGGGGTGTCCTGGGATCACAAGGCTGTTGGTGGGCAAGGCTGGAGGTGGGGGCGGCAGCGTGGGAGGGGTGGCGAACATGGCCGGATGATGCTGATGTTGGGACTGCGACCGGAGAGGGAAGTGCGAAGCGGCAAGGTTGGAGATGGAAAGGGGCACCACAGGGCCAGAGGAGTGGTGGGGTGGGATCTGTGGGGAGAGAGAAAGGTGCTTGGGCAGGCTAATGCTCGTGGCGCTGCTGGCACTGCTGCTTCTGCTGTGAAGAGAAACAGAAGAGATGGGGTGGGGGAGGCAGAGAGAGAGAGAGAAGGAGCAGAAAGAGAACATGGTTAGAGAAGGACCAGGTAGTCTACAAAACAACACCATCATTCTTGAAAGCATCCCAGCACCCTATCCCCAAGAAAACAATGCTTTTGCAGTGGGTAGACTAGCCTTCTTCTCTGACTTGAGGTTCTTCAAAATTAGAACTTCTGGACACTGTTGTTCCAGAACTCAGAGAGAAATGCTCCTTCTGACATCTGAATTAGGCCCAGCATTAGCTGGAATAAACCTTAAGCCTGTTATTCTTGAACCTTCTTCCTTCCAGTTCGATGCATCTGAGATCCACTCACTATTCCCAACTTGACGTTCCTCATGATATTTTATCCTCTACTCTGGTTAACCTTGGTGTTCTGAGGTCTCCCCCCCCCCCCCCCCCAGAAGAGGATGAGAAATATCCCCCACAACGTTTGGTCTTAAGTTCAGTCATCTTCCTGGGCAGTTGCCTCCTCTACCTTAAATCATATCCCCCATTTAAGAGACCCAACAGGAGTTGGGAGAACCTGGAGGAGCTCCACTTAATGCTGCCAAAACTCATCCGATTTTCAAGCCCAGTGCATGGAGATGGAGATGGGTTTGCAAACCACAGAAAACGTTCACTGCCATTTTCCTGCTCTCACAAAGTTTGAAGGATTTGGGATAGGAATCCAGAAAAAAAGATTGTGGTGGAACCACTGGCTGGAGGCCCCGATTAGGGGAGTTAAAAGACATTCCAGCTTAGAGTTGATACAGGGAAGGAAATGTTTGAAGTCAAATCCTTAGGTCTATATATGCCTTCCCCAAGGGAAGGCAGCCAGTTTGCTGAATTTCTTGTAAACTGGTGGATCAACAATAAGGAAACGTATCTGATCCATTCTTGAAGCGGTTCTGGTTGGCTGCACCGGACAACGATTGTCCAAACACTTGAGTTGGGTGCTAGGTTGAAAACACACAAACACAAATACACTGTTGAGCCCTGCCAGCGGAACTGGCAGCAGATTCAGACAGTGAGGAGGTTGGGGAGGAACCTGCGCCAGTCCTGGAGTCTGGGGAAGGCTCTGGTGAGGGCTCTGTGTCAGAGGCAGAAAGAGGGCCAGAGCCCTATGCCAATTATCAGCTGCCTTCAGAGTCAGACATCAGCGAGGCAGAAGAACAGCTGGAGCCTGTTCCCAGTGTGGGCATGCACAGAGTTTCCAGACAAAGGGAACAGCTAAGGAACAGGGGTCGACTTGGGAGGAAGGCCACAGATGGACAGTGAATGGCCCCTCCCAGAGGAAATAAAAGAGGAGCGAAAGGGGAATGGAGTTTGCAGGAGACAATTAGTTCATTCCTGCATTTTTGCCAAGAATTGCGGTGGAGTCTGAAAGATCTCGGCCTGGCCACTCTCCAAGCCTGATAAAGGTCGGTAATTGTGACCTATCTTGAAAGACTGTGGGAGAGGAAAGACTTTGCTGGAGGGGAATTCACTGTCAATTAAATAAAAGGAGTTTATCGGGACGAGGACTTGGCTTTGTACTGCTGGGGAAGCCTAGGTCAGAACGAACGAACACACACACATGCACACACACACACAGACACACACAGAGGCTGCAGGGAAGACAGCCTTCCAATCAACTTTGGCTGCCCCCACCTGATATTATTGATTCCGTTGTGGGCCACTTGATGATGGACTTGGTAACCGAGCGGAGGGGGGATATGACCCGGCAGTTGTGTCCGAAGCTCGGGCAACAACTGAGGTTGCGACTGGGGCCGAGGTTGAGGTTGAGACTGGGGTCGAGGCTGTGGCTGAGGGGTGAGCCTCGGAGGTGCTGGTGCTGGGATCAACGGTTCCTTTTTCAGTAGCGGGCTCGCCCGAGTGCTCGACGTGGGTACGGAAGAGCTGGACGTCACAATTGTGGGGGCAGGTGGTGGGCTGGAGAGGGGCAGAACGAACGGCAAGTCCGTGTTCACTTCCTGGCTGCGTTCGAGCCCGGAAACTTTAGGGAGGTTTCCTGCTTTCGTTTCAGGCTTGTCATTCGAGGTTGGACCTACAACAACAAAACGGGGTAAGGGGAGAAAAAGCAACAAATTTTAACACGCATGTTTTTTCTCAGCTCAAGGAAGGGAAGTTGTGGCTGGAGGACCTCCTGGCTGGGAATGAAGTCCAACCCATATGGAATATAGCATATCAGAGTCGGAAGGGACCTTGGAGATCTTCTAGTCCAACCCCCTGCCTAGTCAGGAAACCCTGCACCACTTCAGACAAATGGCTATCCAACATCTTCTTAAAGACTTACAGTGTTGGGGCATTCACAACTTCTGGAGGCAAGTTGTTCCACTGATTCATTGTTCTAATTGTTAGGAAGTTTCTCCTTGGTTCTAGGTTGCTTCTGTCCTGGATTAGTTTCCACCCCTTGCTTCTTATCCAGGTGCTTTGGAGAATAGCTTGACTCCCTCTTCTTTGGGGCAGCCCCTGAGATATTGGAAGACTGCTATCCTGTCTCCCCTAGTCCTTCTTTCTATTAAACTAGACATCCCCAGTTCCTGCAACTGTTCTTCATATGTTTTAGCCTCCAGTCCCCTAATCATCTTTGTTGCTTTTCTCTGCACTCTTTCTAGAGTCTCAACATCTTTTTTATATCGTGGCGACCAAAACTGGATGCAGTATTCCAAGTGTGGCCTTACCAAGGCCTTATAAAGTGGTATTAATCTTGATTCTTTCCCTCTGTTTATGCAGCCTAGAACTGTGTTGGCTTTTTTTGGCAGCTACTTGTGTGAATAATGGAGAACATCCCATTATTCACACAAGGTTCTTCTTCTTTTCTTGTTGGTTACTGCTCCACTACAACATCTTTTGCCTTCAACTTAAGATGGGACCCAAGCAGTCCTCAATTCCTCAGAGCGTTTCGGAAGCAAAGCTAGAACCAGAATGGATGCGGATTGAAGGTTTATTTGAAGGAAGCACCATAAAAAAGGAACCAATCAAGAAAGTTCATCTCCAAACTAGGAAGGTCCATTTTCCACAAAATGTCTCATGTCCTCCACAGGTTAGGACAAACAACGCTACCGCCAAAGAAGAGGAGGTCAACTTATTTTCCATAACACCAGAAGACAAGAAACAATGGGTGGAAACTAATCAAGGAGAGACGCAACCTAGAACTAAGGAGAAACTTCCTAACAATGAGGACAATTAACCAGTGGAACAGAAGTTGCCTCCAGAAGTTGTGAGTGCTCCATCACTGGAGGTTTTTTATAAGAGACTGGAGATTCATTTATCTGGAATGGTACAGGATCTCTTGCTTGAGCAGGGATTAGAGGATCTCCAAGGTCCCTTCCAACTCTGCTCTTCTCTCAAAAACTTTCTCCTTCATTGTATGTACAAGAAGCTTAGAATTTTTGTATTAGAGGTACAGAGCCATGGTGGTGCAGTGATTAGAATACAGTACTCTAGGCTAACTCTGCTCACTGCCAGGAGTTTGATTCTGAGTGGCTCAAGGTGGACTCAACCTTCCATCCTTCTGAGGTGAGTAAAATGAGGACCCAGATTGTTGGGGGCAAGAGGCTGACTCTGTAAACCGCTTAAGAGGGCTGTAAAGCACTGTGAAGTGGTATATAAGTCTAAATGCTCTTGCTAGTGCCCTTCCTTCCTTCCTTCCTCTGTCCCCTGCCAGCAGTTTGATCCTGATTGGGTCAATGTTGACTCAGCCTTCCATCCTTTCGAGGGGAGTAAAATGAGAACCCAGATTGATGGGGGCAAGAGGCTGACTCTGTAAACCGCTTAGAGAAGGCTGTAAAGCACTGTGAAGTGGTATATAAATGCCCTTCCTTCCTTCCTTCCTTCCTTCCTTCCTTCCTTCCTTCCTTCCTTCCTTCCTTCCTTCCTTCCTTCCTTCCTTCCTTCCTTCCTTCCTTCCTTCCTCTGTCCCCTGCCAGCAGTTCGATCCTGACTGGGTCAAGGTTGACTCAGCCTTCCATCCTTTCGAGTGAAGTAAAATGAGAACCCAGATTGTTGGGGGCAAGAGGCTGGCTCTATAAACCGCTTAGAGAGCACTCTGAAGCGGTAAATAAGTTTAAGCGCTATTGCTACAGAACAGGGAAAACTTCTTGAAACCTTGTTTACATTTGGCAAGCCAAGTTTTTATTTTTTAGAGGGGTCAACGTGAACCTCTTTGCAAAATAGGTTTTGGGCCAACTTGCTGTTAACTCCATCAAGATAAATCAACGAACAGATGGTCTTTCCCCCTTTCCATCACTATAGTTTGGAATAGCCCCAATGATGATTGGCTCTGTTAAAACTTCTTGGAGGCTTTCAATCTCTCTCCCTCTCCTTCTCTCTCTCACTATCTCATCTTATCTTATCTTATCTATCTTATCTATCTATCTATCTATCTATCTATCTATCTATCTATCTATCTATCTATCTATCTATAATCTATCATCTCTCACGCTCACTCTATTATCTATCTATCTATCTATCTATCTATCTATCTATCTATCTATCTATCATCTCTCTCTCACCCACTCACTCTGTCTATCACTATCATCTCTCTCTCTCTCTCTGTCCGTCCATCCGTCTGTCCATCTGTCTATCTAAAATCTATCATCTCTCTCACTCTGTCATCTATCATCCATCCATCCATCCATCCATCCATCCATCCATCCATCCATCATCTCTCTCTCTCTCTCTCTCTCACACTCACTCACTCTCTCACTCACTCACTCACTCACTCACTCACTCATTCTATCCATCCATCCATCCATCCATCCATCCATCTATCTCTATCATCTCCCTCTCTCGTTCGTCTGCCTGCCTGCCTGCCTACCTATCTATCATGTCCAGAGCTTCTGGTTTCACCTTGGCACCTGATGGTCCCAATTCTGCATTCCTCATTTCCAGCCCGGTCCTAAACAGGCTGGCAATTCCACGGGAACCCTGCAAAGGCAGTCACGCTGTTTATTTTCCCCCCAAGTTCTAGAGTCAGTTAATTTCCATCGCAATAATACACTTGAGCTAATTTGCCAAAGACTCAGCAGTCAACTCCAATATTTCAACCTTAATTAAAGCTGGATCCACATCGGCTTCAGCTCTTCGCCTTTCGCAAAGCCTGCTTGACAGTTATCATGAATTGTGTCTTGGCACAACCTCCGTTAGGGATTAGATAAGGCGCTTTCCTTTCTTCCCAACTCAAGTAGACCATTTCGTTTGTTATCTAACCAAACTTCCCAAGAGGTGTTTGAATCAAGAAAGACATTGCCAAGATCATCCACCTCCCACCCCCCAGGCAGGACGATTTAGAATAGAGCTGGAAGGGATCTTGGAGGTCTTCTAGTCCAGCCCCCTGTTCAAGCAGGAGACCCTATATCATCTCAGACAAATGGCTGTCCAGTCTCTTCTTAAAAACCTCCAGTGATGGAGCACCTATGATTTCCAGAGGCCAGCTGTTCCACTGCTTAATTGTCCTCACTGTTAGGAAGTTTCTCCTCAATTCCAGGTTGCTTCTCTCCTTGATTAGTTTCCATTCATTCTTTCGTGTCCTGCCCTTTGGTGCTTTGGAGAATAGCTTGACTCACACCTGAAGGCCAGACAAGGAACAATGGATGGAAACTGAACAGGGAGAGATTCAACCTGAAAATAAGGAGAAAATTTCTGACAGTGAGAACAATCAACCAATGGAACAGAAGCTGCCTTCGGAAATTGTCGGAGCTTCATCCCTGAAAGCTTTCAAGAAGAGACTGGACTGCCATCTGTCAGAAATGGTGTGGGGTGTTCCTGCTTGGGGTTCGACTAGATGACTCACAAGGTCCTTTCCAACTCTGTTAAGCACAGGTCTGGAGACTATAATCTACGTTGAACGGTTGCAGAAATTGGGCATGGCTAGACTAGTGAAGGGAAGGACCAGGGGAGACAGGATAGCAGTCTTCCAGTATTTGAGGGGCTACCACAGAGAGGAGTGGGTCAAGCTATTTCCCAAGGCACCTGATGGTCAGACAAGGAATAATGGATGGAAACTGATCAAGGAGAGATTCAACCCGGAAAAGAGGAGGAATTTTCTGACAGTGAGAACAATCAACCGATGGAACTGAAGTTGCCTTCAGAAATTGTGGGAGCTTCATCACTGGAGGCTTTCAAAACTGGACTGCCGTCTGTCTGAAATGATTTAGGGTGTCCTGCTTGGGCAGGGGGTTGGGCTAGGTGACCCACAAGGTACCTTCCAACTCTGTTAATCTGTAAAAACACTGCAATTCTAAAACGGAAATGCACATCATGGAACTCCGTGGGGCTGTAATAAAATAAAGATGGTGATTTAACAGGGAGAAGGCCTGGAAAAATGGTGTCCCCAGATAGCTGAGGGAAGGACACAAATATCCCACAGTTATGTACATATTTCCATTTGGTGGAAACCAGCAGATTTCCCAAGCCACAGAAAGAAGGTTCTGGATTCAAAAAAGAAGCGTTTGAAACTCAGGTTTGGGTTTGGAAAGTCTGTTTCCAATCGAAATCCTGCTTAGGGGACATTTTGCTGAGTTCTTTTTGCGTCGTCCCCCCATTTTCTCCTTCTAAGGAAGATGAAGTCCCTTGGACTGCAAGATGATCCAACCAGTCAGTCCTAGAGGAGATAAACCCTGACTGAGGGTTGAGGGTATAGAAAGCCTCTTGATGTGGGTGAAGAAGGAGAGAGCAAAAGTTGGCTTGAAACAAGAAAACTAAGATCAGGGCATTTGGCCTTCTCAATTCCTGGCAAATAGATGCGAAAGAAACAGAGGTAGCGACAGATGTTATTTTCCTGGGCTCCAAGATCACCGCAGATGGGACAGCAGCCAAGAAATTAAAAGACCCTTGCTCCTGGGGAGGAAAGCGATGGCAAATCTAGACAGCCTACTAAAAAGCAGAGGCATCACCCTAACAATAAAAGTGCGTATAGTCAAGACTATGGTTTTCCCAATTGCAATGGATGGCTGTGTAAGTCGGACAATAAGGAAGGCTGAGCGCCAAAGAATGGAGGCCTTTGAACTCTGGTGCTGGAGAAGACTCCTGCGAGTCCCTTGGACTGCAAGGCCATCCAACCGGTCAGTCCTAGAGGAGATCAACCCTGACTGCTCTTTAGAAGGCCAGATCCTGAAGAGGAAACTCAAAGACTTCGGGCACCTAATGAAAAGGAAGGACTGCCTGGAGAAGAGCCTCATGCTGGGAACAATGGAGGGCAAAAGAAGACGGGGACGGCAGAGAAGGAGGTGGCTGGATGGAGTCACCGAAGTAGTAGGCGTGAGCTTAAATGGACTCTGGAGGATGGTGGAGGACAGGAAGGCTGGAGGAATGTTGTCCATGGGGTCACAATGGGTCGGACACGACTTTGCAGCTAACAACAACAAGGAAGATGCTTCTTCTGGACCCCCGGTTCAGATCCCACTTCTAGCCCTTCTCTTCTTTGCACAGAGCCGTCAGTCAAGAGCCATCATCCTGCACCCTCTAAAACACTCCCCGAAACAGCTGCCACTGTCAATTATTCTCTCTGACAGCCTTGCCGAAGAGGAAAAGAACTGGAGCGAGCACTTGCCAGTTTTAATAAACTCGGCGGCTAAAATCATTTAACCTGCAAGATTGCAGTTGGTGGGGCTGTAACAAGCCGCCGAGCCTTGGGAAGGGACAGAATAACAAGAGCTGGAAGGGACCTTGGGAGGTCTGGGCTCTGGGACTAGGGATGACAGGATAGCCACGTTCCCATATCTAAGGGCTGGCCACAAAGAAGCAGGGGTCACCAAACCTTCGGACCTCAGGGACCACCAAATTCATAGTTTAAAATCCCGTGGATCGCTAATATGATCTGCCTAATGACTGGCTGGGTGGGCATGGCTAGGTGGTCATGTGACTGAGTGGGCGTGGCCAACTCGATGCCACTCACATCAAGGGGCATCTCGCCAGCCTTTCCTCATCCCTCCCCTCCCAGCTACTCCTCGCCTGCCTGCCTGGGCTCCTTAGGGCCCCAACCAGAAGCAGTTGCTGGAGCTAAGGAGAAAGAGTTGGCAAAACAGCTCAGTTCAAATTGGATCTGACCAAGGAGGCTCAGCAGCAGCACCTCAGTGAGGACTAGGAGCATAGGCTTTCCAAGCAGAGGGAAGACCTGCGGGAGTGCAAGGCCAGGTACTATCGCCTGGAGGCTCAGCGGGCTGAGATGGTCAGCCAGTTCCAGGCCATGATGCAGTCCCACTGGAACGAGGCCCACCGGCTCTTCGCCACCAACGATACTTCCGTCCAGCCTTCACCCAAAGTCCCTCACCAGGAGACTGAAGCAGACCCCAAGTCAGAATTTCTGCCCCCCTCTGACCTGCACAAAAAGACCCCAAAGGGGGAGACTCTCTGCAGCAACACAAGCGTTCATTGCACGTATCCGACCCAGGGGACGTAGTTTGAGGACCCCTGATATGGTGGAATAAAAAAATGCAAATAATTTTACTTCGAACCATCAACATTTTCTCACTGACCACCAGTTGGTGATTGCTGCCGGTCACAGGCAGGACAAGAAGCAAAGGATGGGAACTAATCAAGGCGAGACCATGAATGCAGCCTCTCTAAAGCAGCCACATCTGTCTTCAAGATGGCCGGGGCTGTCAGCGGAAGCTTCTTCCACCCAGATGTTGGCTTCTCCTTGCCACCTGCTCCAGAGCCCTTCTTTTCAATCAAATTCAACCCGACGCCTGGCTCTGACCTGCACGTTCTACGCTGCCTCGAAAACGGGTTCTTTTGATGCCAAACCAAGCGCTTTGCTCCCATCCCAAAGTCATGCAGCTGCATTGGATTAATGGATTACAGCTCATTTGATGAATTTAATTGATGGCCCTTTTCCAAAGAGCGTCCTCCAAATTTAGGAGTAATCTACTCAAAGGAAACTCGATCGCCTTTTAAGCTCCTTACTGAAATGCCTGAGGTCTGCTCTCCTGAAAGTCTTAAGTGGCGTGTTTGAGTTGGATACGCGATGCATGACAAAAGGGCATTTGCATAGTTAATCCCGACGCTTCAAGCGGCAAACACCAATAGCAGTAATGCTTAAGACTTATATACCACTTTCACAATGCTTTACGGCCCTCTCCAAGTGGTTTACAGAGTCAGCCTCTTGCCCCCAACAATCTGGGTCCTCGTTTTATCAATCTCGGAAAGATGGAAGGCTGAGCCAGCCTTGAGCCTTGATCGAACTGCTGGCAGTGGGCAGAGCTAGCCTGCAATTCTGCATTCTAACCACTGTACACCTTGGAAAGAAGGGAGGGAGAAAGGAAGGACTTATATACCATTCCATAGTCCTCTCTAAGCGGTTTACAGAGTCACTGTATTGCCCTCAACAATCTGAGTCCTCATTTCATCGACGTTGGATGGATGGAAGGCTGAGTCAACCTCAAACCGGTCAGGATTGAACTGCTGGCGGTAGGCAGAGTTAGCTTGCAATACTGCATTCTAACCACTGTGCCATCATGGCTCTCTTTCTTTCTTTCTTTCTTTCTTTCTTTCTTTCTTTCTTTCTTTCTTTCTTTCTTTCTTTCTTTCTTTCTCTATCGATCGATCTTTTCCTCCCTGCATCCCTTCCCACTTAGCAATAACACTTAAGACTTATATACCGCTTCACAGTGCTTTACAGCCCTCTTGAGTGGTTTAGAGAGTCAGCCTCTTGCCCCAAACAATCTGAGTTGTCATTTTACACACCTCCGAAGGATGGAAGGATGGGTCAATAGCAACAGTAATATCACTTAGACTTATATACCCTTTCACAGTGCTTTACAGTCCTCTCTAAGTAGTCTACAAAGTCAACTTATGGCCCACAACAATCTGGGTCCTCATTTTACTTAGTAAGACCACATCTAGAGTACTGCATAAAACAGACGATGAACGATTGCAGGAACCAGGCATGGCTAGTCTAGTGAAGAGAAGGACCAGGGGAGACATGATAGCAGCCTTCCAATATTTGAGGGGCTGCCACAGAGAGGAGGGGGTCAAGCTATTTTCCAAAGCACTTGAAGGCCAGACAAGGAACAATGGATGGAAACTGAACAAGGAGAGATTCAACCTGGAAATAAGGAGAAATTTCTTGACAGTGAGAGTAATCAACCCATGGAACAGAAATTGCCTTCGGAAGTTGTGGGAGCTTCAAAACTGGAGGCTTTCAAGAAGAGACTGGACTGCCATCTGTCAGAAATGGCGTAGGGCCTCCTGCTTGGGTGGGGGATTGGAATAGATGACCTAAAAGGTCCCTTCCAACTTTCTTAATCTGAAAGTGCCTCTGGCAGCATTTGCGGACACTGCGTGGCAAGCTGTGTCCTTCTATAGGCGTTGAAGATGCTTGGGGGCGGGGGGGGCGTGCTACATCGGGTGGGGGGGAGAAATGAATAGAATAACAGAGTCTCCTCTGCTTAACAGAGTTGGAAGGGACCTTGTAAGTCATCTAGTCGAACCCCCACCCACCCTGCCCAAGCAGGAGACCCTACACCATTTCTGACAAATGGCAGTCCAGTCTCTTCTTGAAAGCCTCTTTTCTCAGCTCCTTCAACGTCTTCTCCATCAGGCTCTTCTTGAGAGCTTCCAGGGATGAGGCTCCCACAACTTCCGAAGGCAACTTCTGTTCCATGGGTTGATTGCTCTCACTGTTAGGAAATTTCTCCTTATTTCTAGGTTGGTTCTCTCCTTGATTAGTTCCCATCCATTGTTTCTTGTCTCGCTATCATATGCTTTGGGAAATAGGTTGACCTCCTTGTCTTTGTAGGAGCCCCTCAAATATTGGAAGACTGCTATCCTGTCTCCCCTGGTCCTTCTCTTCACTAACGAACCAGTTCCTGCAACCGTTCATCGTATGTTTTAGCCTCCAGGCCTTTGATCATCTCAGATAGATTCAGATTAACAGATTTGGAAGGGACCTTGTAGATCATCTAGTCCAACCCCCCACCCAAGCGAGAGACCCTACACCATTTCTGACAGATGTCAGTCCAGTCTCTTCTTGATAGCTTCCAGGGATGAAACTCCCACAACTTATCTGAAAGCATGCCACGAAAGACCGCATGAGAGATGAATGGAAGCAGGCCCCAACTGAGGGACATGGGCCAAGGGATAGAAAAAGACAAGCCCCCCCGAAAAAAAACCCTGCAGAAAAAAGTGAAGTCATGCCACGTTTACAGAACAAGTCCGCAGCTGGCAAGCACCCAGAGCAGGGCTTAAAAATGGGGATTTTCAACCCCAGGCACCGTCGGCAGAAGCGGCTTCGGTAATGAGATTGGAAGTTTCATGGTGGCTTTTTAATCTTGCCTCGAACGCGGATCACAACTCAGCAGGGTTAAATCCCTTGGTTCTGGCTCCTAAGCAGAGGCTAACCGGCTTCCCAGGCCCATGACGCAAAAGGCCATTGACTAGAAAAGGAAGACAACCTTCGCTTTTCCTGACGTTGTTGTTGTTGTTTTCAAAAAAAGAAAACAAACAAACGACAACTGCGGGTGAAAAAGGCATTTTATTGGCTCGAGATGGCTTAAATCAGGGGTGAAATTCAGCAAGTCCTGACAGGTTCTGGAGAACCGGTAGCGGAAATTTTGAGTAGTTCAGACAATCAGCAAATACCACCTCTGGCTGGCCCCAGAGTGGGGAGGGAATGGAGATTTTGCAATATCCTTCCCCCAGGAGTGGGGAGGGAATGGGGATTTTGCAGTATCCTTCCCCCAGGAGTGGGGAGGGAATGGGGATTTTGCAGTATCCTTCCCCCAGGAAGGGGGAGGGAATGGTGATTTTGCAGTATCCTTCCCCCAGGAAGGGGGAGGGAATGGTGATTTTGCAGAATCCTTCCCCCAGGAGGGGGGAGAGAATGGGGATTTTGCAGTATCCTTCCCCCAGGAGGGGGGAGAGAATGGGGATTTTGCAGTATCCTTCCCCCAGGAGGGGGGAGGGAATGGGGATTTTGCAGTATCCTTCCCCCAGGAAGGGGGAGGGAATGGTGATTTTGCAGAATCCTTCCCCCAGGAAGGGGGAGGGAATGGTGATTTTGCAGAATCCTTCCCCCAGGAGGGGGGAGAGAATGGGGATTTTGCAGTATCCTTCCCCCAGGAGGGGGGAGAGAATGTGGATTTTGCAGTATCCTTCCCCCAGGAGGGGGGAGGGAATGGGGATTTTGCAGTATCCTTCCCCCAGGAGGGGGGAGGGAATGGGGATTTTGCAGTATCCTTCCCCCAGGAAGGGGGAGGGAATGGGGATTTTGCAGAATCCTTCCCCCAGGAAGGGGGAGGGAATGGTGATTTTGCAGAATCCTTCCCCCAGGAAGGGGGAGGGAATGGTGATTTTGCAGTATCCTTTCCCCAGGAGGGGGGAGAGAATGGGGATTTTGCAGTATCCTTCCCCCAGGAGGGGGACGGGAATGGTGATTTTGCAGAATCCTTCCCCCAGGAGGGGGGAGGGAATGGGGATTTTGCAGAATCCTTCCCCCAGGAGGGGGGAGGGAATGGGGATTTTGCAGTATCCTTTCCCTGCCACGCCCACCATGCCACGCCCACAGAACCGGCAGTAAAAAAAAATTGAATTTCACCACTGGCTCAAATCAACAACACAACGAAATCCCCTGATGCATGGAGTAATCAGGTCAAAGCCTTTTAAAAAAGACACAACTCAATTATCTATCAAGCATCGGAGGCTGGGTAGGGGGGTTTAATTAATCAAGGAAGTGCAAAGCGCCGACCATCAGCTGCTACATTACAGAAGGGGAGAGGTGTGTATGTGTGTGGGGGGAACGCTTCCTTCCCTTGCTGTTTTGCTTCTCTCCCTGTTTGGAAATCCAGCTATCGATTCGCACCTGGATGTTGAGTTATTAATCGCTCCAATTAAATCCCTGACACAGCCCTGCATTGGAATGGAAGCCCTCGATGGATCAATAGCCCCTAGAAGGACTACAAAGCAATTACTGCTCAACGAAACAGAACAGCCTGCTCTGCTAAAAGAAGAGGGAGGAAGGGAGAGAAACAAGGAGGGAGGGAGAGAAAGGAAGGAAGGAAGGAGGGAGAGAAATGGAGGGAGGGAAGAAGAGGGAGAGAGAGGAAAGGAGGAAGGAAGGAAGGAGAAAGAGTAGCAGGGAGGGAAAAGTTCTGAAGAAGATCACGTGAAGTGTTAATACAATTTTATAAGCCTTGGTAAGGCCACCCTTGGAATACTGCATCCAGTTTTGGTCGCCACGATGTAAAAGAGTGCAGAGAAGAGCAACAAAGATGATCAGGGGACTGAAGGCTAAAACATATGAAGAACGGTTACAGGAACTGGGTATGTCTAGTTTAATGAATAGAAGGACTAGGGGAGACATGATGGGAGTCTTCCAATATCTCAGGGGCTTCCACAAAGAAGAGGGGGTCAAACTGTTCTCCAAAGCACCTGAAGGCAGGACAAGAAGCAATGGGGGGAAATTATTCAAGGAGAGAAGCAACTTAGAACTAAGGAGAAATTTCCTGACAGTGAGAACAATTAACCAGTGGGACAACTTGCCTCCAGAAATTGTGAATGCTCTCAACGCTGGATGTTTTTAAGAAGATGTTGGATAGTCATTTGTCCGAAGTCGTGTAGGGTTTCGTGCCTTGGCAGGAGGTTGGACTAGAAGACCTCCAAGGTCCCTTCCAACTCTGTTGTTCTATTCTAATCTAACACTCACAACAACACTGCAATGTTGGAGTTGGTGCAAGGGATCTGAGGGGAAATTGGCAGACAAGATGGTTGGGTGGTCCTGTGTTGAAACCTCTTACTTCTTGCTGCCAAAGTAGCAGCTACTCTACGAATAAGTAAGACAAGGTCACATCTTGTATAATCCTTGCATCGTTGGTTGGGAATTTATATGGGTGGTTTAAAAAAAAAAAGAATTAAACCTCTGGTCTGCTTATGAATCCCCACATTTTTTTCTGCAAAAAAAGAGGAAAAGCATATTTACTCAGCTGCTCCTCATCGTCCCAACTCAAAGCCGCCTCTGTGTGCCTCTCTTCCGCTTGACTTCACCTTTTCCCCCTCAAACTGCAACAGTTCACACATTTAAAACAGGAGTTTTCCTAAATGGGCTTTTGATAACTGGTCCTCTGCTTTCCTTTAGCCAAAGCTAGTCCAGTTCCAGTTTTGAATTGAGTTTCTTGGCCCACATTTGCAACCCAGGGACAGGGAGAGGAGATATGGCTGCCCCAAGAAGCAGCATGGCGATTCACAACACAATTGGACTAAAGGTGAAGGTGTTCCCGTTGCACATGTGTGTGCTAGTCGTTCCCAACTCTAGGGGGCAGTGCTCATCTCCATTTCAAAGCCGAAGAGACAGCGCTGTCCGAAGACCTCTCCGTGGTCATGTGGCCGGCATGACTAAATGCCGAAGGCGCACGGAACGCTGTTCCCTTCCCACCAAAGGTGGTTCCTATTTTTCTACTTGCATTTTTTACGTGCTTTCAAGCTGCTAGGTTGGCAGAAGCTGGGAGAAGTCACGGGAGCTCACTCCGTTACGCGGCGCTAGGGATTTGAACCGCCGTTCTGATCAACAAGCTCGGCATCTTAGCCACTGAGCCACCGTGTCCCATATCCTATGTACAAATCAGTCAAATCAAAACACCTGCAAAATCCATACGCAAGGTTCCAGGAGGAAGGAGATGGCTTGTATCTCTGGGGAAACGTCCTCTGCAGCTCTCGGAGATTCTCTGACATGAACGCAAATGATCTTAGCAAGCGTTTCAAAAACAACTCGGAAGAAAAAACCCCTCAAAGAGGAAATGTAAGTTGTTCTTCCTAGCACAAGACAAGAAATGGCCAGCATGCCCCTTGTAGCCTGTTCCTATGGCAACCAAAAATTCAATCCGCCATGGGGAAAAGCTCCTGGCTCCAAGGTTGACATGGTATAGGGCAGGGGTCAGCAAACTGCGGCTCTGGAGCCGCATGTGGCTCTTTCCTCTCTCTGCTGTGGCTCCGTCACTGGTTGGCACCACAATTTTGAGAGGAGCTTCCGGTGGGGGGAGGGAGAGAGAAGCACAGTGCGCCAGGAGAAGACTCTATGGCAAGGGGAGGGTTTTCCAGTTGTCTCCACAATTGATAGGGCTTTCGGTTATGACAGGTAGAGGAAAAAGTACACCACTCTAGGAGGAGACTCTATGGTGGGGGAACTGAACTTCCGGTCAGCTCCAGAATTGAACAGGGGGCTTCCGGTTAGGACCTTTGTGGCTCCTGATATTTTCTTTTCTGTGAGAAACGGGTCCAAATGGCTCTTTGAGTATTTAAGTTTGATGACCCCTGGTATAGGGCCGTGATTACTAACCCTTTTCTCCTTGCGTGCCAAAATCGCATGCATGATATAACGCAAGTCAAAGAGCACACGTGCACACACCCATCGTGCAATGTGCCCCGCCCCTGCACATGTGTGCATGTATGCAGACCTTGTGCTCTCCTGCGCATGTATATGACCACCACCCTTGCGCGCGTGCATGCATGTGAAGCCCCCCTGTGTGTCGTTGTGGGCCTGAAGCTTCCTGGGACCGTCAATGTGGCACTGGGGGTGCCACACGCATTTTGCACCTACCGGGTCCCCCGAAGCCTCCTGAAACCAAAAACAGGATGCCGGTGCGGGGGGGGGGAAAGCTGCACCCCCTACTCCCAGTGCATGTCTGTTTGGCCCCCCTGCCCTCCCTCCCACACACATGCACGCACACCTCCCACATTTGTGCAGGAGAGACCTGAAAACCCGCTGGCTGGCGGGAGGCGCACGCGCATGCACGGTGGAGCTCATCTGGGTGACGACGGCTTGTAGGCCCACTGAGGGCTCCGGGTGCCACCTGTGGCATGCATGCTATAGGTTTGTCATGATGGGCGCATGAGAAAGGCCTTGGGAGTTTGGACAAAGAGCCACAGCCAAGGGTCAGATAAGAGGAAGCGTAGCCCACAGGTGGCTACAGGGCAAGGCAAGAGACTCGGTAGGGACCTTTCCTAGTTTCTTAGGCTGTAAAAGAGACAGAGGGAGAATTGCACTTTCAGACTTGCAAGGTTCTGGAATCTGGAAAGAAGCTACCTATGAAACCCTGTGGCAGGGATGGCGAACCTTTTCGGCACTCCTGCGGAAACGTCATGCACGCACATGCGCGTTCGTTGGGGCTGTGCTCCGGAAAAGTCACATTTCCGGGTTCTCGCACGCACGCGCGCACTACATCAACTTGCCGGCACGCATGTGGCACAGGCCAGTTTTCAGCACTTCCGTGCACGGGAAGAGATCAGCTTCTGGAAAAGCTGAACTTTCAGGGTCTGGTGCGTTTGCGCACACCTGACAATCAGCTGGTTGGTGCACACCCATTCTCATCACTCTGCGTGCGCAAAGGACAGCTGATCGTTGCATGTGCATGTGTGCCCGAAACCCAGAAAACAAACAGACAAGGCCACGTGTGCCAGGCAACATGGCTTTGCGTACCACTTTGGGCATGCGTGCCATAGGTTTGCCATCACGGCCATATGGTGATGGGTGAAAGGCTGCTGTAACAACCTCACACTCCCTTCTAGACTGAAGATGTTCCCTAGTTGGGTAATGAAACGTCTGCAAGAAAACAACCAAGCTTAGAGAGCACCAAGGACCAGAGAGTCCTCCTTTCCACAAACCCCACTCCCTTCTAGAGTGGTGATGTTCCCTAGTTGGGTAATGAAACATCTGCATGAAAATCACCAAGCTCACAAAGCACCAATGAAGCCCCTACAAGTCTCCTCCTCTACTCTGCAAATCCCACTTCTGGCATTGATGATGTTACCCAGACGGGTGACAAAACATCCACAAGCAAATCATCAAGCTCAGAGAACACCAAGGACTCTGTGGTCCAACCTTGAGTGACTCTTCCGTTGTAGATGATCCTGTCTACCCCGCCTGAATGCCCATCACAAATCTGGATTGCATTCTTCAGCTCTTCATCTAATGCAGGGGTGTCAAACTGGATTCCTTTGAGGGCCAGATCAGCATTGTAATTCTCCTCTACAGGCCAATGGGGGGAGGGATAGGACAGGACAACAGCCTCTTGCAGCACACCCTGCCAGGCAAATTGGGGTGCGGGAGGGCTGCATGCAGCCCCCTCCGCCCCGTTTTCAGCCGGAACGGCCTTCTGCAACACTTTACTGGTCAAAACAGGGCACAGAAGGGGCTGTACATGCCCCCCCCATGCCTCATTTTCACCCTCCATGGCCTCCAGCAGCACTCTGCCAGCCAAAAACAGGCCACGTGAAGGCCCAGCGAGGCTCCCCACGTGGCCAACTTTTGGCCTCCATCAGCACTCTACAGGCCAAAAGCAGGCCGCGTGGAGGCCTCCATGTGGTCTGTTTTTGGCCAGCAGAGTGGTGCAGGAGAGGCTGGAGAAGCTGAAAATGGGCTGGGGAGGGCAGTGCATGTGGCCCATTTTGGCCGGCAGAGGCACTGTGGGCCGGTCCTTTGATATTTGCAGTCCAGCCCGTGGGCCAGATTTCAAGGTCTTTGAATTTGACACCCGTGATCTAGCGCAACACGTCGTGCCTCTCAGAGCTTCTTTCCGATCCAAAATGTGCCAGTGTTTCGTTCCAGCCACAGCCGAGCCATCTTTTCGCTAACCCAAATGACAGGGTATTGGAAGGACAAGTAGGTGGGCCCCTCCAGGCGGTTTGGACCACTCTCCAACTAGCGAGACCAAGCAAAACAACAGCACATTAGCGTTCCCCTCTTGTAACTATTGGGTTCCTGGTTAAAGTCTACACAGAGAATGCCCGACCGAGCAAATGGAAAATGGATGGCCCTTTGCTTACTTTGGATGGAAAGACAGACCATGGAAAAGCAGTTGTTGCAAACTCCCCCAGAGGGCTTTAAGATGATAATTTCCATGTAATAAGACGGGTGAGCACTTAAGTGGCCGAGTTTTTAAGTAGGATCAGCTGTTGGGGGGGGAAGAGCAAAACCAATTATATTTGGGCTTAAACACCAAACAGAAACACCAAAGCTTTTTTTTTTTAACTTCCATTCCTGGAGAAACGAAGACGACAGAGGCTGATTCTTTTGGCTATTAAAAGGGAATTTACAGTGTCCTGCTGCCGTTTGGGCTGATGAGGAAACTTGAGTCATTAATGTGGCCTTTCAAAGGTGGGTTTATTCCAGCTACAGTTTCTTTTCATTATGTTCTGAGATGTTCCTACCTAGGTGGGGTGAAAAGAACTCCAGATGTCAGCGTTCCAAATATCTGAAAGCTTCCCGGCCTTGGACTCTGATTTAATTTTGGATGATATTTGGAAACGCTGACATCAGATTTTGAACAGTTCTGCAAATGTAGCCGCATGGACAAAGCTTTTTCTGGGTGGGTGTCAGGATTACCCTAACCTCAACAGCTTGAAGCTGGGTGTACTTCAAATCCCAAGTCCAGATCCCCATAAATGACTAGGACTAGGGGTGACTTGAGAGCAGTAATCCATAATATTTGAGGGGCTGCCACAAAGAGGAGGGGGGCGGGGTCAACTTATTTGCCAAAGCACCAGAAGGCAGGACAAGAACAATGGATGGAACCTGATCAAGGGGAGAAGCAATCTGGAATTAAAGAGAAACTTCCTAACAGTGAGGACAATTAACCAGTGGAACAGAAGTTTGTTTCCTTTAATTATATAGTCAATTGTCAGGGAAGGGAGAGAAAGAGAAGTGGGGAGGGGGGGTGAAAGAAGGGGGAATATATAACCAACGTGCTCGGCTCTATCCCAGCAGCCAAGTTTTAAATTTGCAGTTTGGAAAGAAAGTCTGGACTAGGGACTGGATTAGAAGACCTTCAAGGTCTCTTCCAACTCTTTAATTCTTTTATTCTCAATGGTATAGGAGCTCTTGCTTGAGCAGGGGGCTGGACTAGAAGACCTCCAAGGTCCCTTCCAACTCTGTAATTCTCTTATTCTGAATGATATAGGGTCTCCTGCTTGAGCTAGACTAGAAGACCTCCAAGGTCTCTTCCAACTCTGTTATTCTCTTAATGGTATAGTGTCTCTTGCTTGAGCAGGGGGCTGGACTAGAAGACCTCTAAGGTCCCTTCCAGCTCTATTCCGAATTGAATCCAATTCCACTGACCCTCTACTGCCAATTAGTTTGGACCTATAGCCATCTAACATCTTGTCGACAGGTAGCAGTAATAAAACTCCGTGCTTTGAACTCAACGCAGGCTCCTGGTTGCTTATATGCCTCAACAACCACAGCTCAAGCATCCATCTTTGCACACACTACGGAAGTCACAAGCCAGAGCATGGTGCCACATGGAGCTGCAAGTCCATGCTCAGCTCCCACCTTTCCCCAGCCCAAGGAAAGCCACCGAGCAGGGAGGCGACATGCGAAATTAATTACTGCCCGAATGAAGTCTGGGTTGTCTTTTTCCTCTTCCTTTTCTCCAGGCCAACAAAGTTCTTCCTGAGCATTCTCCAAGGCCTCTGTATATTTTACTTAAAGCCACTGGAGCTGGAGAGCGTGCACAACCTAGGCATTCATTAAAGTCAAGTAGGGGGAAAGAGGTTGTGTGGGCACAATTACTCTTTAAGAGAGCAGTCTCTCTCTCTCCCCCACCCCACCTCCCCTCCAGCGTTGGCTGCTGTGAACGTACGTTTGGGGCAGCCTCCATGAAAAATAAACATAGATCAAGTAGTGGGGCTGTTTCTCTCCCTCGCTCGCCTCTTCCCCCCACCATCCTTCCTGGTCTGAAATAACAGCCCAATCCTGCCAGGCTGGGAACACCACTTCTCCGTCCATCTTGGAGAGGGGGATAATCACAGGGAATCCAAAGTGGGGGGGATAAAAAATCCCGCTCCGAGGTGCCAGAATATACAGTCAATCGTGCCGAACGGAGCCAGAGTAAACTTTGGAACACAACAGCTTTTGATTCCTGGCGTCCCGACGGGGACCTTAATTATTTAATGGGTGGCTTGTGGGTTTCTTCGACAGCGGGAGGGAGACCGGGGAGGTGGAGGGGGGAAAGGAAGTTGGAACTCTCTCTCTCTGACACACACAAACACACCGATACACACACCACATGTGCACGCAGGGCCTGTGGTTTTCTGTGCGGAAGGGCGAAAAGCGTCTGAGGCTGGGAGCAGGGTAAGAGGCGATGCCAATTATTCTTGGATGAAGGAGTCAGAAGGAATCACATGAGACTTTCAAGGAGAGATTGGACGGCTATTTGTCAGAAATGGTGTAGGGTCTCCAGCTTGAGCGGGGGTGGGGGGGTGGGGGTGGGCTAGATGACCTACAAGGTAGATCATCTACCTACACAGATAGACAGAAAATAAGAGATAGCTAGATAAGTAGATAGAAATTAATAGGTGGGTATGTAAGTAGATAAATGATTATATAGAGATAGATAGATAGATAGATAGATAGATAGATAGATAGATAGATAGATAGATAGATAGATAGATAGATAGATAGATAGATAGATAGATAGATAGATCATAGAGAGAGGTGGATGGATGGATGGGTGATAGATGGAGGGAGGGATGGAGAGTGAGATAATTAGATAGATAGATAGATAGATAGATAGATAGATAGATAGATAGATAGATAGATAGGCAGACAGACAAATAGATAAATGGATAGACAGATAGCTAGATAAATAGAGATAGCTAGAGATAGCTAGATAGCTAGATAGCTAGATAGATAGCGATTGAGATAGATAGCTGGTGATATTGTACATAGTTGGGCATGTAGATAGATAGATAGATAGATAGATAGATAGATAGATAGATAGATAGATAGATAGATAGATACAGACAGACAGACAGACAGACAGACAGACGTGATAAACGGACAGAAAGACAGACAGAGAGATGGATACGAAACGCAAGGCCTGTCAGAACATGAGCGATGCCCCTGACGACTCTCTCTTCCTGTGCTCGGTTAGGACACGATCGGCTGCTGTGAGCAATATCAGGATTTACACATCTCAAAATGAAGCTAATATAAAAATCAATTACTGAAACATACCACATGTCAACCCTGGGATTGCTGTGGAGAATGAACTATTACCGCTCGCTGCACGGATTGATTGGGCGAGCACGTCTCCTGCTCATCAGCGGAGCACCCCATGACTCCCAGGGAGGAAGGGAGGGACAGGGAAAGCAGTGTGAGTGTGTGTGTGTGTGAGAGAGAGAGAGAGAAAGAGAGAGAAAGAGAGAGAGAAAGAGAACGAAAAGGATTGTGCATCAGTGGGGCAGGCAGGGAAGAAACGGGATGACCACAAAAATTCAGAATTTTTTCTTCCCGGGCCAGGCAAGGATGCAGACGAAAAGTGAGAAAGCCACCTCCCTCTGCAATTAAAAACCCACATTGATCACTTTCATTGACCAAACAAAAGGAAAACCAACGGTGCCCTCCGGGGTCAAGCTAAGCCTCCCCTTCTGCATGTCCAGGCACCCCACAAAGCAGCACCCCCCCATCCCCGCTGACATGTCAAATTACTAGTCAATTGCTGCTCTGGCCTCTATTATACCGGTGACCTGTACTGAGAAGGGGGTTACGGAGCTTGCTGGCTGAATCTCTAATGGGCCATTTTACACAACGTTGGCACAGATTGATATTGATAGCTTGTCAAAGGCTCCTCTTTTATTTTATTTTATTTTATTTTATTTTATTTGAGAAGGAAGCCTGTGGCAATGCAAGGTGAGGAAAGCAAGGAGGAAGGCTATTCGGATGGTATTTAGAAAAGAAAAGAAAAAAAGGAGTTATGGAAACACAAGTGTGCGAAAAACCCTCCTGTGGATCAACGAGAGAGTGTTTTGTTACCAAGTTTTCAGGCGAAAGTTCTGTTTGTATGCGGAGGCTACTCTAAGCCCTCCAGCTCATCTCCAGAACTGTAAAAAAAATGGATGTCCAAAAGGTGTTTTATTATTATTATTTTTACAAAAGGCAACTGGACTTTCTTTGATTTTTCTCTTGAAGATGTTTCACTTCTTAGAATAGAATAGAATAGAATAGAATAGAATAGAATAAAAGACTTGGAAAGGACCTTGGAGGCCTTCTAGTCCAACCCCCTGCCTAGGCAGGAAACCCTACATCACTTCAGACAAATGGCTATCCAACATCTTAAAAACCTCCAGTGTTGGAGCATTCACAACTTCTGGAAGCAAGCTGTTCAACTGATTAATTGTTTAGGAATTTCTCCTCAGTTCTAGGTTGCTTCTCTCCTTGATTGGTTTCCACCCATTGCTTCTTATTCTGCCCTCAGGTGCCTTGGAGAATAGCTTGACTCCCTCTTCTTTGGGGCAGCCCCTGAGATATTGGAAGACTGCTATTATGTCTCCCCTAGTCCTTTGTTCCCTTAAACTAGACATACCCAGTTCCTGCAACCGTTCTTCCTATGTTTTGGCCTCCAGTCCCCTAATCCTCTTTGTTGCTCTTCTCTGCACTCTTTCTAGAGTCTTCACATCCTTTTTACATCATGGCAACCAAAACTGGATGTAGCATTCCAAGTGTGGCCTTCTCAAGGCATTATAAAGTGGTATTAACACTTCACGGGATCTTCTTCTTCAGAACTTCTTCAGAGCGGAAGAAGCTTCTTGGATGAGCAGCGAAAACGTCTTCAACGAAAGTCCAGTTGCCTTCTGAAAAAGCACCTTCAGGGTAACCGTGACCTGGATGACTGAGAATCTCCACAGGCAGGTAGAAATGGATGCAATTTTGCTCATCGTTCGTTTAGTGACTGTTCAAAGTTACAACGGGACAGAAAAAGGTGACTTGTGACTGTTTTTTGCTGCCTCCCCATGATCGTGTGATGATTTTCTCTCGATTGGCTAGGCCTCCTGCATAGATCCTTCTCTGAGGGCTCCTTCTGGATTTGCCCAAAAAAGAGAGTGAAACCCAATCAATCAATCAATCAGAATACAGCTGAAAGGGACCTTGGAGGTCTTCTAGTCCAGTCTCCTGTTCAAGCTGGAGACCCTATACCATTTCAGACAAATGTCTCCCCTGTCTCTTCTTATAAGCTGTCAGTGTTGGAGCACCCACAACTTCTGGTGGCAAGTTGTTCCACTGATTAATTGTCCTCACTGTTAGGAAGCTTCTCCTTAATTCCAGGTTGCTGGATCAGTTTCCGTCCATTGTTTTTTGTCCTGCCTTCTGGTGCTTTGGAGAATAATTTGACCCGGCCTTCTTTGTGGCAGCCTCTCAAGTATGGGGAGACTGCTATCATGTCCCCTTTAGTCCTTCTTTTCTTTAGACTAAACATACCCAGTTCCTGCAACCCTTCATATGTTTTTGTCTCTGGGCATTTTAATCTTCTTCGTTGCTCTTCTTTGCACTTTTTTTTTCCCCCTCCCACAAAGTCTCAACATATTTTTTTGTGACGGCCAAAACCAGATGCAGCATTCGAGGCGTCGCCTTACTAAGGCTTTATAAAGCGGTACTAAATACTCTTCATGTGATTTTGATTCTATGCCTCTGTTTATACAACCCGGGGTTGTGTCCACTTTTTCTGCATGCTGAAGCAAACCATGGTTTTCCACGGCTCCAGAACGGTGGCTAAATAAATGTGGTTGGAGCCCTGTGAACTCTGCACCGAGACCGAGCGTGAGCCAATCCAAACCTTTCAATCGTGCTAACCAAACCAAGAAGAACCCGTTTGGTCTAGTTGGACTGCTTTTTCCCTCTTCGGAGGGCTGTTTGAAAATCCAAATTTGGTTAAAACAAGAGGAGCCTCATTAGGCATGAAATGTTTATGAAGCCAAACGAGAGGGAAAGGTAAACAAAGCAGGAGAAAAGATGAAAAGTTAATTTGATTTCTCTTCTTTGGAAAAAAAAACACCCCGTAGCTCAAGGTAATATAAATTGTTATTAGTTGGAGGGTTGGAGTTATTTATTGAAACGCCTTTCTGCCTAACCCTATAGCTTCTTTTAATTGACTTTCTTTCTAAACTGCAAATTTAAAACTTGGCTGCTGGGGTAGAGCTGAGCACGTTGGTTATATATTCCCCCTTCTTTCACCCCCCCCTCTCTCTCTTTCTCTCCTTTCCCTGACAATCGACTATATAATTAAAGGAAACAAATCATCTTTATACAACATTTATGCCAGCAAGACAAATTTATTTGTTTTTTGAAGGCGCTGTTCTCTTTTATCCTTTAAGGTCTGGCGTGCTGTTAAGCCTTCTAGAATATTTAACAGGGCCACATTTTAAATGTAAACTATTTCCACGAAATGGACCAAATCTCCCCCCCCCCAAAAAAAGGCACTTCGCGGAGGCATTTATGCCACCGAGAATAATTTGGGGAGATGCTACTGGTTTTTTCCTTTCTTTTTCTTTCTCTCTCTCTCTGCTCTGAAAAACATGGGCCTGGCTTTGGATGCATTAAATCAAAAAGCAATTTCAGTCTGTAATGCCCAAGTAAATAATTAAATACTTCCTATCTCCTACGGTATTACTTCAATTTATTTTGTGCCCGGCGATGGGGGGGGGAGGGAAGCTACGCGGGTACCCCAATAACTTTAAAATAAGCGCCGATTGCTCACTAGAGGTTTACAGCTCAACTTTTCACCCCAATACTGCGGAGGGATTCGGGGAGGTGGGCTCAGCTGTGGACATTCTTAGCTGGCAAGGGGTCAGGTTGGGTCTCGCCTGCTTGTCTCAGACAACACTCCGCTGCTGTTGAGATTAAGGCTGTAAATTGCTCTTCTCCACCAGCTGTTGACATTTCGGGCCTGGGTAAGTTGAGCTTTTACCGACAAGAGACGAGAGGCACTGATTGAAAATTGACCCCGAGGGGTTGCAAGGGTTTCCACTGGACCCTGACTCAAAATGCCACAGCAGGTAGATCAACTACTGTGAGATGAGAATGGAGAGGATTCAATAGTGCAGGGGTCACCAACCTTTCGGACCTCAGGGACCACTAAATTCATAATTTTAAATTCAGCGGACCACTAATATGATCTGCCTAATGACCGGATGGGTGGGCGTGGCTAGGTGGGTGTCACTCACACTGAGGGGCACCTCACCAGTCTCTATTCACCCCACCCCTCTCTGCCACTCCTCGCCTGCCCGCCTGGGCTCCTTAGGGCCCCAATAGGAAGCAGTTGCTGGAGCTAAGCAGCCACCATGAGAAATAGTTGGCAAAACAGCTCAGCTCAAATTGGTTCTGGCTGAGAAGGAGGCTCAGCAGACGCACCTCACTGAGGACAACCAACATATGCTTTCCAAGCAGAGGGAAGACCTGCGGGAGTGCAAGGCCAGGTACCGGCGCCTGGAGGCTCAGCGGGCTGAGATGGTCAGCCAGTTCCAGGCCACGATGCAGTCCCACTGGAACGAAGCCCTCTGGCTCTTCGCCACCAGAGGTGCTTCCCTCCAGCCTTCGCCCAAAGACCCCCACCAGGAGGCTGAAGCAGACCCCATTGGAATTTCTGCCCCCCTCCGACCCGCACAAAAAGACCCCAAAGGGGGAGACTCTCTGCAGCAAGCATTCATTGCACGTATCCGGCCCAGAGGCCGTAGTTTGAGGACTCCTGATTGAGTGCAATATAAAAAATGCAAATAATTTCTCTGCAGACAAAGTTTTTCTGCAAAATTTTCTTGTGGACCACCAGTGGTCCACGTACCACCAGTTGGTGACACTGCAGTAGTGGAAATAGGAGATTTTAGAATCTTACAGGAAGGCTTGGCCAGGAATAAGTGAATTCGAATGTGACATGAGTTGACACAGGTTGTTCTTGACTTAAAACCATTCATTTAGTGACCAAAGTTGCAACAGCACTGAAAAAAAGTGACTTGGGATCCGGTCCTTGCGCTTAGGATGGCCTTGTGGTGATGTCATAAAATATTTGGACATTTGGTAACTGGCATGGGTTTAAAAATCATTGAAAGGATGATAGAGAGATATTCAATAAGACAGGAATATAGATGGCTACATGAAGAAGACTAGATAGACATATAGACAGCTAGGTAGAATGAATAGATAGTGTGGATAGATGGATGGAAGATGGAGAGAGAGGGGGGGAGAGAGAGAATAGATAGGAAGGTAAGGTGAATGGATGGACGGACAGACAGATATAAAGACAGACAAATAGAATTTGATGGATGGATAGACAGACATTGAGAAACAAAATGAATAGATAGATAAATGATATAGATAGAATGAGTGGATGGAATGGATAGAGGGATGGAAAATGGATAGATGATACATGGATGGATGGATGAACGGACAGACAGAAAGATAGAAATCTCAATAGATAGAATGGATGGACAGATGGAAAGACAGACAAATAGAATGGATGGGTAGACAGACAGACATTGGCAAACAGAATAAATAAACTGATGTTATAGATAGAGGGATGGGAAATCTATCTATCTATCTATCTATCTATCTATCTATCTATCTATCTATCTATCTATCTATCTATCTATCTATACACACACACACACACACAGACAGACAGACAGGCAGACAGATAGGATGGATAGGTGAGTGGGTGGATGGATGGATGAACAGACAGACAGACAGACAGACAGATAGAATGGATGGATGGACGGACGGAGAGACAGACAGACAGATTGATCTTTGAACCATTAAAAGCTGGGCTGAAACCAAACTTCTCAGCCTACAGTTTTGATTCTGGCCAAGTCCCTGGCATGGTTGCTTGCTAATTAAGAGAAGCTGTTTTCCTCTGATTTCTTCCCAGATCCCTCGTTCTGTGCTGTCAGTGGAGATCCAGCCAGGATCAAACTCTTCTGGCCAAATGGAAATCTAATTAGCAAACTCAACTACTGTTTCTCTCCATAAAAAATAAAAATCTTTCCAGGGCTTTGAGAAATTCCGGGCCTCTTCCGAAGCCAGAAGGAAGACACGGGAGAAGGAAGACACAAAGTTCAACCTAGAGTCAAACTTTAAGCTGGAGAAGACACTTCCTGGACATACCTACCTACCTATCTACCTTCCTTCCCTCCCCCACCTTTCACTCTTTTACCAAATACCTTTCCTTCCTTCCTTCCTCTCCTGCATTTCACTTTTACCAAATATCTCCCCTTCCTTCCTTCCTCCCTTGCCTT
Source organism: Thamnophis sirtalis (assembly GCF_051295495.1). Classification (NCBI taxonomy): domain Eukaryota; kingdom Metazoa; phylum Chordata; class Lepidosauria; order Squamata; family Natricidae; genus Thamnophis; species Thamnophis sirtalis. The sequence continues at coordinate 61,855,526 of NW_028261382.1, forward strand.
TCACTCTTTTACCAAATACCTTTCCTTCCTTCCTTCTTTCCTTCCTTCCTTTCTGTTACCAAATACCTCTTTCCTTCCTTCCTTCCTTCCTTCCTTCCTTCCTTCCTTCCCTCTCTTTTACCAAATACCTCTTTCCTTCCTTTCTCTCCTGCATTTCATTCTTTAACCAAATACCTCCTTCCTGCCTTTACCAAAGACTTCCTTCCTTCCTTCCTTCCTTCCTTCCTTCCTTCCTTCCTTCCTTCCTTCCTTCCTTCTTTCCTCTCTTTTACCAAATACATTTCCTTCCTTCCTTCCTTCCCTCTCTTTTACCAAATACCTCCTTCCTTCCTTTCTCTCCTGCATTTCATTCTTTAACCAAATACCTCCTTCCTGCCTTTACCAAATACTTCCTTCCTTCCTCCCTCCCTCCCTCCTCCCTCCCTCCCTCCCTCCCTGCCTTCCTTCCCTCCCTCCCTCCCTCCCTCCCTCCCTAGATGGAAGGAGAGGGCTGTAGAAGGCCGGATAAGTTCAGCACGAGTGTTAGTTTTCATTTCACTACTAGCCCGCTGGCAACAACCAGGCGGAAGGGCCCTTCCTTTCAAAGGCCTCACACCCCCTTAGACCCCCCTCTGAAATAAACAGTATGGCTTCTCTCCTGAGCTTTCGCATTTCCAGCCTTTAAAATGATTTAGATTTATGGTGACAGGTTAGCACAGCAGGAAAAAAGAAAAGGGGGGGGGAGCGGAGAAGCAGGGGAAGAAAAAAATGCTTTCGACTCCCTGGCAGCAACCAAATTATGTGGCTGGGCGAGCCAACCAACCAGGTCCCCATTTGGGATCAGACGGGGCAGAGAAACTGTGGAGGGCTTCCTTAACAAGAAATCTCTCCTGCTTGGCCCGAGGCGCATTTCTTTGGCAGAGCGGACAGAATAAAAGGCGCATAAAGTAACATCCAAGAACCTCCAGCCTTTCCAACCGTCTGCATTTACAAGCTGCTCGTTGGGAGACTGTGGGTTAAGACGGTGTGTGTGTGTGTGTGTGTGTGTCTGTTGTGGGGCGTGCGTTTAAATAACACACACTGAGTGTGTCGTTTTAAATGGTAGACCAGCTTGCCTTCAGAAGTTGTGGGCACTGGGGGTGTGTGGTTTCAAGAAGAGACAGGACAGCTCTCTGTCTGGAAGGGTAGAGGGCCTCCTGCTTGAGCAGGGGGTTGGACTAGATGACCTCTAAAGTCACTTCCAACTCTTGTTATTCTGTATTCTGCAAATCCTGGGGTAAGGGGCTTATAGAATGGATCCCATTCTGCTGAAGGATCTCATCAGAAGGAAGGCCTTTTAGGTTGCATCCTAGAGACAGTCCTCAATTTATGGCCACAATTGAATCCCAAATTATGTTGCTAAGTGGGAGATGAGGGTCAGCGGAATTGGATTCAATTCAGAATAGATTTGGAAGGGACCTTGGAGGTCATCTAGTCCAACCCCCTGCTCAAGCAGGAGACACTATGTCATTCAGAGTGAGAGAATAATAGATTTGGAAGGGACCTTGGAGGTCTTCTAGTCCAGCCCCCTGCTCAAGCATTAGATCCTATACCATTCTAGACAGGTGGCTGTCCAGTCTCTTCTTAAAAACTTCCAGTGATGAAGGACCCACAACTTTTGGTGGTAAGCTGTTCCACTGGTTAATTGTCCTCAACTGATAGGACATTTCTCCTTAGTTCTAGGTTGCTTCTCTCCTTGATTCATTTCCAACGTTGTTTCTTGCCTTGCCTTCAGGTGCTTTGGAGAATAATTTGCCCCCCCTCCTCCTTGTGGCAGCCCCTGAGATATTGGAATCCTGCTATCATGTCCCCCCCATTGCTCCTTCTTTTCTCCAGATCAGCCAAAACCAAATCCTGCAACTGTTCTTCATATGTTTTGGTCTCCGGGCCTCTTACCAATTGTCCTCTTGTGGTGATCAGGATGGATAACAAGCTTAATGAACTATACAATGGTCTAATGAAGTATATACAGTCCATCTGAAGGCACAGCTGCGTGGAAATGCAACAGCATGCCAGGGCAGACTGAAACCATCATGTGCCAAAGGCCAGGGAATGCTCAAACAATGGCTGATGGATGAAAGTACCAAGAGTCAAGGACACAAACTTCTATGCTCAAGAAGAGAGAGATTCCTAAGTGTTTTCGAAACACTGTTCTGTGACTCACAAGATGGATGAAAACAGCTGTTCAAGAGTCCAGCAGTCCCCCAGATGTAAAACAGGTGAAGAAGAGGACTGACCAGAGTGGAAACCAAAATAAACAATTCCTGTGCAGCTTTTCATCCCCCATAAAGACAACAACTAATCACCAATCTTAGGAAATGTTACGGGTGCCTTAGCCAACGAAAGAAGGGTTTACAAAAAAGGAAAATTAGCCAGAAAAGAAATGTGAAGAAAAATCATCAAGATTCAATCTTAATATACTGTATATACTCGAGTATAAGCCTAGTTTTTCAGCCCACTTTTTGGGCTGAAAAAAGCCGCCTCGGCTTATACTCGAGTCAGTGAAAAATTTGCCCGAAATGGAGGAGAAAAAGGGGCGGGGCCATGCCGCTGGGTGACACTCGTGAATGGCCCAGTGCCCCTGAGTTTCCCCTCCCTCTGTGTCAGTTTGCCGCGCAGCGCGCACCGCACCATCCCCCCTCCTCACGTTCTAATGTAATGCAGGGCTGTCTTACGATTCCCCTTCCTCCCCCTCCTGCCGCTCTGCAACCATGTCCCACCTCCTCCTTGTTATGGCAAGCAGCCACATAGCGATGTCCCACCTCCTCTGGTACAGTGATCCAATGATAGGAATCACTGTGCCGTGTGTCATAGGAGGCGGGACATCGCTCCCGCGGCTGCACGGGACATCATCATCACAGCGGGACATCAGCATCATGAGGTGAGTGAAGTATTTCATTGAATACACTGCTAGTTTACTGTTTTTCTTTGAAATAAATATTCAAAAACATTATTGGTATCTATTTTTATTTTTGAAATTTATCGGTAGCTGCTGCATTTCCCACCCTAGGCTTATACTCGAGTCAATAACTTTTCCAGTTTTTTGTGGTAAAATTAGGTGCCTCGGCTTATATTCGGGTCGGCCTATACTCGAGTATATACGGTAAGTGCTGCTGGAAGGAAGGAAGGAAGGAAGGAAGGAAGGAGGGAAGGAAGGAAGGAAGGAAGGAAGGAAGGAAGGAAGGAAGGGTAAAACAATCTATTTTAGGGAGAGAGAAGAGGAGAAAAGGGATGGATGGAAGGAAGGGAGGAGAGGAAGAGAAAAGAAATGGAAGGAAGGTAGGAAAAATAACCTATTTTAGGGAGGGAGTAGAGGAGAAAAGAGGTGGATGGATGGAAGGAAGGAGAGATTAGAAGAGAAGAGAAAGAGAAAAGATGGATGAATGGATGGATGGAAGGAAGGAGAGATAAGAAGAGGAGAGGAAGAGAAAAAAGATGGAGGGATTGAAGGAAGGAGAGATGAGAAGAGAGGAAGGAGAAAAGAGATAGATGGCAAGAAGTAAGGAAGGAAGGAGAGATTAGAAGAGGAGAGGAAGAGAAAAGAGATGAATGGATGGAAGGAAGTAGAGATAAGAAGAGAAGAAAAGGGATGGAAGGAAGGAGAGATGAGGAGAAGAGAGGAAGAGAAAGGAGAAAAGAGATGGATGGAGAGATGGAAGGAAGGAGAGAAAGGAGAAAAGAGATGGATGGAAGGAAAGAAGGAAGGAGAGATGAGGAGAAGAGAGGAAGGAGAAAAGAGATGGACGGATGGAAGGAAGGAAAGAAGGAAGGGAGGAAATAATTCACTTTATCATACATAAGAATCTCCAAAACAAGTGAAGCATTCTAGACAAAACAACTGAAAATGCAGAAAGGAAAGAAGATAGACCACATCTGTTCTAGAGGGACAAGGCAAAATGTACATGGTTGAAGTCCAAAACATGAAGAAGGCATGAGCAAATACCGAAGCAGACACCCCCCCCCCAATTCACATGAGTATAAGATGGGTGGGAGGGATTTCAAAGATTCTGCTATTACAGCCAATGTTAATAAAAGCGATTTTGGTCTTCTGATGGGAGACAACCTCTCGGTTTGGCCTACACAGCTGGGTGGACAGAAACCATAAGATAAAGGGGATTCCTTGCAGGTTGATGGCCAGGATAGTCCTCCAAGTTCCCAGCTGTGGGAAGAGGGTCTCCAGAATCACAGGAAGAAGTTTAACCAAACACCCAAGAAGCAATTTTTCCGTCTTCACCTACCTTTCGTTGCTGGAGGGGTGAACAGCTTCTCGGAACCTTCCGACACCTGAAAGACAAAGCCAGAGAAAAAATCTTCAGTATTTCTCCAACAAATATCTGGAGGACGGGCGATATTATAACATTATACAGGAAACATGGAAAAAAAAGAGAAGACAGAACGGCATTCAAAATCAAGGCTTAGAGAATGCATCTTAAGTCCTCGACTTACGACCGCAACTGAGCCCAGCGTTTCCGCTGTTAAGCAAGACGGTTGTCAAGTGACTTTCGCTGCATTTTACCACTTTTCTGGCCACCGCTGTTAAGAGGATCCCTGCCGCAGTTGCAGTTAGCGACGCGGTTCTTAAAGGGATCTGCCTTCCCTGTTGGTTGTCAGAAGGCCGTAAAATGGGAATCATGTGACCTGGCAACAGTCATAAATCTGTTGTGCCAAGTGGCTGAATTTGACCCCGGAGGGATGCTGCAACGATTGTAGGAGTGGTGTGGTGCTCTAGAGGTGGAGCTCTTGTCTCACAATTAGGAGTCTGGGAGTTTGATCCTAGGTAAAGGTTCCCCTTGCTAGTCATTGTGCTAGTCATATGTGTTAGTCGTTCCTGACTCTAGGGGGTGGTGCTCATCTCTGTTTCAAAGCCGAAGAGCCAGCGCTGTCCGAAGACGTCTCCGTGGTCATGTGGCCGGCATGACTCAACACCGAAGGCGCACAGAACGCTGTTACCTTCCCACCAAAGGTGGTTCCTATTTTTCTACTTGCATTTTTTACGTGCTTTCGAACGGCTAGGTTGGCAGAGACTGGGACAAGCAACGGGAGCTCCCTCTGTTAGGCAGTGCTAGGGATTCGAACCGCTGAACTGCCAATCTTTCTGATCGACAAGCTCAGCATCTTCATCACTGAGCCACCGTGTTAATCGTAGGTAGAGGCAGATATTTCTCTCTCTGGGCACAAAGAGAATATATCTGCTGAAAAAAACAAAGCAAAACTCTGCACTGGCGTCAGGAAGGGCATCTGGCCAGTAAAACACTTTGCTAGCTCCATTCAGTTGCCCAGACTCTACCTTGAAGGGGATTATGGGGTCGTTAAAAGAAGATGATGCCCCTGCAATGGTTGTAAGTGTGAAATATGGCCACAAGTCATCCTTTTTTCAGCACGGGGGTGAACCGTCACTAAACGGACTGTCGTACCTCGAGGACTGCCTGCACGGATCCCCCCTAAAAATTTATCTGTCTTCTTAGAAACTGTAAGTGAAATGTCTATGGGTCAAAGGTCCACTGCCGTCGTATTTCATTTTGTAAGCGACCACACAAGTGTAGCCGTTTATACCTGCTCTCCGCTAATCGGATTATTATGTAAAATGGTTTCCTCCTGTTTATATATCTAGGCAGCATTCTGCTCTTTTTTTGAAACTCCATCCAGGCTACCTTTCAGCCCCAGGAATTATTTAAGAAATCCAATTAACCTAAACCCTATAAACAGCCTTCTGGTTAATCAGGGATATTCAGTTTCGGGCCAGGATGTCAATAATGTACAGTCAAGGCAGGGGGGGGGGGGGGGGGAGAACAACCTCCATCTACCTGCATAAGAGTTTCCCGAAATCTAATTTATAAAGCTTGATTTCCCCTCTGCAAAACAGAACATAAATAAAGCAGGTAAACAGCTTTAATAGCATCAATAACATAAAAAACATCATCCAGAAAGAATGTTCTTTCTGTGCCAACTCGGGAAGCTCAAACTGCCCAAAAAGCTGTGGATTCTTTACAGAGGAACGATTGAGTCTCTCATCTGCACCTTCATAACTGTCTGGTTTGGCTTTGCAACCCAACAAGACAGACAGAGACTTCAGAGGAGAATCAGAACTGCAGGAAAAACAATGGCTGCCAACCTGCCTTCCATTGAGGATCTGCACGCTGCATGAGTCAAAAAGAGGGCTGTGAAAATACCTACAGACCCCTAGCACCCTGGACACAAATTGTTTCAATTCCTACCCTCAAAATGAGACATTATAGGGCACTGCACATCAAGACACCTAGACACAAGGACAGTTTTTCCCGAACGCCATCACTCTGCTAAACAACTAATTCCCTCAACACTGTCAAACTGCACTGCTATTAATCTTCTCATCGTTCCTATCACCCATCTCTTCCCACTTATGACTGCAGGACTGTAACTTCGTTGCTTGTATCCTTATGATTTATATTGATTGTTTCCTAGTATGATTTGATTGCTTATTTGTACCCTCTATCATTAAGTATTGTACCTTATGATTCGTGACGTGTGTAACTTGTCTTTTTATGTACACTAAGAGCATATGCACCAAAAAACAAATTCCTTGTGTGTCCAATCATAAAGAATTCTATTCCTATTCTATTCTATATTTTATTCTCTATTCTATTCTATTATTCTATTCTATATTTTTATTCTGTGTTCTATTCTATTCTAATTTTATTCTATATTCTATTCCATTCCATTCATTGAGGGAGGGCTGCCATATTCTAGACAAGGACCCTGTAGGTAGCTCTTGATTTATGACCACAGCTGAGCTCCAAATTTCTGTCGCTGAGTGAGACAGAAGGGAGTTTTGTCCCATGTGCTCGTCTCCGTTTCAAAGCCGAAGAGCCAGCGCTGTCCGAAGACCCCTCCGTGGTCATGTGGCCGGCATGACTCAACGGCGAAGGTGCACGGAACGCTGTTAGCTTCCCACCAAAGGTGGTTCCTATTTTTCTACTTGCATTTTTTACCTGCTCTTGAATGGCTAGGTTGGCAGACGAAAATAAAATAAAATAACCAGAAGAAGCCAAATGTATGGCTAATCTAGGCTGGTTTCCCTTCCGGACATCCCTGATTTTATTCCGGCCTGGCTTGTGTGTTATGATGTGCTTTATGAATGACTCTAGAGTGGAGGCATATTTCATAGCCAGAGGTTTAGGAAATGGGATAAACACGCCGGAGAAACATTAACCAGGCAGGCTAACAGCTCTGGGCTGGGACCCAGGAGATTTGCAGGAATCAAGGGGGAGATTTTCTATTCTGGTTTCTTTGGCCTCCGGAACTGGATTTTCTTTTTTGCAAGAGCAAAAGGTTGTAAGTTGCGGGCGCAAAGACAGGTAGCATGAAAGAGGGCAGCAGTGGGTTTCACATTTTGTTACAACCTTCTGTGCATGCGCCCGGCCTCAAAAATGCGCCTAAATAGGAGATTTCCGCTACTGGTTCGGGCAAACCGGTCTGAGCCGGCTGAATATCTCCTCTGAAAAAGGGGGAAGTTACAAATTTGGAGCCTTGTTTTCCATCAGGGTTATTATCTCTGCCCACTGGGCAAAATACCCCCCCCCCAAATGTTTTTGAGATATGGTGACATCCCTCTCTCTCCCTCCCTCTCCCTCCCTCCCTCTCTCTCTCTCTCTCTCCTCTCGCTTGAGGTTAGAATGCTTAAATCACCTCTTGCTGGAGGAATGAAACGGAGGGTAGGCATTCCTCTCTGCCAAGATTTTGTTTAATGGCAGACCCTTGCCGTGCCAGCTAACCTATAAAACACTGTTCTTGGCAGGATGGTTTCTCTGTATGCCATAAATTTCAGATTTCCTTCCCTCCTTCTCTGTCCTTCCTTCCCTTTCTCCCTCCCAACCACTCTCTGTCCGCCATCCCTTCTTCTCTCTTTCCTTCCTGCTTCTCCTCATCCCTTCTTTCCTTCCTCCTTCTGTCCTTCCTTCCCTTTCTCCCTCTCTCTGTCCTCCCTTTCTCCCTCCCAACCACCTTCCTCTCTCTCCTTCCTTCTTCTCTGTCCTTTTCTGTCTTTCCCTCCCCCCTTTCTCCCTCCTAACTACCCTCTTCCTCCATCCAGCCACCCCTCTCTCCTTCCTTCCTTCCCATTTCTCCATCCCTCCTCCCTCTGTCCTCCCTCCTTCCCCCTCTCCTTCTTTCCTTTCTCCCCCTCCAATCTCTCAAGCAAAACCCAGAATTCTTCTTGATGAACCAAACAGGAAAAAATTGACTTGGATGGAGGATTAGACAAATAAGTCTAGGAGAATCCCACCTAATTTTGTTGGCTGTTTCCCTCTCATTTCCCCAGACCTTCCTTATTTGCAGGAGATGGTGTCATGGGATGAAGAAACGGGATGCCATCTCGTTCCTCTCAAGCCGCCAGGCGCCTGGGCTCACCCCCCTGTCCTTTTGCTCCCACCCCTTTCTCTCTAGCCATGCCAAACCCGGTAAAATCAGCCTGGCATTATTAGGCGACCGGCATCTCCCTTATTAAAGGATTCTTCGCCTACCGGAATTGTGCAATTGCTCAGTTCATCACGCCAAATTAAAACAATCTCGCGCCTTTGATCTTTCAAGGAAAGGATTTAGGAGGATGAGCGAAACGAAAGGCCCATGAGAGAGAGGGGGGGGGGAGAGAGAGAGAGAGAGAGAGGGAGGGAGGGAGGGAGGGACTTTGTTCGCAGCAACAGGCTAATACCGTGGTGTTGAAGGGATTTTAGTCCGCGCAGGAATATTAGCCAAGCAGTGAAACCAAACGCAAATAAAGCTGACCCCGAAAATGATCATTATCAGCCCTGCAGAGAAAGCTTGAATGCGGAAGGACGCCTGGCAGATCATCGTTCCGCCACGATAAATAGGCGTTTGAGACAGTGGCGCACGTTTCCATTACGAAGAAAGCCAGATCGTGGGCCAAATGTTTCATCCTAATCAAAGAGCTCTCTTTGGCTTGGGGGTCTTGGCGCCCCCATCACAGCAGGACAGCTCCACGCTCATGCCAGTCATGGCGGGGCAAGGCTTTTCAACAACTGTGCCCAAATGAAGAATGGGATTCTTTTCTTTCTTTCTTTCTTTCTTTCTTTCTTTCTTTCTTTCTTTCTTTCTTTCTTTCTTTCTTTTTCTTTCTTTTTCTTTCTTTACTTTTCCTTTCCTCCTTTTTCTTCCTTCCTTTCCTACCTTCTTTTTTCCCTTCTTTCCCTCCTTCCCTTACTTTCATTCCTTCCCTTCCCTGCCTATTTCTTCCTTCCCTCTTTCATTTTTCCTTTCTTCTCTTCTTCCTTTCTTTCTTCTTTTCTCTTACCCCTTTCCTACCTCCCCTTCTTTTCTTCTTTTCCTCCCTTTCATTTCTTCCCTTCCCTTCCTATCCTGCCTATTCCTTCCTTACCTCCCTTTCATTTTTTCTTCCCTTTCTCCGTTCCTTGTCCCAGCTTCTGCCAACCTAGCTGTTTGAAAGCACATAAAAACGTAAGTAGAAAAATAGGAGCCACCTTTGGTGGGAAGGGAACAGCGTTCTGTGTGCCTTCGCCATTGAGTCATGCCGGCCACATGACCATGGAGACGTCGTCAGACAGCGCTGGCTCTTTGAAACAGAGGTGAGCACCGCCCCCTAGAGTCAGGAACGACTAGCACATATGTGCACAGGGAACCTTTAATTTTACCTGTTTAATGTTCAGGGCAGATACCGTAAGTGCAGAAGCCTCACAGTTTACTAGGACTACGAAGTGGGGCTATTAAAATATGAACATCCTAGTTGCATGCTGGCTACTTTCATCAGTCTACCTTTCCCAGCTGACATCCAGCACGGCTCAAATTAATTGCTCAAGGTTTTCTCAGCAACCAGAACTGACAACCAATTATCCATTAAAAAAGAAAAAAGACTCTACAGTGTTTCGTTCTGCCTAAAAAGCATTTTAAGGAAAAACAGAGGGGTGGAAGGATGGACTGACAGATAGACAGACAGGAGGGATGGGTAGATACAGTGAATGAATGGCTGGCTGGATGAATGAATAAATAGGTAGATAGATAAATGATAGATAGATAGATAGATAGATAGATAGATAGATAGATAGATAGATAGATGGGCAGGTAGACAGACAGACAGATATAGACAAGTAATGATAGATAGATAGATAGATAGATAGATAGATAGATAGATAGATAGATAGATAGATAGATAGACAGACAAATGATGATAGATGGATAGATTATAAATAGGTGCTTAGATAGATAGATTGATAGATAGATATAGATAGATAGACAGATGACAAATAGATATAGACAGGTGATGATTGATAGATTGATTGATAGACAGACAGACAGATAGATGATAGAAAGGTGATAAGAAAGATGGATAGATTATAAATAGGTGGATAGATAGATAGATAGATAGATAGATAGATAGATAGATAGACTGACTGACTGACAGACAGATAGCTATGGGTGGGTTAGATAGACACAGACAGATGATAGACGGGTAAGATATATTATAAATAGGTGAATAGGTAGAAAGACATACATACATACATACATACATACATACATACATACATACATACATACAATATGTATCAGTAGATGATGGACAACAGATGTATAATAGATTAAAGATAGGCACCCAATAAGCACAATATAACCTAAAAAACACGACTGGACAAGACACAAGCATTGCGAAGCCATAAAAGCAAGTTAAATAGGACGGCAATTAATATAACCATTACATCAATCTTCGAACATAAAAGCGAAGGCTAAAAAGCCAAGAACTCAAGGAATCAAAAAGACACGAAAAGGCAAGCAACGAGTATTAATTAACAACAAAATGCTGTTGCTTTCCCACCAAAGTGGTACCTTTTTATCTACTTGCATTCACATGCTTTCAAACTGCTAGGCTAGCAAGAGCTGAGGCGAGGACAGGAGCTCACCCTGTCGCGAGGCACTTAGGTGTCGAACTGACGAAAGGCAAAATGCTTTAGCGCGTAACAATATAAGAAAAGACACTCATCTTTTCATTCATTTTGTTCTCTCACCCAAATGTGCTCCTTTCTCTAGATGCAACCTTCTAGATCAGCGGCCACCAAGTGGTGGTCCGTGAGAAAATTTTGGTGGTCCGTAGAAAAAATATTTGCACTTTTTATATTGCACTCGATCAGGGGTTCTGAAACTACGGCCCCTGGGATGGATACGTGCAATGAATGCTTGTGTTGCTGCAGAGAGTCTCCCCCTTTGGGGTCTTTTTGTGCAGGTCGGAGGGGGGGCAGAAATTCTGACTTGGGGTCTGCTTCAGCCTCCTGGTGGGGGGTTTTGGCCGAAGGCTGGAGGGAAGCGCTGCTGGTGGCGAAGAGCCGGAGGGCCTCGTTCCAGTGGGACTGCATGGCCTGGAACTGGCTGACGATCTCAGCCTGCTGATCCTTCAGGGACCGGTATCTGGCCTTGCACTCCCACAGGTCTTTCCTCTGCTTGGAAAGCCTATGCTCGTAGTCCTCAGTGAGGTCCTTCTGCTGAGCCTCCTTCTCAGTCAGAATTTGAACTGAGCTGTTTTGCCAACTCTTTCTTTGGTGGCTGCTTAGCTCCAGCAACTGCTTCCTGTTCAGGCCCTAAGAAGCCAGGCGGGCAGGCAAAGAATGGCTGGGAGAGGAGGGGCGAGGAAAGGCCGGCGAGGTGACCTTGATGTGAGTGATATTGACTTGGCCACGCCCATCCAGTCACATGCCCACCTAGCCACACGCACGCAGCCGGTCATTAGGCAGGTCACATTAGTGGTCCGTGGGATTTGAAAGTATGAATTTAGTGGTTCCTGAGGTCTGAAAAGGCTGGTGACCCTTGTTCTAGATGCAACCTTCCTCACCCAATGGACGTAGTGATCCATTCACACCTCGTGTCTCTGTTTCGGTGGAGCTCAAGAGAGCTCAACCACTGGGGAAGGCAACCAGGATTTAGCCTATCGGAACAAAGTCCTCCTTATGATGTTTTCTAGGGACCTGCATTTTATCATCCTAACGGCCTGCCAGACAAGACTTGGCAAACATTGAAGAAGTGGCGGGAGGGGAGGAAGAATGGAAGGAAGCCAATGGGAAACGGCCAAGTGAGTCATTTCTTCTGAAATGGATGGATCAGGGTCCTTGCAGGGCAACGGCACTTTATATTTCATATTTTTCTCCACCTCTCACGGACAAGGCCACCTAATTTCTCAGCTGCTTCAATTCCCACAAAACACAGGAAGAGTTGTACCCAGGAATGCAAGGGGCCTCTATCAGTTTGGTCTAGCGCAGGGGTCTCCAAACTTGGCACCTTTTAAAACTTGTGGCTTCAATTGATGGCTGTGAAGGTTGGACCGTAAGGAAGGCTTAAGAGGAAACTCAAGTACTTTGGCCACCGAATGAGAAGGAAGGACTCCCTGGAGAAGAGCCTCATGCTGGGAACGATGGAGGGCAAAAGAAGAAGGGGACGGCAGAGAAGGAGGTGGCTGGATGGAGTCACTGAAGCAGTTGGCATGAGCTTCAATGGACTCCAGAGGATGGGAGAGGACAGGAAGGCCTGGAGGAACATTTTCCATGGGGTCGCGATGGGTCGGACATGACTTTGCAACTAACAACAACAACAACAACAACAACAACAACAACAAAGACTTGTGGACTTCCAACTCCCCAGAATTCCCCAGCTGTCATGTAAGCATAGTTCGCTGAGGAATTCTGGGAGTTGAAGGCCACAAGTCTTAAAAGTCGCCAAGTTTGGAAACCTCTGGTCTAGTGGTTAAGGCACTACCAGGCTAGAAAGCAGAAGACCACGAGTTCAAGTCCCACCTCAGCCACGGGGAACATGATAGAAAACACACACACATACGTATATGTGTGTATATATGTATGGTCTGTCTGTCTGTCTGTCTGTCTGTCTGTCTGTCTGTCTATCCATCCATCTATCTATCCATCCATCTATCTATCTATCCATCTATCTATCTATCACCTACCTACCTACCCATCCATCCATCCATCCATCCATCCATCCATATCTATCATGTCTGTCTGTCTGTCACCTACCTACATACCCATCCATCCATCTATCCATCCATCCAATCAATCCATCCATATCTATCATGTCTGTCTGTCTGTCTGTCTGTTTATCTATCTATCTATCTATCTATCTGTCTGTCTGTCTGTCTGTCTGTCACCTACCTACCTACCTACCCACCCATCCATCCATATCTATCATGTCTGTCTGTCTGTCTGTCTGTCTGTCTGTCTGTCTGTCTGTCTGTCTGTCTGTCTGTCTATCTATCTATCTATCTATCTATCTATCTATCTATCTATCTATCTATCTATCTATCTATCTATCTATCTATCTATCTATCTCCTTGCCATGTGTTCCTTCCTACTCCATTACCCTCCCCCCCCCCCGTAATTTTGGCAGTCTCCGAGGCTTATCTAGGCCATCTCCCAGGGTGGACACGCGAGCAGCTGTTGCGACTTATCACAGGCTGCCTGTCCACCGAGTTTACAAATTAACACCCTATCGAGGCTGCCCGAGGACTGATTAATCACAAAAAGGCGGTGGGGAGAGGGGACTTTTATCTCTGCTAGCCGAGGAAGAAATCTCTTTGGGGGGTTGGGGATTGTTTACAAATGAAGGGGAGAGGGGGGACGGAGGAGGGGGGAATGGCCAAGTCAAAGACAGCCTAGTAACGATAAGGAGAAAGAAGGAGAGAGCTAGAAAGAAGAGAGGAGTTGAAGGATAAGGCAAGAAGGTTGTTGACAGCTAACAAATGCTAATTAACAATCTGGACCTCATGATTCTAGCCTTCGCTTCCAACCCAGTCCTCTGATGCTTTGGCCCTGCCTGGGATGATAAATAATTGGCAGACTGAAAAGTCTGTAGAATGAACAAAACAATTCCACTGTAGCAAATCCACTTCTTCCTTCCCCAACAAACGGCAGATATGAAGGCCGAGAAGCTTACCAAAAAAACAGAGGGCAACTTGATTAAACCACAATTGTCTCTGAATAGTCCTTTCGTCCTTTTAAGGATGCTTTTGCATGTGCTCCTTTGGGAGGAGATGCAGGTTCTGTCCTCTGTTATAACAAAATGACAGATTTGCAAGGGACCTTGGAGGTCTTCCAGTCCAACCCCGTGCTCCAGGAGGAGACTCTATACCACTTCAGACAGATGGTTGTCCAATCTCTTCCTAAAAAGCCTCCAGTGTTGGAGCACCCACAACGTCTGGAGGCAAGTTGTTCCACTGGTTAATTGTTCTGTATGCCCTTGGGAATGTACATAGTGTTCTTCTGAAAAACACTTCTTCCAACCTACTCTCTTGATGACCCCCTTAATTCATAGTCCTTAACTAGTTGATAACCCAGCGTTGCCCGGGTATTTATTTATAGGGGTAAAATGTCCAGATCAAAGGTAATTTCTATTGTTGGATTTTCCACCTTACCAGAGGGAGCCCCCTTGTGGATACTGTGAAGCTATTACTATGGCAACTCCACTGCGCTGTACAGTAGAAGCCATTTTTACGGCAGTATAGTAGAAGCCATTTTAAGGCACAACAGGCTGTATCTTAATAGAACACCTCCCCCTCCGAGGGGATGTTAGGGGTGTCTTACCCCCACAGTATTTGTTTCCATAGAGTAAGTCATCTGTGTACCAAGTTTGGTTGAAATTGGTCGAGGCATTCCAGAGTTATGCTGGAACACACACAAACATACACAGCCATTTTTATAGATAGATGATAGATAGATAGATAGATAGATAGATAGATAGATAGATAGATAGATAGATAGATAGATAGATAGAAGATAGATAGAAGATAGATAGAAGATAGATATATTAATAATTAATTAATTAATTAATAACTATACTGGCCAAGAGAACTAGAATAATCATGTAACAGGTTTGAAGAACTTCAGAGTTGGAGAAAATTGCTATATGGATAGAATAGTGGTTGAAGTGTTGGTCTAGATCCAGGAAGACTATGGATCAAGCCAACTAACAGCTACCGAAGATACTGGGTGAGTCTACATCAATTTGATTGGTGATGGTAGCTGGAGATCAATCCTATGAAGTCCATTTTCAGATCCAAGAGGAAAGAAGTGATATAAATTTAGCAACCATTTAGATTTCTCTTTCTAAGTGTGAGGTCCCTGCTACCTACTTGTAATACCGATGGTTAGAGGTGATATTCAGCAGGTTCTGACCAGTTCTGGAGAACCAGTAGCGGAAATTTTGAGTAGTTCAGAGAACCAGTAAATACCACTTGCCCCGCCCCCATCTATTCTCTGCCTCCCGAATATCAGCTCATTGGGGGAAATGGGGATTTTGCAGTAACCTTCCCCTGAAGGGGGGGGGATGATGATTTTGCAGTAACCTTCCCCTGGAGTGGGGAGGGAATTGGGATTTTGCAATATCCTTCCCCTAGAGTGGGAAGGGAATGGTGATTTTGCAGTAACCTTCCCCTGGAGTGGGGAGGGATTGGGGATTTTGCAGTATCCTTCCCCTGCCATGCCTACCAAGCCATGCCCACAGAACCGGTAGTAAAAAAAAATGAATCCCACCACGGACAATTCAGCCCTGAGCTATAAAAATATTCTCTCCCATCAACATTCCTTTAAGACTTTTCTCGTGTTTGGGATTCTGCTAATCAAAACCATAAATTGCACAAAGGCCATTAATTCCCAATTTTTTTTAAAAAAAGCCACAGACTTCTCCAGATTCCTAAATTCCTTTTTTTGTGGCCGAAAGGCATTGGTTGTTGTGACTGAGAACATTGAAATGTTAACACGGTGGATTTTGCGTGTGACCAAGATTTCTTTGAAGCAGATTCCTGGAACTAGTCAGAAGGGAACTGAGACGTCATCGTAAGTTACAAGCATATTATAGTTTGCTTGGAGATTGCTCCACCGCTCCCTCTGCCAGCATCATTGTGGAAGACCTTATCTAATTAATTTTCCAAAATTACCCCGCTATCTCTGAGAGGCTCGTCTCACATGGTTATCTAAATCACCCAGTAAAAGATCCATGTCAAAAGCTCCGCTAAGCTTTTAGATTAAATCTTCGAAAACCCGTAGTTAATCTTTCAAGTATTTCTAATCAAGGAACAGGACCACGTTATGAAACTAAGATGGCCTCCAGAGTTGATATTCCATTTTTCCCTGTGGATAGGACTCTCTCAAACACTTCTGAAAGAGCGCGCCTGGGCGCCCACAGGGCAAAATTTTGTAGAACTGCTCAGACCTGCAAACTACTCCCATCTCAGGTGGGACTAGAACTCCCAGTCTCCTGGTGATTGGCCCCAAATCACGAAGCCAACTTTCATGTCTCAGTTAGGACTAGAACTCCCAGTTTCTTGGTGATTGGCCCAAAGTCACCCAGCCAGCTTTCATGTCTCAGATGGGACTAGAACTCTTAGTCGCCTGGTGATTGGCCCAAAGTTACCCAACCAGCTTTCATGTCTCAGATGGGACTAGAACTCTTAGTCTCCTGGTTTCTAGCCTGGGGCTTTCACCACTAGACGAAACTGGCTCTCAACCTATTGGAGGGGAGGAAACTATTTTGGCCCGCCAACAGCCAGCAGAGCTGGTAGCAAACTCAGCCACTAAGGAGGTTGGAGAGGAACCTGGGCCAGTCCTGGAGTCTGAGGAAGGCTCTGATGAGGGCTCTGTGTCAGAGGCAGAGAGGAGGCCAGGTCTGTCCAACAATTATCAGCTGCCATTGGGGGCAGAAGAACAGCTGGAGCCTTGATGCACAGAGCTGCCAGAAGGGAACAGCAAAGGAACAAGGATCGACTTGGGAGTAAAGCCACAGGTTGACAGTGAATGGCCCCTCCCATAGGGAATAAAGAGGAGCGAAAGGGGAGTGGAGTTTGCAGGAGACAATTAGTTCAATTCATTAGGGTGAAGATCTGTTCTTGACTCCTTGCCAAGTAATTGCTGCTACAGCGTGGCATTTGGAAGATATCGGCCTGGCAGCTCTCCAAGCCTGATAAAGGCCTGGAGTTGTGAAATCTTTTGAAAGAGTGTTTGCCGGGACTTTGCTGGAGAGGAATTCCCTGGAACCTAAATAAAAGAGGTTTTATAGGGACAAGGAGTGGGTTTCATGCTCTTGGGAAGCCTCGGTCAGTACAGAATCCCAGCTACTAAAAAGAGACTGAACCAAACCAGTTGCTGGAGATTTTTTAATTTGCTAATCACTGCAAAACACTTATGTACGAAGCGGGCTACCACTCCATGAAAGTTCATGCGATTCGCTTAACAATCATGTTTCTTAACAACGGTAGTGATTTGCTTAAACAACTGTGGCACAAAAGGTTGTAAAACGGGGCAAAATGTATTTCGTGAATGTTTCACTTAGCAAAAAAAAAAACCAACAACACCTGGGCTCAATGGTGGCCGTAAGTTGAGGACTACCCATAATTCATTCAAGAAAATCTTCAGCCATCAAGACTTGCAAGCTACACATGGTTCACTCTGGAACTTGGCATTCTTGCGGCTGAACTCTTAGAAATGCCTGGTTGGTCTAGTCATATTTGTTCTAGTCGCCCTCAAAGCAGCCCTGAAATCTGTCAACCAATTATGAGTAACACTTCGCCCGACAAAAAGTGTGGAGGGTTTATTTACTTTCAGATGGCAATAACGCAAATGACTCAGATTTCTGGCTGTAGTCTCACTGTTTCCAAGCTGGGTCTCTCCATCCCTTCCTCTCTCTTTCAATCTCTCTTGCTCTTTCCTTTCTCTTGCTCTCAAAATCTCTCTCACTCTTTTCCCCCCTCAATCTCCCACTCTTTCTTAAAATCTCTCTCTCTCAAAATCTCTTCTCTCAATCTCTCTCACTCTTTCTTTCCTTTCTCTCTCTCTCAAAATTTCTTTTTCCTCTCTCAATCTTTCTCTTTCTTCTTTCAATCTTTCTCACTCTTTCTTTCCTCAATCTCTTGCTCTTTTTCTCTCTCTCAAAATTTCTTTTTCCTCTCTCAATCTTTCTCTTGCAAAATCTCTCTTTCTTCTCTCAATCTCTCTCACTCTTTCTTTCCTCAACCTCCCGCTTTCCTTTCTCTCTCTCAATCTCTCCCTCTTTCTTCAATCTCTCGCTTTCCTTTCTCCCTCTCTCTCTCTCTCTCTCTCAATCTCTTTCAGAATTTCTCTTTCCTCTCTCAATCTTTCTCTCTCAAAATCTCTCTCTCTCAATCTTTCTTTCCTCAATCTCTCGCTCTTTCTCTCTCAACCTCTCTCTCTCTCTTTCCTCAATCTCTTGCTCTTTCCTTTCTCTCTCAATCTCTCTCTCTCTTCCCCCCTCTCAATCTCTTGCTCTTTCAAAATCTCTCTCTCTCTTCCTCCCTCCCTCTCTCTTCATTTCTAATTCCTGCCCTTTCCTCTCCTCCTCCTCCTCCTCCTCCCCGCTTCCTCCTCCTGCTACAAAATGTCACCAATTTATTTTAGCCCCGGGGCCCATTTCAAATTTTACCGCAAACACACCAAGAAATGCATTTCTCAAGCTGTTACCACTTAACTGTACAGATATCGGCGACTCGAGGGACCTGATATTGTTTACACAGTCTCCTCTGTGGAATAAGCACTGATGCCAAAAAAATAAAAATAAAGTAAAATGAAATAAAAAAAAATCTCTGCCTGAGCTCTGGAAGGAGACGTTTAGTCTCCGTTTTATAAGATTTCCCTCGATTTTAAAGCCGCCTCCACGGCCATAAAAAAAACCAAACAAAACTGCAACCATCATTGTTGAAGCTGGCTGGGAAGAGCAGCAGAAGGTAAGGGGGTGGGTGGATGGGGGGCTTCAGCTGATTTAAGGTGTGAAGCGGCCCAAAGTCTTCCGGCATTGCACATGGTGGGAATTGCAGTGGTGGGTTCTGTATCCTGTCGCAACCGGTATGCTGCAACGGGGCTGGGTGTCCACCTTGGCCACGCGTGCTGCACACGCATGCACACCCACCGCCTGAGACGCTCCACCTGCTCGGCGGAGCGTTGCGCAGGTGCCGTACGCTGTATGTCCGTGCGCAAATGGCCCGGTTGGCTCAAATACAGGTAAGGAACGAGGGCGGGCGGGTGGGCCCTCCAAAGCACCGTTCTGGTACAGTGGCTGCTGCTTCCAGCAGGCACCGGTACGCCCGTATTGGGGCATACCGCCCGGAACCCAACATTGGAACTGGATAACACCAGGGTTCATTTGTGTCCCACAGCTCCTAACTCTGAATCGCTTCTCCTCTTTCTCTGCAGCTGATCCCTGCCTTCAAGGATCATGTTTGCATTTCTATCCCTATTTCTATTTATTTATTTAGTTTGTCAAACATGTACGAGACAACAGGTGTTAAGTATAAATATGGACGTGAATACAGGAAATGGGTACCAATAAATGGGGGCAGCAGGGCAGGGATGGAAGGCACGCTGGTATGCTTATGCGCACCCCCTTAACGGGCCTCTTAGGAATGGGGTGAAGTCCACGGTGGACAGTTTAAGGTTAAAGTTACGGGGTTTTGAGGATGTAACAATGGAGTTGGGTAGAACATTCTAAGGTGAGCGGTGAAGGATTCTGCTGTTTAAAGTCTTAAGTAGAAAAAGGCTGCACAACAATTGGTCCGAAATGCTCTAGGGAAGTGATGGCGAACGTTTTCGGCATTTCAAAAAGGGAGTGTGCGCCTGTCTCTGTGGCACCAAGTGCCAAAAATGGAGGACTTCACGCTTGTGCAAACTCATTTAAACCGCAACCAAGAAGAGGAGTGGCCCAGGGGGCATGTGCGTGCTGGAAAATGAACTTCTGGTTTCCGGTGCGTGCATGCGGGCTGGCCAGCTAGCTAGTTGTCCGGTTACTGCCGCACATTCTCATGCACCAATCAGCTGGCCAGCATTTCCAGTTTCTGGCACTGCCGCACATTCAAAGGCCAACTGATGATGGCATGCGCATGTGTGCCAGAAACCTGGAAGAGGAACAGGTGATGCTGTGCATGCCAGGTAACATTGCTCCGTGTGCCACTTCTGGCACGCGTGTCATAGGTTTGCCATCATGGGTTTAGGGTCTCTTGCTTGAGCAGGAGGTTGGCCTAGAAGACCTCCAGGTTCCCTTCCAACTCTTATTCTGTTCTGTTTGAGATCTCTGACTAGAAGAATGGACAGCCACGGTAGAAAGAGTGCAGAGATTAGCAACCAAGATGATGAGGGGACTGGAGGCTAAAACATACAATGAACGATTGCAGGAACTGGGCATGGCTAGTCTAGTGAAGAGAAGGACCAAGGGAGATAGGATAGCAGTCTTCTAATATTTGAGGGGCTGCCACAGATAGGAAGCGGTCACACTATTTCCCAAAGCACCCGAAGGCCAGACAAGGAATAATGGATGGAAACTGACCAAGGAGAGATTCAACCTGGAAATAATGAGACATTTTCTGACCGTGAGAACAATCAACCCATGGAACAGAAGTTGCCTTCAGAAGTTGTGGGAGCTTAATCACTGGAGGCTTTCAAGAAGAGACTGGACTGCTATCTCTAAGAGATGGTGTAGGGTCTCCTGCTTGGGCAAGGGGTTGGACTAGATGATCTACAAGGTCCCTTCCAACTGTGTTAATCTGTTCTGTTCTTTTGAAGAAAGCAGGAGAAAAGGGAAAGAGACAACTGGCTGGCCCAAACACTGGAATAACAATGAAAAATTGAAAGGTGGGACATGCCTCTATATGGGAGAGTCAATCAATTTATTTATTTATCGTTCATTAAATTGGTATGCTGCCTGACTCCCAACTCTAGGCGGCTCACGACCAGGAGAAGGGGAAAAACAGCAATGGCCTAATAATAGAAAACCACAAAGTATGAAGGACCTGCAAGTAGAAATAGAACAACTGTGGCAAAAGAAAGCAAAGGTAGTAACAACAGTAACTGCTGCCTTGGGCACAATCCCAAAACATCTGGAGAGTCACTTGGATTCCGCTGGCATTGACAAAATTACCATCCCTCAATTGCTAAAGGTCACTTTACTTGGAACAGCTGCAAAGATACTTTGAACACCATTAAACAACAACATTTGCTTATTCCCAGGTCCTTGTGGAGGACTCAACGGGTGATAAAAACACCAACCAGCCTAAACATCTGTCTGACTGTCACGGGCGCCTGGTGTACAACAACCCAAAACAATTGGAGCACCACCTGAACACCGTCGGCACTGACAAATTCACCATCAGTCAATTGCAAAAGGCAGCTTAACTTAAAACAATTGACATCCTGTGATGACAACTCTAACACTGTCATATGAATGTTGTAACTAAATACTTAGTTCCTGACAACATTCATTAGGAAAAGCAGCATTGTTGAAAGATTGCTCTGCTTGCTTCAAATGTAGCCCAGAAATGTCAAGTGTGTGTGCATATGTGTGTGTGTGTGTTGTGTCAAAGATCCATTACAAATAATAGAACTCTAAACAAGCTGACTCGTTAACTTATGACATGGACAATCTCACTGTCTGGATTCACACATTATCTTAACCCTGATTCTTTGTTAATGAATAAATGTCAGGGCTCAAGAACAGAGAATGACACGTGGAAGTTACTTCAATTTCCTTGATGGTTCCTTGCCTATAGACAGAATCTTGCCAAGGTAAACAACTATTTATGTAACTTCAGATATATATTGGGAATCGCCAGGGAGGAGCCCTTCCTGCTTACCAGACATTTTAAGCTGGGCTGCCTCCTTGCCCTCCAGGAAGCAGCCCCTCCCTCTGGAGAATCCAGACTACATTCTACCCCATAAACTATGGTTGCAAGCTCATACAACCCATAGCTATAAATACCCTCAATGGCAAAACTAAAGCTGATGATTTAAGTATGCTGACCTATCTCTGTCTCCCTCGTCTATTCTTCATTTTTATCTCTTCTGTGTCTTCACTTCCAAATCAGGAATGTGTCATGATGTGGACAATGTCCTAACCCTACAGCGCTTTTATCAGACATGCGTGCTTAGACTTCTAGAAAGGCTTAAAGGAAAGGAAGAAGGAAAAAAAAACCCTGAGCAATTATGACCCAATTCTCAAGATACCTTGATAGTGGTAGCATCTATTTTTATTCTCTCCTGGCTCGTTGGGTGTTAGCAACTCCCTGCAGGCTCCAACCACCCACTTATGGCCTTTTTAGCTGGAGTACTTCCAGTGGATTCTTGTTATGTTTATTTTATTTTATTTTATTTTTGGCCTTGGATATGATTTCACTAAGGCTAGAATTGTATTTGCACAAAATGGGAAGGGCAGAGAGATCCCCACAGGTGAAAATGGGACTAAAAAATATTAGAATGAGCAGAAATGAATAGATTAACACTTGCAATTAAAGGAAAGGAAGAGTCTGATTATTATAATATATGGGAGCTATTCTATCAATGGTTAGAGAATAATATGAAAATGATGTATTATAAAGATAAATAAATTAAAAAGAGAAATGTTATAACAATAGATATCTTAAGTTTTAAATGCTAGTATTAAAATAAGTATATATGTATGTATGTGTGTGTGTGTATGTATGTATGTATATATATATATATATATGTATGTATGTATGCATGCATGCATGCATGCATGCATACATACATACATACATACATACATACATACATACATACATACATACATACATACATACATATATATATATATATATATATATATATATATATATATATATATATAAAAATATGGAAGCTATCGAAATAGAGAAACACCCCCACAACATGAATAAACGTGATGATACCTCCTGCCTACCAGACATCTGGAAACCAGCCCTGGTCAACAAACGAGCCCCACCCACCACCCAGTCCGTTACAACACGAAACAACAATGGACACACAGCCAGCACCAATCAGCACCAATCTACCAATTATGATACAACCACTCAACCAATCATTCCACTTACTGAAACAAAGCCAGCACTCCACACCCCCTCCCCAAGATTTATAGAAAGACGGCACCGACCATGCTTTAAGCCCAAAACCCAGCCTGAAGATGGCAAGTGGGACCTCGCTGAAACGTTGCCAAGACAATCTCAATCTTACATGGGAAAAGACCCGAATACAAGACCAGCATACCTACACCCGTGAAAATCTACAAATACACACACACACACACACACACACACACACACACACACACACACACAATGATTTCACTAAGCAAGGGAAATCTGGAACAATCTGGTGGCCATTTTCCTCAGATGCTTAAACAAGCATACCAGACAATTAACCCTTCTGACCCAGGCAGAGAGAGGCCCGATGAAAGAAGGAAGGAAGAAAGGGTGAGCTTTTCTATCAAGGAACAGTGAAGTGGCGATCCCAGGTGGCCACCATACTTACTTCCAGGTTACAAAGCAGAGCTTCAAACATTCAGGTGAAGTATGTTGTCAGTACCCGAGGACATTTGCAACCATCATAAATAGGAATCAGTTGCCAACGGTCTGAGTGTGTGTGTGTTTGTGTGTGTATTTATATATTCCAGTATAAACATTCATATTTTATGGACAATACATCGACTGAGTCAAGTCTTTTTAAGTCACTTTACCAATAGCAATACAAATAAATATAGAGACTTCAAATCTTCCAACTTCAACAATATTGGTCTCTTTCCATAATCCTTTTATCATTTTTTCCCCCAATAGTTCATTTAAACATAAATAACATTTCTTTTTGCCCTATATTTATTATCCCCTACTAAGTAATACCATTTAAAAATTACTCATTATTCCACCATAACTTCAATGTCCCGAATGTGTAGGATTGCTAATAATTCCAATTATTAGCAATATTTAATCAATCCTGGGAATATATTTCGAACTCCCTGTAATTTCTATTCCTTACTATTTTAAATTCACAATACACTTTAACACATTATTAATGTTATTAATACAATTACATTATCTAATCCTAAATTTCCACCTACTAATCTTTATAACAAATATATATTGTCTATTAATGTATATACTATTTTATCTATATCTATCTTCCCCTTTTATTAATACATTTTCTCATTATTCACCATCTATTAATCTCTTTGAAATGCCATCATTTATCGCCTTTTTAGTCAGCCTTTTAACTTACTTTTGTATCTCTTTTTGATTTTTTTTATACCTACTAAATTTCTGAGCACCTTTTATCGCTTTCTGCTAATAAAGGGTCTGAATATCGATCACATGATCATCGGGAATGCTGCAATGGCAGTTAAGTGTGATAAATGATCTTAAATCCTTTTTTTTCCAGTGCCGTTGAAACTTTTCAGCGGTTATTAAATGAACAGTCGTTCAATCGAGGACTTCCTGCACTGTCATCAAAAACACCGTTCAGAAACGCGAGCAGCAGCGAAATACCTTAGAACGCTTCTACACTATTTGCACAAAAGTTCATGATTCGATAGCATAAAAGGCAATGTGTATTTAACATTACGTGTTTTGACGGCACTGAGAATTGTGTTTGCAGAATATTGGAAAAAATGAGGAAATTCCTGCAGAGGAAAATAGAATTAGAAAAACATTAGACTGTGCGGAAATGGATAGGCTAACTAAAAGTAAAGGGCAAAGAATACACAGAATAATTCCTTAACTTGGGACTTGTCTTTTACCAATGGCTAGACAAGAAATGTAGGTGATGTGGGTGAAGAAGAAGGAGAGTGTAAAAGTTGGCTTGAAATTCAACATTAAGAAAACTAAGATCATGGCATCTGGCCCTCTAAATTCCTGGCAAATAGATGGGGAAGAAATGGAGGGAGTGACAGATTTTATTTTCCTGGGCGCCAATAGCAATAGCAATAGCAGTTAGACTTATATACCGCTTCAGAGGGCTTTCAGCCCTCTCTAAGCGGTTTACAGAGTCAGCATATTGCCCCCAAAAATCTGGGTCCTCATTTTACCCACCTTGGAAGGATGGAAGGCTGAGTCAACCCTGAGCCGGTGAGATTTGAACAGCCGAACTGCAGCTAACAGTCAGCTGAAGTAGCCTGCAGTGCTGCACTCTAACCACTGCGCCACCTCGGCTCTCACTGCACCAAGATCACTGCAGATGAGGACTGCAGCCAAGAACTTAAAAATCGCTTGCTCCTGGGGAGGAAAGCGATGGCAAATCTAGACAGCAGACTAAAAAGCAGAGACATCATCCTGCCAACAAAAGTGCGTATAGTCAAGGCTATGGTTTTCCTAGTTGCAATGGATGGCTGTGAAGGTTGGACCATAAGGAAGGCTGAGGGCCAAAGAATTGAGGCCTATGAAATCTGGTGCTGGAGAAGACTCTTGCAACTTCCTTGGACTGCAAGGCCATCCAACCAGTCAGTCCTAGAGGAGATCCACCCTGACTGCTCTTTAGAAAGCCAGATCCTGAAGAGGAAACTCAAAGACTTTGACCACCTAATGAGAAGGAAGGACTCCCTGGAGAAGAGCCTCATGCTGGGAATGATGGAGGGCAAAAGAAGAAGGGGACTATGGAGAATGAGGGGGCTGGATGGAGTCACTGAAGCAGTCGGCCTGAGCTTCAATGGACTCTGGAGGATGGTAGAGGACAGGAAGGCCTGGAGGAACGTTGTCAATGGGGTCGCGATGGGTCAGACACAACTTTGCAACTAATAACAACAACAGAGGCAGAAATTAGAAATTGAAAGTATATATAATATATGTAAATAAAGGATGTTACTGCTGTTGCTATATATTTGTGAATTGACTCAGACAATACACTGCTTGCTAAGCACTTCTATACGTTAAAGGAAAATGTATAAATAAAATAAAATAAAAAGTCAACAATTAAGTGTCTTCCTTTGACTCCTCTCCTCCACTACCTTTCCACCAATGTCATGTCAGTGTCCAGCCAAGTCTTGTGGCTTAAGGTTTTCTCCCCGATTCACAGCCTCACTTGAATTCTGGCCAGGTGAGAGGTGTGGCTTGGCCAAGTGGCAGGTCAGGTTTTAATCAACGGAGGATTAGCTTGGCAGTCGCCTTCTCGGATTGCGGTGCCCTGAGCTGACAGGTCCCTGGAGACCTGTGGGTTCACTCAGCAGCCCCACGTGACCCACGGAGAAAAGATACGCCTGCTGGGATGACCCAGGGCATGGCACAGAGGAAACACAGGCAGCTGGCAGTTCAAACCACCCCTTTATTGCTCCAAAGTCCCCGCAAATGCTCCCGTGTTTCTGATAAGCCCCAGAGACAAGGGATCTCTCCCTCCCTCCCTCCCTCCCTCCCTCCCTCTCTCTCTCTCTCTCTCTCTCTCTCTCACACACACACACACACAGCCAGCTCAAGCAGACTCTGGCTGCAAATAGTCCAGTTGTGAGCACCACGGCTACAAGCAAGAAAATCCAGCAGGCAAGTCATTGAGTCATCCTGCTTGAGCAGGGGGTTGGACTAGAAGACCTCCAAGGTCCCTTCCAACTCTAGTTTAGTTTAGTTTACTTTATTGTCATTGCACCCGGTACAACGAAATTAAAATGCCATCTTCAGTGTACATTATAACTATAAAAAACACAAACACAAACACACATCCTTCACATTCTATACAACTGAAATTGAAAACTTCGATGTTGCATTAATATTGCACTACACCGTAGAATTTAATACGGTTACTGCCCTGGGGTAGAAGCTGTTTTTCAGCTTCTTTTCAGCTTTTTATTTTCCTGTACCGGCTGCCAGATGGTAATAGTTCAAAAAAAACCAAAAACAAAGGGTGCCCAGGATGAGATGGACCTTTAAAGATGTTTTGGACTTCCTTAAGGCAGTGGGAGCTATAAAGCTCTTCCAAAGAGGGGAGAGGGCAACCCGTGATCCTCTGGGCAGTGACGTTGACCCTCTGGAGTGCTGCCCCATCTGCTCCTGTGCAATTGGCAAACCAGACACAGGAGCAGTGAGTTAAAATACTCTCTATGGTGCAGGTAGAAGGTCACCAGCAGTTTTCATTCAGTTGTTGTTTCCTGAGAAGTCTCAGGTCGTATAATGTCTGCTGGGCCCTTTTGACCAGGGCTCCAATGTGAGTTGCCCCAGATCAGATCCTCTGTTATGACGACACCCAGAAACTTAAAACTGGCCACTTGCTCCACTCGGTCTCCCTTGATAAGGGCTGGATGTCTGAACTATTCCTTCTGTAGTCCACTATAAGCTCCTTGGTCTTGTTGGTGTTAAGGACCAAGTTATTGTCTCTACACCCCAAAAAGCAACCGGCCCACTTCATCTCGATAGGCAAACAAATCCTCAATGAGTGATCTCAGTTTCTCTGCGGTTAATGATGGCCGAGACAAGTCTAGCAAACAAGGAACGACTGCCTCTTTTGAGCACAGAAAGTTGATTCCCTCCACCTCAAGCTAATGACCTCCATCCTTCATGGCTCTCCAAGGAATCGCAGTCATCATTTAGCCGAAGTCAAAACTGATCGCCGTGCTTGCAAAACTAATGCCAGATATACCTTGACAAATCTCGCATCATGCCGTCAAGCCATCTGCTCTTCGAACTGGGGCAGGCAGGCAGGCGTGCAGAAAATAGGAATTGTTCTGCTCCTCTCCACTCTCATTTCTCTTCCTAAGTCTCGAGCTGGCTCGATCAGTTACTATCACAGCTTCTCTGTGGTTTTTTTTTTCATTGATTGTCTCTTAAAACACGCCAGGGACTCCGGAAGCCGTTTCTGTCTCAGCATCTTCAAGATAGCTGAAGTAGGGACAGAAACTGAATGCAGTATTTAAAGGTGGCCTTACCAAGGCATTATAAAGTGGTATTAACAAGTGTTAGTTCCACTTTATAGTGCCTTGGTAAGGCCACCCTTGGAATCCTGCATCCAGTTTTGGTCACTATGATGTAAAAAAGATGTGGAGACTCTAGAAAGAGTGCAGGGAAGAATAACAAAGATGATTAAGGGCCTGGAGACTAAAACGTATGAAGAACAGTTGCAGGAACTGGGTATATCTAGTTTAATAGAAAGAAGGACCAGGGGTGATATAGCAGTGTTCCAATATCTCAGAGGTTGCCAGAAAGAAGAGGGAGTCAAGCTATTCCCGAAAGCACCTGAGGGTAGAACAAGAATCAATGGATGGAAACTAATCAAGGAGAGAAGCAACTTAGAACTGAGGAGAAATTTCCTGACAGTGAGAACAATTAATCAATGGAACAACTTGCCTCCAGAAGTTGTGAATGCTCCAACACTGGACATTTTAAAGAAGATGTTGGATAGCCATTTGTCTGAAGTAGTGTAGTGTTTCCTGCCTCGGCAGGAGGTTAGACTAGAAGACCTCCAAGGTCCCTTCCAACTCTGTTGTTCTAGTCTAATCTAACACTCACAACAACACTGCAATGTTGGAGTAGGTGCAAGGGATCCAAGGGGAAATTGGCAGACAAGATGGTTGGGTGGTCCTGTGTTGAAACCTCTTACTTCTTGCTGCCAAAGTAGCAGCTACTGTTATTCTATTGTAGTCTATTTGCTATTCTATATTCTATTCCATATTCTATCCTATTATCTATTCTATTTCAATTCTATTTTCTATTCTATATGCTATTCTATATTCTATTCTATTCCATTCCATTATCTATTCTATTCTATTCTCTATTCTATTCTATATGCTATTCTATATTCTATTCCATTCTATTATCTATTCAATATCTATTATCTATTCAATTCAATTCAATTCAATTCAATTCTACTCTACTCTATATGACAGTGCTTCCACTGGGCCAAAATCCCCTTTTTTGACTTGGTTCAAGGCTACCGTTCACACAGCCAGTAGTCTACCATCTGGCAAACACAGAGTAGCTGGCGGGTTCATGTGTTAGGAGGGTCCTACAAGGGTAGATGAAACTAGACCCAGCCCTCTTCTCCTTGGCCAATGTCCTTCTGATCTTGCATGGATGGAATCCTTGCCACTGGTCTTGAAGGCCGGTGGTGCAGCCCTTCCAAGCGTGGCTGCCGAATTGTAATTTGTAAGAGGATTGAAGGATTTGAAAACCACGAAGAAGATTTAATGGAGTTAATATAATTTTGGGGCCATTTTATTCACTAAACTTTTCAGAATTTCAAGGAGGAGGAGAGGTGGAAGGAAAGAAGATGTTTTCATAACCAAGGAGAAGGAGAAAGAGGAGAAGGAAGAAGAGAAGGGGGTGAAGAGGAAAAAAGGAGGAGGAGGAGAAGCAGGAGGTGGAGGAAGAGGAAGAAGGGGAAGGATGAGAAAGGATGCTTTCATAATAAGGGAGAAGGAAGAAGAGGAGGAAGGGAAAAGAAGGAGGAGGCAAAAGAGGAAAGGAAAGAGGAAGAGGGAAGGGGAGAAAGAAGGGGGTGGAAGAAAAGAAGTCATTTTCCTAATAAAGGAAAAAGAGGAAAAGGAAGAAGGAGGTGAAGAGGAAAAAAAGAAGAAGCAGGAAGAGGAGGAGGAGGAAGGAGGGGATGAGAAGAGATGTTTTCATAATAAGGAAGAAGGAAGAAGAGACGGAAGAAGAGGAGTAGGGGAAAAGAAGAAGGAAGCAAAGGAGGAAGAGGGGAGGAGGAGGAAGAGGAGAAGGTGGAAGAAAAGAAGACGTTTTCATAATAAAGGAGAAAGCGGAGAAGGAAGAAGAAGAGGAGGTAAAGTGGAAAAAAAGAGGAGGAGCTGAAGCAGGAAGAGGAGGAGGAAGGAGGGGAAGCATGAGAAGAGATGTTTTCATAATAAGGGAGAAGGAGAAGAAGCAGAAGCGGAAGGAGAAGGAGGAGGAGAAGAAGAAAAAGAAGAAGAAGAAGAAGCAGTAGCTGCTTTAAAAAGCCCTATCAATCCATACTATCTGTTTTAAACAATCCTACTGACTCAGGCAATTAAACCAGATAATTCGCTCCGTTAAGTGCCTCCTTCCTGTAAAAGGGTAGGAGAAGAAATTTAGCTGGCTTCTTAAGTCAATATTGCAAGAAAAAGGATATTGTCTTTAAAAGTTTCCTCTAAATTCATGACAGAGAAGCCAAGAAACTGGTGATTTATTTGGATTTTTTTTTTGGGGGGGGGAAACACAACGGTTGTGCCTTTCAACTGCCACCTGGGGAGAAGACTTTAACCCCTCCCCCCCCAGGGGGCACAATCCTTGTGGCACAACCTCATTGGGGCTGTTTAAACTTTTTATCTGCAATTGCTCAGATCCATTATTCCTGCCTTGATGGATAAATCAAGGAGTCTTGAGTGGGTGGGTTTATTGCATTGCATTCTGGATCCCCCCCCCATTTTCGTTTCCTTTGGTTCGTGTTTTGGTAAATCTGAAGCTGTCCCACGAATCAATTAATCCAACAACATAAAGAGAAAACAGTTTAAACGGTTTTCGAATAGGTTGCTCCGAGGGGGCACCAGGCCAACAGCGGCCCAAAGTGAATCC
Source organism: Thamnophis sirtalis (assembly GCF_051295495.1). NCBI lineage: Eukaryota > Metazoa > Chordata > Lepidosauria > Squamata > Natricidae > Thamnophis > Thamnophis sirtalis. Next base: position 61,885,824 of record NW_028261382.1, read on the forward strand.
GATAGCAAAACATCAGCTGAAAAGAAGGGTAAATAAAAAGACAAATACTCTGTCTCTTTCTTTAGTAACAATAAAGATCACCTCTGTAGGAAGTTAGCCCCCACCCCTCTCCTAGAAAAATGCAATATTTTAGGAAGTATTAAAAGGGCAGAATATTTCCCTCTAAAAGGGAGGCAGAAAATCATCCTCCTCACCTTTGTCAATGGGCCATTAAGGCCCGAGCCAGTCTATTCTACATAACAAAGATCTACCTCCTTCAGGCAGAGCCATAATAGGAATCCCAAAGCTCTTTCATTACATCAACACCCAGCAAGAGTCAACCGAGCCTGGGACTCAGGACAGCCTACAGAGTTGCCCCTGCATGGCCCCATGGGAGTCTGACAACCAATCAGAACACAAGCTGAAATTCAAAAGAAGGCATAAGACCCACGCACTCTCAGCATCTATGCCCCTTTTTTGCCCAGGATCTCAAGCCATGCGGTCCTGTCCATCAATAAAACTTCTTTCCAAGCAACTTCCATTAATCCAGTGTTTTTTTACATGATAAAGGTAAAGGTTCCCCTCGCACATAAGTGCTAGTCGTTCCCGACTCTAGGGGGCGGTGCTCATCTCCGTTTCAAAGCTGAAGAGCCAGCACTGTCCGAAGGCGTCTCTGTGGTCATGTGGCCGGCAGGACTAAATGCTGAAGGCGCACGGAAGGCTGTTTTACATAACAGCAGTCTTCCAATATCTCAGGGGCTGCCCCAAAGAAGAGGGAGTCAAGCTATTCTCCAAAACACCAGAAGGCAAGACAAGAAGCGATGGATGGAAACTCACCAAGGAGAGAAGCAACTTAGAACTAAGGAGAAACTTCCTGACAGTGAGAACAATTAATCAGTGGAACAGAATTTGCCTCCAGAAGTTGTGAATGCCCCAACACTGGAAGTCTTTAAGAAGATGTTGGATATCCATTTGTCTGAAACGGTATAGGGTTTCCTGCCTGAGCAAGGGGTTGGACTAGAAGACCTCCAAGGTCCCTTCCAACTCCGTTATTCTATTCTATTTTTTCCCACTTGGAACTGAGCCCAAAAGGATATTTCTTCCAACAATATCATATCATATCCTCTCCCTCCCTCTCCCTCTCCCTCACTATATATCCACATCTATCTCTATCCTCCATGTCTATCTTTATCTCTCTCTCTCTCCATCGCTAACTATCCATGTCCACCACTCATCCATCCATCCATCCATCTTTAATATACAACCACGTCTGGGAAGAAGAAGAAAAATAACAAGTTGATGGCAAGGCAGGAGTGTGGCTCTGAAAAAGCATTTGGGCATTCCATTCAGAGCCTGGCATCTGTAAACTAATTTTGGGCTAAAGCGAGGAGGAATTTTGCCGCCGGATGCAACCGCCACCATTCCAGCTGAACAGTGTATTATGCCGCTCCCTGGGACGCAAAGCCAAACAATGGAAAACATTTAATCTCTTCCCTAATTCTGCACGGTGGGACGGCTCCTTCAGCCCGCAGTGGCAGAGTCTACTACCTGGTGGGGGGGGGGGGGTGGTTGTCATTTTTTTCTTCCTTGGGTTTCCTTTTCAGCTCGGGGGCTCCTGCCCCCTCCCCAATCCCAAGGAAACGCTGTGCAATCCCGCTGCATCTTTCAATGGCTTCATCAGAGTTTGCACCAAGCCGAGCGTGAAAGGTAGCTCTGCGCCCAGCAGGCAATGTTGTGTGTATGTGTGGGTGTGTATGCGTGTCCGCACAACCGGTTAGGGGGAAAAGAGGCGAAGGCAAAAGGAAACATTTGGCCTCCTTTGTCCCCCTTAACCGTTTTCCTTCCTTCCTTCCTTCCTTCTGAAAGGCGAGTTGCAGAACCAACGGGGAGTAATGAGGCGCCGTGCAGGGAAGGCTTCCACTCCGGAGTAACCCCTTTCTAACGGGTTTCCATGATGGATAATCAGGTGCGCATTTGTGGGGCTCAGCGGGCCGCCTCACCCACTGCCCGGCTTTGGTCTTGTAATTAGGAGCCTCCACACTCGGCTGCATAAAAAAGGCAGATTGCGACAGCGGTGCGAAGCCTCTCTGGTGTGGGGCTGGAGGACAAGAGAGTGGCTGCTGTCGGGGGATGGAGGGAGACAAAGAAGGGACGACAAAACGGAAAGCTAATTTTTTCCTCTGCAAAGCCAACATCCTTTCATTGCAACTAAGTCTTTCCTTTTCTAAATGGGGGGGGGTTCTCTTTGAAAGTCCAAGGCTCCCCCCTCTCCCCAATAACTTCCTTGGGGTTGGGAATTCCTCCTTTTTGTAGGGGCTGAAGAAAAGAGAGACGACCAAGAGATAAAAATCCACACACGGACAATTCAAAAGAAGGGAATATCTGTAGCTCAGGGTGGGACTATGGAGTCCTTGGTGCTCTCTGCGCTTGGTTGCTCAGGGATGGTGAACCTATGGCACTCGTGCCAGAAGTGGCACACAAAGCCATCTCTCAGGGCATGCCAGCCATCACACACATTGCTCTTCCAGGTTCCAGTGTTCCAGCCAGCCAGCTGGTTGTGCATGTGGGAGCGCTGGAAACTGGAAGAGCAACTTACTGGTGTGCATGCACCCGCCGGGAAGCTGAGCTTCTGTGCCCGCCAGCCAGCTAGTCTTTGAGCGCACATGCAATCCAGAAACCATAAGAACAGGTGACCAGTGTGCATGGCAGAAACTTCCTGAAACAAGCATGTACGCTGGGGAACTGCTCTTCCAGTTTTCGGTTTGTGCACCCGGGAAATTCCTTCCGGTTTCTGGACGCGCACAGTCCCGTTTTGGCACTTGGTCCCCCAAAGGTTCGCCAACACTATCCTAGGTCTTGGCATCTTCAAGGAAGACAGCCAACAGAGTCATCGCTGTCTGGGTTGAGGATGTGCAGTCCAAAGCAAAGGCGGCAAGCTGGACAGCTACCAAAACACGGTGCAGCTACCCCACCACACCCCCAGCATGGTGTGGGATTTCAATCCCTCCCCATTTGCATTTCAATGCAACTCAAATTACACGCTGCTCATGACGATTAACTGCCCAGTTCAGTACTGGTTTCTCCATCTGTTCCTCTGAAAATGCTAACAATGGAGGCAATAAACTCTTGTGGAGGTCCTTTGGGGACGCCTTAAGGGACGCCAGGGATCCTGTGTGGCTCTGGGGTTGTGTGCTTCGGGGCACTGTTGACAGAGGGTAACCTAATCTAATATATTGTTTGGGTGCTTAGGTTAGTCCTCTTGTGTTGTGCCAGCAGAGGACACAGAGAATGGCCTTGAGGAACAGAAGGAAGAGTTGCAAGCAAGTCAAGGGTCAGATAAGAGGGACTTGAGTCTGGGCCAAGAAAGTAACTAGGAAAATGCTTCAAATAAATCCCCACCACCACATTCACACTGTTAATGTGAAGGAGAAGTACATTCACACTTGCAAAATTCTGTTACAGTGAAAGCAGTTCTGACTTATCTCAGTTGGGCCTACTTGGTTGGGCTGAACCTGCCTCAGCTATTCTATCTATCTATCTATCTATCTATCTATCTATCTATCTATCTATCTATCTATCTATCTATCTATCTATCTATCTATCATCTATAGATCTGCAGATATATCTATCTATCTATCTATCTATCTATCTATCTATCTATCTATCTATCATCTCGCTCTCACCTATCTGTCTACCTACCTACCTACCTACCTACCTACCTACCTACCTACCTACCTACCTACCTATCCACCCACCCATCCGTCTATCTCTATCCTTTCATCCATCTACCTATCCATCTATTGTGCTGAATATCTGTAGCCCAGGTGTAGAATGAGGGGAGGGGTTCATTCTCTGAGTTTGTAGGTTGGTTTCCAAACATTTTGTTACCAGGCTAGGTAACATCTTCAGCAGAGGTTAGGTTCCCCTAAATGCCATTGAAGATGTTACCCAGCCTGGTAATGAAATGTTTGGAAATCAACCTACAAGCTCGAGTTGTCCCCGTTCTAACCGAGGCTTCCCAAGAGCCTGAAGCAAACTCCCGGTCCCAACAATAAACCCTTTTATTAATTTGCTGTGAATTCTGCTCATTCACATCCAGCAAAGTCTTTCGAGGGAGGATTTACAGTCACAGACCTTATCTGGCTTGGAGAGCTGCCAGGCCGATATCTGCAGAACTTGGCAAGGATCCTCGGAGAGTCACGAACCAATTAAGCGAACTAATTGTCTCCTGCAAACTCCACTCCCCTTTCGCTCCTCTTTTATTTCCCCTGGGAGGGGCAATTCATCATCCACCTGTGGCCTTCCTCTCAAGTCGATCCCTGTTCTGTAGATGTTCCCTTTGTCTGGCAACTCCACGCATGCGCACACTGGGAACAGGCTCCAGCTGTTTTTCTGCCTCACTGATGTCTGACTCTGAAGACAACTGATAACTGGCAGACGGCACTGACCCCCCTCTCTTCCTCCAACACAAAGCCCTCACTAGAGCCTTCCCCAGACTCCAGGACTGGCCCATGTTTCTTCCCAACTTCCTCACTCTCCAAATCTGCTGCCAGTTCTGCTGGCGGGCCCAGAGGTTGTGGAGAAGGGCAGTTTGCCAAAGCAGGAGGGAATCACAGGAGCTCTGCTGTGCTCTTCCTTCTGCCTGGCATGAAATGCCAGCTTTTTTCCTTGGAATGTGGGAAGCAAATTGAGGAGCTGGGACCCCCGCTTCTGGCTGACTCCCAATTCGAGCTCTTGTGAATACCCATTTGTAGATATTTAAAGCCAAGGAAGATCATCAGCAGCGCAGAGGCGCTGGCAAGGGAGCACTAACTTGGGTTCGCTAATGCGTCTCGTTCTTGAATAATGAAAAGGCCTATCTAATAATGATGGGCACAGACGCCTATCTGGCTACAAGTGAAAAACGCAACGGGAAGAGAAGGAAGTGCAAGTTGAGTTTGCACTGCAGGTTCTCCCTTGCTTTCCGCCACTTTCAAACTCAGCAACGTAAGAGGAGGACTAGGGGAGACATGATAGCCGTCTTCCAATATTTGAAGGGCTGTCATGGGGTTGTCCTATTCTCCGAAGCAGGACAAGGAGCAACAGATGGAAGCATATCAAAGAGAGATCCGACCTAGAACTCAGGAGAAACTTCCTAACGGTGAGGACAATCAACCAGTGGAACAAGCTTGCCTCCAGAAGCTGTGGGTGCTCCATCCCTGGAAGTTTTTAAAAAGAGACCGGGCAGCCATTTACCGTATTTTTGGAGTATAAGACGCACCAAGGTTTTGAAAAGGCAATTTTTTTTTTAAAAAAAAAAGGTTTTGCACTCTGCAAACCTCTCAAAAACGGGCCCGGTTTTTTTTTTTCCAAAAAAAAGGGCATGAATAGTCTTTAGGAGGCTTGTAGAGTGTTCCTAGGGGGCCCAAAACGAGCAAAAAAGGGCCCATTTTTTTGCAAAAACAGGCCTGTTTTTCGTCAAAAAAAAAAAAGGGCATTAGGAAGCTTATAGAGTGCTCCTGGGAGCTGGGAGGGAGGCAAATTTGAGCTCATTTCTGCCTTCCCCAGCCTCCAGGAGCTCTAGGAAAGCCTGCTGCAAGCTATGCACAGGCATTTTGGTGAAGGGTTTCAGGAGGCAATTTTTCCCCCTGTATTCAGTGTATAAGACGCACCCAGATTTTCAGCCTCTTTTTTGAGGGAAAAAAGATGTGTCTTATACTCTGAAAATACGGTATGTAAAATGGTATAGCGCCATGATGGCTAACCTATGACACGCGTGCTGGACTAGAAGACCTCTAAGGTCCCTTCCAATTGTTTATTTTTTTATTATCATCAAAGAGAGATCCAACCTAGAACTAAGGAGAAATTTCCTGACAGTGAGAACCATTAACCAGTGGAAAGGCTTGCCTTCAGAAATTGTGGATGCTCCATCACTGGAGGTTTTAAAGAAAAGACAGCACAGCCATTTACGGGAAATGATAGAGCGGCTCCTGCTTGAGCAGAGGGGTTGGACTAGAAGACCTCCAAGGTCCCTTCCAACTCTGTAATTCTGCAAGGGGAATGATCTCAAACTTCCTTGTTTTCCCGTCATCACATTCCTATTCTTTCTCTCTTGCCTCCAACATGCTTCAGCAGGTCTGCAGAAGGACTAATGGTTCGCTTTCCACATGCTAAGCTTAGTCATCTTGTCCTGCCAACCTAAAAGCAAGAAGCTTTCAACTCCCTTCCCTGTAACAGTGCAGAAAGACAAATAAAGATTTGGCCACCATGTTGCCCACATGTTAATGTACAATGTTCTTTGTTGGCAGTCTGGTGTTTTTACCTTAAATTTCCTTCCAATAAATATTACTACAGTGGGACCTCGGGCCACGAACGGCTCAGACCACAACCAAATCGGGTTTCTGACCAAATAATGTGTAATTTCTTTGACTCTGGTCGCGCATAAATACTCGGGTGGCCATCAAACGCAAGCGCAGCTGATTTCCCCTTCTGCGCCATTTTTCTTTAAGCGCCAAATTTCCTGTTGTGTGTTAGGGACCCACATTAAATGCCACCCGTTTCCTCCAGGAATTGGCAGGTTTCCTCCAGGAATTGGCAGGTAACTCACTCTCTCTCAAACTACCGGAGCAATCCACACACCTTTGGGGCTGTTAATAGGGGACCAAGTGGCCAATTAGGAAGACAAAAGGATGGAAAAGATAACAAAAGATAAACACTAGAAAGGAATCTGCCTGTTGCAGGATGATGTAAATCCAAGTTTAGGGTATATGACTGAGTTTCACAACTCTAGATTATGTGACTAGCACAGTAAGTAGAATCCTGCATTGTTCAAAGGATCAATTGGATAAACTCTGCCTGGTCCATAAAAATATGAGATAATCTCTCTCTCTTTCAATCTCTCCCTTCCCCTCTCTGAATCTCTTTCCTCTCTCTCTTTTTAATCTCTCTCTCTCTCTCCTCTCTCAATCTCTCTCTCACCCACCCCTCTCCACTTCTACAACTTCAGCTCCATGGTAAATGATGGGCTTCCTTCCACTGCAACTTTGCTTACGCCTGAGCATTTTATTATCTCCATGGCCTCCTCCCCACCCACTTCTCAGCCTTGCTTCCTAAAAAAAGCAATACCATACCAAATGAAAAACCACACAACACAACACTAGGTGAAAACGTTCTCTAGTCCATGTGGAGCCAAGGTTTCTCTCCAGGGACCCATAAAGATTCGTGCTGGTCCCTTCCTCTGAACAGTCTCCTCTTCAGCGGAGTGCTTTTCCCTTGTGACCACAGTTTAATTAATTAATTGATTGATTGATTGATTGATTAATATAGGGCCCAATGTTCTGCAGAGCTAATGTACACCCCTGTATCATTCGGAATGTAGGGGATATAAGGTAAAGCTGTATGTGCACATATGTGCTAGTCGTTCCCGACTTTAGGGGGCACTGCTCATCTCCGTTTCAAAGCTGAAGAGCCAGCGCTGTCCAAAGACATCTCCATGGTCATGTGGCTGGCATGATTCAATGGCGACGGAGTGCTGTTCCCTTCCCACCAAAGGTGGTCCCTATTTTTCTACTTGCATTTTTTATGTGCTTTTGAATGGCTAGGTTGGCAGAAGCTGCGACAAATAATGGGAGCTCACTCCGTTATGCGGCGCTAGGGATTTGAACCACCAAACTGCTGACCTTTCTGATCGACAAGCTGAGCCTCTTAGCCACTAAGCCACTGCATCCCCATAAGGAATATATTGTAGGCATTAATGCAGTTTTCCAAAATGTCCGTATGAAGCTTGACCAATTATTAAACTTGGCCAAGATTTTGTAGACATGTAAGAGATAAGTCTACTACTTTGGGTTATGAATATAGAAGATTATAGCAAGAAGACTAGATAGACAGATAGATAGAAATATAGAAGCCTATATTAAGCATTGGGTATGGGAATTTCACATGCCTAATGAAAAGAAGGAGCAAGGGTGACATGATAGCAGTGTTCCAATATCTCATGGTTTGCCACAAAGAAGACTGGAGGTCAACATGTTCTCCAAAGCCCCTGAGGGTAGGATAAGAAGAAATTAATGGAAGATAATAAAGGAGAAAAGCAACTTAGAACTAAGGAGAAATTTCCTGATGGAACAATTAATCTGTGGAACAACTTGCCTCCAGAAGTTGTAAATGCTCCAACATTGGAGGTTTTTAAGATGATGTTGGATAACCATTTGTCTGAAGTGGTATAGGGTTTCCTGCCTAAGGAGGGGGTTGGACTAGAAGATCTCAAAGGTCCCTTCCAACTCTGTTATTCTATTCTATTTTAAAGAAGAGAGGAACCCATTCTCCAAAGCATCAGAAGGCAAGACAAGAAGCAATGGATTGAAACTAATCAAGGAGAGAAGCAACCTAGAACCAAGAAAAAAATTCCTGACAGTGTGAACAATTAATAAGTGGAACAGTTTGCCTCCAGAAATTGTAGCTGCTCCATCACTGGAGGTTTTTAAGAAGAAATTGGACAACTATTTGTTTCCTGTTTGAACAGGGGGTTGGATTAAGATGACCTCCAAGGATTCTTCCAACTCTTATTTTGTTAATCAAGAAGATTGGATGGATGGATGGATGGATGGATGGAGAGATAGATAGATAGATGGATAGATACCCTGTTTTCCCCAAAATAAGACCTCCCCGAAAATAGAACAACACAGCAGCAGCCATGAGATGACCATGCTTGCCACCTCCTGCACCTCAAAAATAATAAGACTTCCCCCAAAATAAGGCCAAGCATTTATATCAGGGGTCAAAAGAAAATAAGACCCTGTCTTATTTTCAGGGAAAACACGATAGATAGATAGATAGATAGATAGATAGATAGATAGATAGATAGATAGATAGATAGATATGGATGAATGAGTTTGCCAATGATAGCTGGATATTTTATCTGGTGAAGTCTCAACATCACTTATTCTGGCTTTGAATCAACATAAACACACACACACACACAATTAGCCAGCCACATTCCTTGGGAGAGACCACAGCCGATTTTCCCCTTAGCAAATAGCTGTGTTGTTACGTGCCTACAATTTTGTTTTTCACACTTCAAATTGCCCGAAGAACCAACATCTGCTGAAGAAATCTGCAGTACAAGAAAGGGAAGATTTAATATTTTTTAGAAAAGAAGGGTAGAACCTTCAAGCCAGAAGTGGTAAAATGTTAAGAAAAAAAAATCCAACAAAAAAAAAAAAAAAAAAAACAAAACCATGCCAGGATCCATCCATCAAATAAGGCCCCGGCTCTTTCACACACAGCCAAACAGACACACCCCATTGCAAAGGGGGAGGGCAAGTGTTAACTTCCACCTCATCTGTTCTTCTGGACACCCTGGGGACATCCTAGCGCAACAAACTACAATTTCTAGTAAATATATCCTAGGGACACAATTAGTTTTTTCAGCTGGGGACATGATAAATTGGGCATGCATAATTCAAGACTGAAATATAAACCGCCGCGTGTGACAGGCTTCCAAGCTTCCCAATGGGAGAATAGAAACGACCACGCTGGCTGGCAACAGCAAAATGACATTGGGCAGCCCAACGAACGAAGACGAGGGGCCGGGTGTCGCATTTGCAGCTTGGTGTGTCTTCCTTTCGACAATCTAAAGTAGGGGTGTCAAACTCAAGGTCTGTGGGTCGAATGCGGGGTGTGGAAATGTTAAAGGACCGGCCTCTGGTCCTGCACAGCACCTGTGTCGGAGGTGGGCTCCTACAAGTTTGGACTGGTTCGGCCGAACAGGTAATAACTCAGCCAGACACATGACTGTACCAATTCTATCCTGGGGTTCACTGACAAATGCGCGCACGACAAAAGTGTGCTGACAAAACTGCAGCGAGAAAAGAGCGACGTCAAAATCGCGCCCCGACAACAGCGTGCCAACAACAGCGCGCCTTAAACAAACAATGCGAAAACAACGTAATAACCCTAACCCTAACCCTAATCCTAACCCTGAACCTAACCCTAACCCTAACCCTAACCCTTACCTTAACCCTAATCGTGCTTTTGTGGGCGCGATTTCGACATCACTATTTTCTCACTGTAGTTTTGTTGGCGCGCTTTTGTTGTGCACGCATTTGTCAAGTCATGCTATCCTGGGCGCCACCATCTTTATTTTCTGCTCTTCACATGTGCAGAACAATTTTTTATTGAAAAAAATGTAATCCCCCCCCTTTTAATAGTGTGCACATGCCAGTCCCAGAGAAGTCTCAGAGATTGGCCATGTTTTACAAAAACGGAGGCATTTTCGCCTTCCCCAGCCCCCAGAAGCACTCTGCAGGCTTCAGCAGGGCTGGGGGAAGGCAAAAATGCATCCGTCTTTGTGAAAAATGGCCCGTTTTCCACCCATTTCTTTTTGCAAAAACCGGGCCCTTCCCTGTTTTTGCCTTCCCCCAGCCCTGTTTAAGCCTGCAGAGTGTTCCTGGGGGCTGGATAGGACAAACAGTTTTTTTCTTAATGGGTAAGTTGGAGGCCTCCCCCCATCAAACTTTTCGCCACCGTTTTGGTAGCCATGGCTTAGTGAGGCTCACAAAAGAACTAAAAGAGAAAGAAGAATCAGAGTGTTACTCCGTATGGGATTTATTGTATAACTGGCTAGAGGAAAGGGGGGGAGGGGAAGCAGGAAAGCAAAAAAGGAAGAAAGATCAACAAATCAATGGACAACTACAAAACTGGAAAATGACTAAAAGATAGAAATATGAGATAGACTGTAGCAAATAAATATTATACAAAACGACTTAAATGGAGTAAAGACTGTTATACATAGAAAATGTAGAATATTATATATAGAATGAAAAAAATGTATGAAATAATATAAATACACAAATATATAAAGTTATAGTTATAAAAGATTTACTTGTATAGATAAAAGAATCACAACGGATATGTAAAAAAATGTAATGTGTTGCAAAGATGTGAAGTTTGTACAAATAAAATAAAAAACAGTGACATCAAGTTAGCCCCGCCCACCCAGTCACATGCCCCCATCTAGCCACGCCCATCAAACCAGTAGTAAAACCATTTGAAACCCACCAATGGCCCGTATGGCCCGTTTTTGGCACCCCCAGCCTCCAGAAGCATTCGGCCGGTCCAAAACGAGGCGGCCTCGCCACAGCCCATTTTCGGCTGGCCGAGTGCTGCAGGAGGATTAGATTGGACAGGATTACAATTATATGGCTTGAAGTTAAGTGCCTGATCTGGATAGAAAACAAGCCACCATCCTATGTTAATACCAGAGTTGAATGCCAGATTTAACATACTGTAAGTTAAAGGTTCCCCTCGCAGATATGTGCTAGTCGTTCCCGACTCTAGGAGGCAGTGCTCATCTCCGTTTCAAAGCCGAAGAGCCAGCGCTGTCCGAAGATGTCTCCATGGTCATGTGGCTGGCTTGACTCGCATTTTTTACGTGCTTTCGAACTGCTAGGTTGGCAGAAGCTGGGACAAGTCACGGAAGCTCACTCCGTTACGTGGTGCTAGGGATTCAAACTGCCAACCTTTCCAATCGACAAGCTCAGCTCAGTGTCTTAGCTACTTAGCTATTTAATCTACTACCAACAATCTATAATTGACAAGCCATTTCTGTTTACTATCCTGGAAATTGATCTCTGCTATTAGATCTTGTATTATCATATTTATTTACGCTATTGTATTTTTATTATTAGTTGAACAATAAAAATACAATAGTATGAATAGCTTTTCTGTCTGGAAAAGCAATTTACTATAAAACAATGGGGTATAAATTTAGAACTAAAAAGTTTAGTGGAGTATGAATAATGATAATAAAGGCTTGCCCATAATAACTGGTAGAAGAGATAGGAAAATGGTTATAGTAAAGAACTATGAAAACAAAGAAGAGAAGGGGAAATAATGCATGTTGGGCCTGTGTCAAACGCCCACTCCCGGCCATGCCCACTCCCAGCCACACATATCCCCCCTGGCCATCCAAGGTCAAACACAATGCAGCCCTCAATGAAATTGAGTTTGACACCCCTGATCTAAAGCATGCCGTACGCTTCCCCCCTTCCTTGCTTTCTGCGCTCCACAGAATTTGTGATATTTTTAAAAATTTTGGAAATTTTTCATAAAGGGACAGGCATTTGTCTTTGTGTCTATTTGTGCAGCTGTGTGGATGCCTGTGTGTATGAGTGTGAGAGAGAAATGAATATATAAGACAATCGATATCAAGAACACTAGTTAGATAGACAGGTAACCACGCTGCAAGTGTGAAAAAGGGTCGTAAGCAGGGGTGAAATCCAGCAGGTTCTGAAAGGTTCTGGAGAACTGGTAGTGGAAATTTTGAGTAGTTCGGAGACCCGGTAGTGGAAATTTTGAGTACCGTATTTTTCGTACAAGTATAAGATGCACCTAAGTCTAAGACGCACCAAGGTTTTGAAGAGGCAAATAAAAAAAGTTTTTGCACTCTGCAAACCTCCCCAAAACGGCCAATTTTTTGCAAAAATGGGCCCAAAGTGCATCTTATACTCTGAAAAATACGGTAGTTCAGACAACCGGTAGCAGAAATTTTGAGTAGTTTGGAGAACTGGCAAATGCCACCTCTGGCTGGCCCCAGAGTGGGGAGGGAATGGAGATTTTTGCAGTATCCTTCCCCTGCCACGCCCACCACGCCATACCATGCCACGCCCACAGAACCGGTAGTAAAAAAAATTGAATTCAACCACTGGTCCTAAGTCACTTTTTTCAGTGGGTTGTAACTTCAAACGGTCGCTAAATGAACTGTTGCAAGTCGAGGACTTCCTGTACATACAACGCTGAAAAAATGCCTTCTTTCAGGCATTTTTAAGGACTACGAGTACTAAAACGGCACTTTTTCCCCAAGATCTTCATACCAAACCCCTCTCGGCCATCTAAAAATGAATTCTGATAGAATTCCTTCCAGGTGTTCTCTGTGTTGGGATTAAAAAACATATTCGCTAGAAAATGTCCATGTAGATTAAAAGAAAGAAAAAAATCCACACAGTTTTATTATCATTCTTAAAGGAGAAGCAATATGGGACACGGTGGCTCAATGGCTAAGACACTGAGCTTCTCAATCAGAAAGGTCGGCAGTTCGAATCCCTAGCGCTGCGTAACCGAGTGAGCTCCCGTTACTTGTCCCAGCTTCTGCCAACCTAGCAGTTTGAAAGCATGTAAAAATGCAAGTGGAAAAATAGGATCCACCTTTGGTGGGAACGTAGCAGCATTCCGTGCGCCTTCAGCGTTGAGTCTTGCCGGCCACATGGCCACGGAGACGTCTTCAGACAACGCTGGCTCTTTGGGTTTGAAACAGAGATGAGCACCGCCCCCTAGAGTCGGGAACGACTAGCACATGTGTGCGAGGGGAACCTTTACGTTTTACTGGAGAAGCAATACCTCCACTCTCCTTTAAAAAAAAATATATTATTGTTAAAGCCAATCTCAGATCGTTCTTTCAGCGGTTGGGCCCTGGGTGGGACTTCTTGTCAAGCGCCAGATTTAGTTTCCACCCAGAAATGCTAATTTTGGAAAAAATAAATAGTTTGCACATTCTCTTTTCAGCTCAGCGGCTCGGCTGTGTTAAAAAGCCTGGGAGCTGAAGTGTACAGATGTTCAACAATCTGTACTCGTGTTAATTACCCTAATGTGAGCAGAAACTCAACAGATCCCTGCTAATGAAGGAGAAAGTTTTCCAGAGTGACTACCTTATGTTACATTGTCCTTGTATTACTGCTCCCCACCCCCCCCCAGCCTTCTCTGCCAGCTAAATCTTTCCCCAGCCTATTTTGCATTTATGTGGTCTACGTTTCCTCCACCTCATGTTAGCTTGGTTGTGTCCGCCTAATGTCTGCGAATACACAATTTGGCAGGAGCGCTATATTTATATTCACAGATTAACAGAGTTGGAAGGGACCTTGTAGGTCATCTAGTCCACCCCCCCTGCTTAAGCAGGAGACCCTACACCATTTCTGACAAATGGCAGTCCAATCTTTTCTTGAAAGCCTCCACTGATGAAGCTCCCACAACTTCCGAAGGGAACTTCTGTTCCATCGGTTGATTGTTCTCCCTGTCAGAAAATTCCTCCTTATTTCCAGGTTGAATCTCTCCTTGATCAGTTTCCATCCACTATTCCTTGTCTGAAAGTTGGACCACAAGGAAGGCTGAGCGCCAAAGAATGGAGGCCTTTGAACTCTGGTGCTGGGGAAGACTCCCGCGAGTCCCTTGGGCTGCAAGGCCATCCAACCGGTCAGTCCTAGAGGAGATCAACCCTGACTGCTCTTTAGAAGGCCAGATCCTGAAGAGGAAATTCAAAGACTTTGGCCACCTAATGAGAAGGAAGGACTCCCTGGAGAAGAGCCTCATGCTGGGAACAATGGAGGGCAAAAGAAGAAGGGGACGGCAGAGAATGAGGTGGCAGGATGGAGTCACCGAAGCACTAGGCGTGCACTTAAATGAAGCAGTAGGCGTGCACTTAAATGGACTCCAGAGGATGGCAGAGGACAGGAAGGCCTGGAGGAGCATTGTTGCGATGGGTCGGACACAACTTCACAACTAACAACAACAACAAAGGACATTTTGTTTTGGAAAACATGACTTCTACAACTGAGCTATAGGCTTTCTGGAGCAAAAGTTGAGGAGATGATAGTTGGAAAAACCACACAGCTGTGGAATGGCAGCTTCAGCCAACCTCCCATGTGGGTTGGAAGGTGGAGGTCTTCCATTCTTGTATTAATGATGGTGTTTAATGGCAACAAAAGACGTCGCAATTTAATCTTCCGAGAGCTCCTCCCGGAGATCAAAACACAGCTGGGTTGTGGACCGATGGATGGCTTAGGCCAACCCATAGAGGACGGGCTTCTTCCTCCACCCCTCCCCATCTTCTGAGCCAAAAGGCAAGGACATATATCCAGTTCCTGGCACGGATCCAAGGCAACCTTCTTTCATTCGAAAGGTACCGTATTTTTTGGAGTATAAGATACACCAAGATTTTGAAGAGGCAAATAAGACCTCAAAAATGCCCCATTTTTCGTGAAAACGGGCCTGTTTTTTTTAAATAAAAAAAAGGGCATGCATAGCCTTTAGGAGGCTTATAGAGTGCTCCTGAGGGCTGGGGGGGGGGGCAAAAACGAGCAAAAAAACAGCTTATTTTTGGCTCATTTTTTGCCCTCCCCAGGAGCATACTGGAAGCCTCCTAAAGGCAACGCACGGCCACTTTTGCAAAGGGGGCGGGGTTTCGGGAGGACAAAAATGCTGTATTCAGTGTATAAGATGCAGCCAGATTTTTACCCTCTTTTTTGAGGGGAAAAGGTGTGTCTTATACTCTGAAAAATACGGTAGGCCCTCAACTTACAACAGTTCATTTAGTGGCCATTCATAGTTACAACACCACTGAAAAACATGACTTAGGACCATTTTTCACACTTACAGCTCTGGTCACCTGTTCAGAATTAGGATGCTTGGCCACTGCCTGAGTCACTGTCATCAAACATTTGCGACCTTCTGACCAGCAAAGGTCCCCCTTCACCAGGTTCCCTTCACAACCGTGTGACTTAACGTTAAGAACCGCAGGGATTCGCTCAACGATGGTGGCAAGCAAAGGTTGTGAAAGGAGGAAGCCTCACTGAAGCAATGTCTCACTTAAGGACAGACATTTTGGGCTCCATTGTGATCGTAAGTTGAGAACTGCTTGTACTCTTGTAGGGAAGCAAGAAGGAAGAGGCAACTTGAAATCGAGGCACAGATGGAAAAGGTAAAAGTGTGTGTGTGTGTGTGTGTGTGAGAGAGAGAGAGAGAGAGAGAGAGAAAGAATGGGAGAGAGAATGATAATCAGAAAGAGAGAGAGAATGAGAGAGAATCAATGAGAGAGTGGGAGATAGGACGAGAGAGAGAATGAGAGACAGCTAGAATGAGAGAGCGAGAATGAGAGAAAATGAGAGAATGAGAGAGAGAGACTGAGATGAGAAAAAATAAGAGAGAATAAGAGAATCAGAGAGAAAATGAGAGAGAATGAGAGAGAGAGAGAATGAGAGAGAGAGAGAATGAGAGAGAGAATGAGAGAAAATGAGAGAATGAGAGAGACTGAGATGAGAAAAAATGAGAGAGAATGAGAGAAAATGAAAGAATGAGAAAGACCAAGAAGAGAGAAAATGAGAGAATCAGAGAGAAAATGAGATAGATAGAATGAAAGAGAGACAGAGGGAGGGGGAGGGAAGAGAGAGAGAGAGAGAGACAGAGGAAGAGAGAGCGAGAGAGAGAGATCCTAAGGCATTTATTGGCCTTTGTTGTCTCAATCCTTAGAGATGATAAAAGATGGATCAAGATTGAAATAGCTCCAGGACAAAATGGAGCATCTGCCACAATTGTCTGCTTTTGGGAGTTGCTGAGGAGAAGATGACTTATTAAAGAATATCCTCAGGACAAAACACTTAGAAAGCATTCCCGAAGGAAGGAGGCTTTCTGCTCCTCTATTTTTTTTCTTCCTTTCCTTCTTTTTATTTCTACGTCCCTCCCTGCTTAAGAGTGCAAGTGAGAACAACAACTCCGGGTGAAAAGAATTAATCGCTTCGCTTCTCAAATGACGGGAGGAAGACGGGAAGGAATGCAGCAGAGGCCACCAAAGGGCCCCGGGCTTGAGAAAGGTTGTGTACATGCGGTCCTCAACTTACAACCACAATTGAGCCCAAAGTTTCCATCATTATGTGAATGGTTGGTTAACTTTGTTTTGTTCCACATTAAGACCATGGAACGCTGTTCCCTTCCCACCAAAAGTGGTCCCTATTTTTCTACTTGCATTTTTACGTGCTTTTGAATGGCTAGGTTGGCAGAAGCTGGAACAAGTCATGGGACTTGTTAGGCGGCACAAGGGATTCAAACCGCTGAACTGCTGACTTTTCTGATCGACAAGCTCAGCGTCTTAGCCACTGAGACACCCCGTCCCTCGTCTAGAAATTAGAGATGTCTAATTCCCCCCCCCCTCCTGCACCAGGGCTCCATCCTTCTAGCTGACATCATCTACCGCCTAGGGATTCGAACCACCGACCTTTCTGATTGACAACCTTAGCGTCTTAGCCCTTGAGCCACGGCGTCCCATCGCTCTTTAGGAGTCCAGAATTTCTGAAAGAACACCCAATATACCTTTGGGGTATTTTTTCTGCCCCCCCCCTCCTGAAGCTGCTGGAGCTTGTCTGGACAATCTGTAATTCACTCTTTGAAAGACACACCTCTGCGTGGGATTTCCAAGTCTCCACTTAAAATGCTTGGATTACTCTTAACCGCAGCTGTTATGGGTTCTTTGTCTGTGCCTCAAGTTAAGCACCACGCGGAGTACAATGGAGGAGATTAGCATGCCTGACTTTCAAAAGCCCATCTCCCCTCCCCAAACTTCTCCACCCCATCTTTTGACTCGGAGGGTGAAGGCAATCAGCTTTCGGCTTTAATTTTAGTTTATTTTTATTTTTTTAAAAGCAGAGGGTTTTACATTTCAATCTGACTAAAAGGGTTTACAAGAATAAGGTAAAGGTAAAGGTTCCTCTTGCACATCTGTGCTAGTCCCCGACTCTAGGGGGGGGTGTTCATCTCTGTTTCAAAGCCGAAGAGCCAGCGCTGTCCGAAGACGTCTCTGTGGTCATGTGGTCATCATGCCTAAACACAGAAGGCGCACGGAATGCTGTTCCCTTCCCACCAAAGGTGGTCCCTATTTTTCTACTTGCATTTCTTATGTGGTTTCGAACTGCTAGGTTGGCAGAAGCTGGGACAAGTCACGGGAGCTCACTACGTTATGCGGCGCTAGGGATTCGAACCGCCGAACTGCCGACCTTTCTGATCTACAAGCTCAGCCTCTTAGCCACTGAGCCACCACGCCCTTACGAGAATATTACAAGAATTATTACATTACATTCTTACATTCATACTATATTACATGTAATTTATTAACATATATTACACGCTTGTAATATTATAAATATTACAAGAATACAGCAGAGCAAAATTCAAGAGTCTCAAAGCTTGGCACTTCTCCCCACCTCCAAAGGTTACTTCTTGGCCTTCAAGGGATTTGGTGTTGTTCCCCAAAGTTTAACTAATGTAGTCTAGCAAGAAGGACTAGGGGGTGACATGATAACAGTCTTCCAATGTTTGAGGGGACGGGGAAGAGACGAGCCATTCTCCAAAGCACCTGAGAGCAGGACAAGAAGTAATGAGTGGAAATTAATCAAGGAGAGAAGCAACCTAGAACTAAGGAGAAATTTCCTGACACTGAGAATAACCAACAGTGGTTTGCCTCCAGGAAGTTGTGAGTGCTCCATCACTGGAAGTCTTCAAGAAGAGACTAGACAGCCATTTGACTGGTACAATCTCCTACTTGGGCAGGGGGTTGGACTAGAAGACCTCCAAGGTCCCTTCCACCTGTGCTATTTTGTGAAGTTCAAGAAGAGGCAAATAAAGAGGACATATTTTTCATCTTTTAAGAGCCTCTCCTGTCTCCAGCTGCAACCTTCTTCTCCAACATCCAATTACAATGTCACAGGGACTGACAACTCCCTTTCCACTCTATTTGCACGCCATACTTACTTGTCCTCTAAAATCATCTCTTTTGGAAATAGCAAAGGACCGATCTACTGGGCCTCTGGCAGCCAAAATGGGGCATAAGGAGGGGGCATGCTTCCCCTCTCCGTGCCCCGTTTTTACTGGCAAAGTGCTGCAGGACAGGAGGCTGTCAAGGCCGGAGTCCTTCGGGATTGGGCGGCACATAAATTTTAATAAATAAATAAATAAATAAATAAATAAATAAATAAATAAATAAGGCCAAAAACAGGCTGAGAGGTATACATGCCGTCCCCACACAGCCTGTTTTGGCCAGCAAGCTGTTGCAGGAGGCTGTCCAGGTCAAAAACAGGCTAGGGAGCTCCCCCGCTCATGCTGGCCCCGCACCCTGTTTTGGCCAGGAAAGTGCCATGGGAGGTGTCTGCCCCATCTCCCCACTCCACCCCAGCCCTCAGAGGAGAACTACAGAGCTGATCTGGCCCTCAAAGAAATCCAGTTTGACACTCCTGCGGTCAAGAGAAATCGGAAAGGCCATGCTTTCTAGAGAAGAATCAAAGGTCTCTGGGGAGAGGGGGGGAAACATAATGGAGTGACCTTCAGCTAATAAAGACCACCCGAGTCCAGAGGAAGCTCTGGGAATATTGACAAAAGTTCATATTTACAATGGCCTGGAGGTCTGCCAGCAACCATTATCAATTTAGAGAGCCAGAAGCTGGCATGTTTTATTTTTCCCCCTGTCGGGTGCAGAGCAAGGAAAACAAAGCTGCAGAAAATACCTTTTCTTCACTAAACGGGGGTGGCCTGTACTTCATAGCTGTATCTTTAGAGCAGGGGTGTCAAATTCAAGGCCTGCGGGCCGGGTGTGGTCAGATCCAGCCCGCAGGGCCATCCTGGAAAATGTAAGGGGCTGATCCACATCGCTTTGGCCCGATCTACCAAATGCGGAGAGGAAACATTGGGCCAGCAGTTAGGGGAGTGACATCAAGCTGGCTACACTCACCCAGCTGGCCATGTGCGCCCAGTTGGCTATGCTCAGTGCATGGTGTCAAGCTGGCCATGCCCATCCAGTCGGCCATGCTCAGTGTGTGGTGATAAGCTGGCCACGCCCACCCAGTCAGCCATGCCCAGAGAGTGGCATCAAGCTGGTCATGCCCACCCAGTCAGCCATGCCCAGTGAGTGGCATCAAGCTGGCCACACCCATCCAGTCAGCCATGCCCAGAGAGTGGCATCAAGCTGGCCACACCCACCCAGTCAGTCATGCCCAGAGAGTGGTGTCAAGCTGGCCATGCCCACCCAGGCAGCCACCCCCCCAGGTCACAGCCCTGATGTGGCCCTCAATGAAATTGAGTTTTACGCCCCTGCTTTAGAGAAAAACACAACAATCGTTCCCTCCAATGGAAAAGCTCCTTTCCAACAGGAATTTGCTAACAAGGCAGGTGGCTGTTGAACAGCTGCCAAATAAAACACGCAAAGCCTTTGCATATCTCAAGGGGAAAAGCTGTGTTTTGTTGCCTCTGCATTTGGAATGGCTGTCTAAGAAGATTTGACGGTGTTGATCCCCGGAAGGTTCTTTTTTTAATCCCCCTGCCAATTAGGTCCATTTCTAACTAAGGCTGGGTCTAAAATGGGCCGAGTCAACCGGCCAGAGGGGTATCAGGTTGAGATTATCTATTAAACTGGGGATTCTCTTCAACACATAGGATGCTGTGCTTGTTCTGACCGAGGCTTCCCAAGAGCAGGAAGCAAAATCCTTGTCCCGACAAAAACCCCTTTTATTAATTGACTGTCAATTCTGCTCATTCACATCCAGCAAAGTCTTTTGAGGGAGGATTTACAGACACAGACTTTATCTGGCTTGGAGAGCAGCCAGGCTGATGTCTGCAAAACCTGGCAAGGAGTCTCGAAGTATCACGAACCAATTAAGCAAACTAATTGTCTCCTGCAAACTCCACTCCCCTTTCGCTCCTCTTTTATTTCCTCTGGGAGGGGCCATTCATCGTCCACCTGTGGCCTTACTCCCAAGTCGACCCCTGTTTTTTAGCTGTTCCCTTCGTCTGGCAATTCTGCGCACGCTGGGAACAGGCTCCCAGTGTTCTTCTGCCTCACTGATGTCTGACTCTGAAGGCAGCTGATAACTGTCAGATGGCCCTGGCCCCCTTTCTGCCTCCGACACAGAGCCCTCCTCAGAGCCTTCCCCAGACTCCAGGACTGGCCCCTCTTCCTTCCTCCCCAACCTTCTCACTGTCTGAATCTGCTGGCCACAACCCCAACAAACTCAAAAGCTCTCTCATTTCGGGATGAAGGAGAATCAGGTTGTAGGCGAAGAGAAGTCTCTCTTTGGGTCAGGTAGGGGAAAAAAAAACAATCTGGAATTAGAACTGTTCAGCTTTCCTTGGGGGGGGGGGGCTGTTGTTGCATTCCCAGAATTCTTACCCAACGCAAACTTTGGCTGAACTGGCTAGAACTGGCAACACATGTGGATGGTCTACAGTTGTTGGGTGGGATTAACCAAATGCAACCAGTAGTTGGAACTATAAAATGACCTTTGGGAAGAGGGCCTCGTTCCTTCCCCACAATTTGGGGAGGGGGAGGGGAAGAAAGAAGGAGAGAGGGGGAAGGGAAAGGAAGGAAAGATAAGGAAGATGAGAGGGAAGGAAGGAAAGAAAAGAAAGAAAAGGAAGATAAGAGGAAAGGTGGGTGGGAGGAAGGAGAAAGGGGAAAGGAAAGGAAGGAAAGAAAAGGAAAGGAAGATGAGAGGCAGGGAGGAAGGAAGGAGGGAAAAGGAAGGAAAGAAAAGGAAGATGAGAGGAAAGAAGAGAGGGAGGAAGGAGAAACGGGAAAGGAAAGGAAGATGTGATGAAAGGAGGGAGGAAGGAGAGAGGGAAAGGAAAGAAAGGAAAGGAAAAAAAAGAAAATGAGGCCCCACCCACTTTGGGACACAGCTCCTCCCACTGCTTTCTTCAGCCCTGCTCATCAAAAGTGAGTGAAAATATATTGTATTCTAATTGTATTAATACACCAGGCTAGTTTAACCGGCTTCTTTGAAAGGCCAATTTACTGAGTCAGCACAAGACACAGGAACTCAACCCATTACTTGGTTTAAGCCCAAGGGGGGGAAAATCAAAGTTAATAATAACACACGTTACGCAAATGCAGTTACTAATCCTTAGCCGGGCAGGTTAAATGTTGATTGAAACAGAAAACCTCTACGATTTAGTTGATATACCCAATTCTGGGTAAATGTGAAAAATTTCTGACGTTTGGGACTTCTGCTTAAGTTTGTTTTTCCCCTTTTAACAAAAACTGTTCAGGTAAAATACAACCCACCTTACCAACAATACCCACTGTTACAACTTCACTTCTACAAAGCTGCAAAATCTTAACTATCAGGTACATTATATCCTTGTAAACCTGTCTTCTGTGTTGACCACGTTATGTTTCAACGCACAATGACACCTTAAAAAAAAAAAAACAGAACAACCCGAGAAGAAGACAGGTAAAATAATCTAAATGAAACTTCATTGCATCATAATTTCTTGGAGACGAAAAGGCAATTGGTGACAAATGTGATTTCTCTAAAACGTCAAACCCAGACATGGAGAAGAAGCTGTGGGGTTGCGTGGAATTAAAAGTTTGCAAAACAAAATGATTGCTGAACGCAAGCCAAATCAAAAGACTGGCCCATCTGATAAACAGACGTTAAGCAGGAAGCTGGCACAAATACACAAGAGGATTTTGAATGATTAGAGCCGTCAGCACCAAGAGTCTGACCTAATAATAATAATAATAACAAACGACAGCATGACAAAATAGCAGCTACGGTGCGCTGGAATAACTAGAAAAAATACCGCTTGCCTGCAAGCGAGAACTGGTGGGACCATAAAATAGATAAATAACAGAAAATGAAGAAACTAGAGTACTCTGGGACTTTAGAACTCAAAAGAGACAAGTAATCTGCTGTGCAACCCACTAGAATTACAAACAGTTGTTGATAAGAAATATAAAAAAAGTCTGGATAGTAGACAGGGCAATACTTGGAGACAGCAGAAGAGAAGCGAGAGAAATGGAGAAGATCACAAAATATAAAGAGCTGCAAATAGAAGCAGACTAATTGCGGTGATAGAAAGAAAAAAAATAGTATCGATAGCAATAGTCGCCTTGGGTGCAATTCCAAAACATCTGGAGCACCATTTGGACACCATCGGCATTGACAAAATCCCCAGGAGTCAATTGCAACAGGCAGCTTGACTTGTAACGGCTTCACATCCTGCGAGGATATTTTTAATAACTTCAAACAACAACATCTGCCTCGCATTGTAACAAACAAGGACGTGCATTCAGTTTTGCAGCTACTAAGATTGTTGGCAGAGCAGGGGCAAAAATAGCCAGGGGAATGGCTGAAGCCTGGGAAAAGGACCCTTTGTCAGACAGATGATAGATAAAAATAGGATTGCATGGAGAGAAAGTAGGATCCATCCTTCCTTCCTTCCTTCCTTCCTTCCTTCCTTCCTTCCTTCCTTCCTTCCTTCCTTCCTTCTCTCTGATTCTCTCTTTCTCTCACTCTCTCCCCCTTCTCTTTCTCTCCTTCAGAAAGCATTCCTTCTGTTAGTCCATGCCTATCTCTTAGAGGTAGTCCTTGATTTATGACCATGGTTGAGCCTGCAATTATGTTAGTCAGTTGCAATGGTCATAAAGCAGATCATCTCTGTCATCTTGTAAAGCTCACTGAAACAGATTCCAGTAGGATGGGCAAGCGTGATGGGCATACAGATAGTGTATTGACTTGCGACCACAACTGGGACCAGTTGCTAAGCAAGTTAGGTCTTAAGCAAGTTACCCCACTGACTCTGTTTTGCCACATTTATTAAGTGAATCAGGGAGGTTGCTAAGTGAATCACTCAATCGCTAAGCAAATCTGGCGTCTCCCCTTGATTTTGGTTGCTGGAAAGTCACAAATGCCGACTCCAGGACATGGCAATTGTCATAAAGGCATCTTGGCTCCCAAGTGCCTGAATTTTGGTCATGTGACCATGGGAAAGCTGTGACGGCCATAAGTATGAGGATCGGCCACTAGTCACTTTTTTCAGTGCTATTGTAACTTTGAATGGCTGCTAAATGGATGGCGGAAAGTCAAGGACTCTTTTGAATTTTCCCCAATGATATGCCTCCCACTCTAGTGTGTGTGTGTGTGTCTGTGTGTGTTAATTATGATAGCAATAGCAATAGCAGTTAGATTTATATACCGCTTCATAGGGCTTTCAGCCCTCTCTAAGCGGTTTTACAGAGTCAGCATATTGCCCCCAACAATCCGGGTCA
Source organism: Thamnophis sirtalis (assembly GCF_051295495.1). NCBI lineage: Eukaryota > Metazoa > Chordata > Lepidosauria > Squamata > Natricidae > Thamnophis > Thamnophis sirtalis. The sequence continues at coordinate 61,909,642 of NW_028261382.1, forward strand.
TCATTTTACCCATCTCGGAAGGATGGAAGGCTGAGTCAACCCTGAGCCAGTGAGATTTGAACAGCCGAACTGCAGAACTGCAGTCAGCTGAAGTAGCCTGCAGTGCTGCATTTAACCACTGTGCCACCTCGGCTCTTCCAACTCTTAGTCCCAAGTCTGTAAAGGTAAAGCTTCCCCTAGTACACATGTGCTAGTTGTTCCTGACTCTAGGGGGCGGTGCTCATCTCCGTTTCAAAGCCGAAGGGCCAGCGCTATCCGAAGACGTCTCCGTGGTCATGTGGCTGGCATGACTCAACACCGAAGGCTCACAGAACGCTGTTACTTCCCCACCAAAGGTGGTTCCTGTTGTTCTACTTGCATTTTTTACGTGCTTTTGAACTGCTAGGTTGGCAGAATCTGGGACAATTAACAGGAGCTCACTCCGTTACGCAGCACTAGGGATTCGAACCGCCGAACTGCTGACCTTTCTGATCAACAAGCTCAGCATCTGGGCCACTGAGCCACTGAGCCACTACTGCATCCCTCAAGCCTGTGCAACCTCATAATTATTGGCAAGGAATTGAAAGAATGGGAAGGGTTACAATAATAAACAGGGCAGAGGAACCGTATAGCGTACAACACAGGAAGATAAAAGGAAATAATTATCCCAGCCTCGTTAAAGTCATCCGTTAACAGTGTCAGGTTTTTGCCCTGCTGCTGACCTGGAACGTGTGACTGGAAGGGAAGAAGTAGAGCGCTTGTCAACTGGGGCGGTGGCCCCTCTTCGATTATGGCTGAACAAAAGATCTCAGCCTGTAATATCCCACCCATCTGGGCTGCTGCAGAGTACCATTTTCTTGCAATGGCCGCCCAATAAGGAAAACTCGCTTCTCCCATGGGAGATGCACCTTAGTCTGATGCATTCGTCAGCACAGGCCAGTTGTGTTGCTCACAAACCTCACTAGCTTCCCCTTTCTACATAGGATAGGATAGGACAGAACGTAAACTAGATGGACTAGACCAGGGGTCTCCAACCTTTCGGACCTCAGGACCACTAAATTCATAGTTTTAAATCCCGCAGACCACTAATATGATCTGCCTAATGACAGACTGGGTGGGAGTGCCTAGGTGGTCATGTGACTGGGTGGGCGTGGCTAACTCAATGTCACTCACGTTCCGGAGGTTCCGGAAACTGGGCCCCTCTCTTTATTTTCAATAGATAGAGAAAATGCTCTTGAACACAGAAACACATCCATAAGAAAGGGGGGAAGGAAGGAAGGAAGGAAGGAAGGAGGGAGGGAGGGAGGGAGGAGAAAGGAAGGAAGAGAAGGAAGGAGGAGAAGGAAGGAAGGAGAAGAAAGGAAGGAAGGAAGAGAAGGAAGGAAGAGAAGGAAGGAAGGAGGAGAAGAAAGGAAGGAAGCAGAGAAGAAAGGAAGGAAGGAAGAGAAGGAAGGAGGAGGAGAAAGGAAGGAGAAGAAAGGAAGGAAGGAAGTGAAGGAAGGAAGAGAAGGAAGGAAGGAGAAGAAAGGAAGGGGAAAGGAAGGAAGCAGAGAAGAAAGGAAGGAAGGAAGAGAAGGAAGGAGGAGGAGAAAGGAAGAGAAGGAAGGAAGGAAAGGAAGGAAGGAAGAAGGAAGGAAGGGAAGGAAGGTGAAAGGAAGGAAAGGAAGAGAAGAAAGGAAGGAAAGGAAGAAAGGAGGAGAAGAAAGGAAGGGGAAGAAAGGAAGGAAGCGAAGGAAGGAAGGAAGGAAGGAGGAGAAGGAAGGAAGGGGAAAGGAAGGAAGCAGAGAAGAAAGGAAGGAAGGAAGAGAAGGAAGGAGGAGGAGAAAGGAAGGAAGGTGAAAGGAAGGAAAGGAAGAGAAGAAAGGAAGGAAAGGAAAAAAGGAGGAGAAGAAAGGAAGATAAGGAAGGAAGGGAAGGAAGAAAGGAAGGGGAAAGGAAGGAAGGAGAGTAATTCTGCCTCTATTTACCGTAGTTGAATGAGTATATTTAGACCTAATCTGTATCTTTCGGGAAACTTTTACAGGTCTCCTTAAATTCCAGGAAACGTGCAAAATCATTTGTAGCCGTTTCACTTGCTTTTTAAAATCCTCTTTTAGTTTAACATGTTCCTTTTCCTAAACAAAAGCATACTGAAAATCTTCCTTTTTTGATACATTTTGCCACTAGAAGCTAAGCAGACAGCCCAACCGAAAGGAAACAAATAGCTAACAATATTTCCTCCTTAATGAGAGCAGAAGACTTAAGGGATGGAAAGGCAGTTGGCAGGATTTTCATTTGCACAACAAAGGGGCAGGATTTGCACACACACAAAAACCACACAAAAGAAAAAAAACCACACCTTCGTTACAAAACTAAGGGCGTTGTAATAAGCCAGTTTTCAATTTTAATCCTTTTAGGGAAGAATTCCAATCAGCTCTACCTTGTAATGCTCAGCATAATTCAACCATACGACTCAACAGTCCCAATTTCCAAGTCTAAAACCTGGCCAAACCTTGGCCAATAAACTAAGTTAGGAAGATGCTTTACAAGTTAAGAACTGGCAGATGTTTTCACCCAACTGATCAAGCTTGAGTTAACCTTGGTTCATTTTTAATGGTGATTTAGCAAATTAGGTAAAAATTCCAGTCATTTGGATGGACCCATGCTTCTCAGCCTTAGCAAGCTTAAGATAATCTAGACTTCAATGTCTTTCCTTTCAAATTCTGAGAGTCAAAACCCAGACACCTTAAAGTTTCTAAGGTTGAAAACTGACAAGTTAGTTTAAGGTGGTGTCCAGAAACAGGGGTTAATTCATTCACTAATTTATACAGACACACCAACCTGTCTCAAAGGGGCTTGTTGAAAAGGCAACTTGGACTTCCTTTGTTTTTCCTTGAAGAGGTGTCGCTTCTCATCCCAGAAGCTTCTTCAGTTCTGACTGAATCCATTCGATCAGAACTTGAGGAAGCTCCTCGGATGAGAAGCGAAACCTCTTCAAGGAAAAACAAAGGAAGCCCAGTTGGGACAACCATGACCTGGATGACTAGGGAGAATCTCTCTAGACAAATACACAAACACATTTAGTCCACAAATACCTGTCACACATCATTCAACCTTAATGTAACCCTCCAATGAAGCCAACACAAGTTAAAAGCTGCAGATCTCACTGGAGTTTAATGAGACACGTATGTTTTTCCCCCCAAAATTGGAATTCTGAAACGCTGGCTATGGGGCACTTGAGAAGAAGGGAAAGCAAGATATGCCATCAATTTGAAAATTGGGACCGTCCTAAGCCAGATATACAATACGGGTAATCCTCGACGTATGACAGCTCATTTAGCGACCGTTCGAAATGACAATGGCACTGAAAAAAGCGAGCTTGTGATGACCACGTTTCCACACTTACAACTGTTGCGACATCCCCATTTAGGCGCTTCGCAACTGACTCGTATTTATGACGGTTGCAGTGCCAAGGGGGTCACGAGATACTCTTTGGCGACAAAAACCAAGTCAATGGGGAAGCCAGGTTCGTTTAACAACTGGCTACTGTCGTAACCCCTGCAACAATTCGCTTAAGGACTGTGGCAAGAGAGGTTCGCACAATGGGGGCGAAACTCACTTGACGGACATCTTGGCTTAGTGACAGGGATTTTGGTCGTAAGTCAAGGACTACCCGTAGAAGCACCATAGGAAGAAGAGGTAAAACAAAAAAGGCAAGAGTAGTAGAGCAATTTAGCTTGGGGAAGAAACTCTAAACTCCGAACTCAAAACAAGCTTCCTGGCTGCCACATTGGAGAATAACGTAACCCATAATCCCATACCTTGTTGGCTACCAAGCCGCTCCTGATATGAGGTAACTCCAGATCCGCTGAATTCTACAGACAGACAAAACAAAAAGGTCCATTCACAATCACTTTTAGCATCATCCGGGGGAGATATATATATATATACAGTATATCACAGAAGTTAGTACACCCCCTCACATTTTGTAAATATTTAAGTATACCTTTGCATGCGACAACACGGAAGAAATGACACTTGGCCACAATGTAAAGTAGTGGGTATACAGCTTGTATAACAGGGTAAATGTGCCGCCCCCTCAAAATAATGCAACACACAGCCATGAATGTCTAAACCTCTAACAACAAAAAAGTGAGTACATCCCTAAGTGATAATGAAAAGATATACTGTATTTTTCGGACTAAAAGACGCACCGGAGTATAAGATGCACCAAGATTTTGAAGAGGGAAACTTAAAAAAAAAAGTTTTTGCACTCTGCAAGCCTCCCAAACCCTCTGCACGCCTTGTTTGTTTGTTTTGAAAAATACAGAGCATGCATAGGCTTTGGGAGGCTCCTGGGGGCTGGGGGGGGGGGGAAATGAGCAAAAAACAGCCTGTTTTCTAGGTTGAATCTCTCCTTGTTCAGTTTCCATCCATTACTCCTTGTCTGGCCTTTGGAAAATAGCTGGAGCCCCCTCCTCTCTGTGGTAGCCCCTCAAATATTGGAAGACTTCTCTCCAGTCTCCCCTGGTACCTTTCATCACTAGACTAGCCATGCCCAGTTCCTGCAACTGTTCATTGTATGTTTTAGCCTCCAGTCCCCTCATCATCCTGGTTGCTCTTCTCTGCACTCTTTCTAGAGTCTCCATATCTTTTTTATACTCTGGGTGACCAAAACTGGATGCAGGATTCTAGGTGTGGCTTACTAAAGCTTTATAGAGTGGTATTAGTACCTCCCTTGGTCTTGATTATATCCCTCTGTTAATGAAATTTAGGATTGTGTGATGATGCTGGGTTAACAGAAGCTATTTCAAACAACCCTAACCCTAGACACAACCGCAACTGCGGCAATTCCCAGCCAGCAAGGCTGAGGGTATTTCAGCTGCTTTCCCCTTTCCCTTCCCTCCTGCAAACCCATGGGGCTTTAAGCCAAAGACAAACAACATTACAGGACTTCAGAGGGGGCGGGGGGGGGGGGGGAGAAGCTTTGCAAACTGTCTTTTGTCAATTGCTCTGGTTTTTGGGCAGAGGACTGCCCAGTTCCAACAGGATTTCCCCCCCACCTTCTTCCACGGGCTATTTAGCAAACACCGCAAAGAGGTTTAGAAACAAAGAGCGCAGGCCCTCCATCCCTGTTGTGTAAATCTGAGATAAGAGATTGTCTGCTTAATCCTAATGAGGCCTCTCCATTAAAATCTTTATTAACTCGCGGCTCAGCGGGGGCTGGCCAGCAAGCCCTGTCAGCACCCTGGGTCTCTTTTTTCCCTCTCCGCTATCTCTCCGTACTTAGATCTGCTTTAACTTTTTTTTTTCTACCAATAGCTCTAAGATGTTTCCACTGCTTATCGGCCATGCCAAGCCGCTTACTTTATCACTGTTATGGCAGATAAAATAAATGAGCTGGGGATGAGATGAATAATGGCATTTTCTGCAGGCAGGGTTCCCATTACATTCACAACAGACTGTAGATTTCAACTTCGCAACAAAAGAGACACAGGGTGGGTGGAGAGAGGGGGGGGGAGATACATAGAGAGAGGGAGAGAGAAAGAGAGAGACGAGAGAGGCAGAGAAAGACACAGAGAGAAAGAGAAAGGAAAGAGGGAGACAGAGAGAAAGAGAGGGGGAGGCGATACAGAGAGAGGGAGAGAAAGAGGAAGAGAGGAAGAAAGAGACAGAGAGAGGGGTAAAAAGAGAGAAAGAAAGGAGAAAGAGAAAGAGAAAGGAGAGAGTGAGAAAACAGAGAGAAAGGAGAGAGAGAGAGAGAAAGGGAGAGAGAAAGAAAGAGACAGAGAGAGAGACAGAGATAAAGAGAGAGAAAGAGAGATGAGAGAGAAAGAGAGAGGGAGGGATAGAGAAAGAGAAAAAGAGAGAAAGGGAGGAGATACAGAGAGGGGGGGAGAGAAAGAGAGAGAGAGGAAGAAAGAGAAAGACAGAGAGAGGGGGGAGAAAGGAGTCAGAGTGAGAGAGAGAGAGAGAAAGGAGAGAAAGAGGGAGAGAAAGAGACAGAGAGAAAGGAGAGAGAAAGGCAGAAAGAAAGAAAGAGAGAGACAGAGAGAAAGAGACAAAGAGAAAGAGAGAGAGAGAGATGAGAGAAAGGAGAGAGAGAGGGAAAGGAGAGACCGAGAGACGGGGGGGGGGGAGTCAGATTTTAACAAATAGCCTCCCTTTTTGCTCACCGGGTCTTAGATTCCAGGATGGGTTTTAAACCTACCTGAACTGAGGAGGCAATTAATTTTGAAAACCATGGGAAGGCAGCCAAGGGTTGACTTCTCGGAAAATCCCCAGGCTGAGCATATTGTGACTTTTTACAGATTATTATTTTTTTTCTGCAGTGTTTGGCATCGGAAGACGCGGCTTAAAGCTGTACGTCGCCTAATAAAGCTGTTGTCTTTCCACTTTTTGTCTCCTGCGTTGAAGGGACGGAGCCCGGAGTTGTCTTAAAAGGGTGACACAAAACTGCCAGGGGTTCCAGGTAAGACCCCCAACGAAAGACGACTCCAAGGCTTGAGTTTCCTCAAGGTTCCACTTTATTAGAGACGACCTATTGGCACATCTGGGAAAACCCGAATCTGAAAGCTTCCAGGTGTTCCCCACCTAAACAAAAGTCCCACATGTCCATCCCATGGCCCAATCAGGCACCGTCCAAGATGGGTCATGCCTCCCAGTCACGCCCCTCCAGGTGCAGGGTAAGGTGACCTTGACTCTCTGAGAAAATCTTGCTTTCCTGGTGGCAGTTGTTAAGTGAATCCCTGCAATGGGTCACAAAAAGGGATCGCAGTGTACACTGCAGCCATCCTGATTGTGAGTCGGTTGCCAAGCGTCTGAATTTGGATCATGTAATGGCATGAGGGATGCTGCAGTGGTTGTTAAGTGTGAAAAACAGCCGTAAGTTTACAATACAATACAATAGCAGAGTTGGAAGGGACCTTGGAGGTCTTCTAGTCCAACCCCCTGCCTAGGCAGGAAACCCTATACAGTTTCAGACAAATGCTATCCAACATCTTCTTAAAGACTTCCAGTGTTGGGGCATTCACAACTTCTAGAGCCAAGCTGTTCCACTGGTTAATTGTTCTCACTGTCAGGAAATTTCTCCTCAGTTCTAAGTTGCTTCTCTCCTTGATTAGTTTATGTTCATTGCTTCTTATTCAACTCTCAGATGCTTCGGAGAATAGCTTGACTCCCTCTTCTTTGGGGCAACCCCTGAGATATTAGAAGACTGCTATCATGTCTCGCCTACTCCTTCTTTCTATTAAACTAGCCATCCCCAGTTCCTGCAACTGTTCTTCCTATGTTTTAGTCTCCAGTCCCCTAATCCTCCTTGTTGCTCTTCTCTGCACTCTTTCTAGAGTCTCCGTTCCTTTTTCCAGTGCTGTTGCCACTTTGAATGGTCACTAAGTGAACTGTCGTAAGTCGAGGGCGATCTGTACATGAACTTCTTTTGATGGCCAGGGGCGTAAGGAAGGACTCTACCTTTGGAAGCAACTTCATCATGTACAGACCGAACTGAATGGCATGCGTGCTACAGGCGGCACGGAGAACCATCCCTCTGGGCATGCCAGCAGTTGCCCATTGCTCTTCCGGGTTGTGGTGCTCCGGCCAGCTGATCTTTGCGCATGCAGGAGCACTGGAAATGGAAAATGAGGTCCCTGGTGTACATGTGCGTGCCGGGGAGCTGAGTTTGTGGTTTCCAGCGTACGCATGCGTGCTGGCCAGATGGTCTTCACGCATGCATGTGTGCCTGAAACTGGAAGCTTAGCTTCATGGCGTGCACATGAGTGCCAGGGAACTGCTCTGCACAATGCTCTTGCATGTGCACTCCTGTTTCGGAACACCATGCCAAAAAGGTTCACCAACACTGGTGTAGATCATTTTTTGCCCCTTGGATGCTCATTGTTTTCCAGTTTGTTTTATAAAAACCATTTCCATCCCGCTCAGCCAAGCCTGTTAGCTTCCAGTTTTCTTGTGCATCTCGCTTCTGGTTAACGTCAACTCATAGCATAATGAAGGAGGAAGAGAAATTATAATCATTAACACTGCATAGACAGGGGGCAGAGTCACAACAGGAGAAGAACTATACGCTTAATTGTTTTGCTGCGTTGCTGTAAATCACTGAGGGTTTTCGGCACTTGCATTAAATGAATGCAATTTTCAAGGCTACCCAGGCCAGGAGGTAGAGGAGGAGGAGGAGGAGGAAAGAGAAGGAGGAGGGGGGAAAAGAAGAAGGAAAAGGAAAAGGAGGAGAGAAGGAGGAGAAGAGGAGGCGAGAAGGAGAAGAGGAGGAGGAGGAAGAGAAGGAGAAGGAAAAGGAGGAGGAAGAGAAGAAGAGGAAAAGAAGAAAAGGAGGAGGAGAGAAGGATGAGACAAGAAGAAGAAGGAGGAGGAGAGAAGGAGGAGGCGAGAGAAGAAGGAAAAGGAGAGGAAGGAGGAGGAGGAGAGAAGGAGGAGGAGGAGAGAAGGAGAAGGAGAAGGAGAAGAAGAAGCAGAAGAAGAGAAGGAGGAGGTGGAGGTATGGCAATACCAGGGACAGTAGACTCCCCGGGGACAGAGAATTGGAGAAGATCCCTAAGTATCAAAATCTGAAAATTAAAAGTGAAAGGTTTTTGGCATCAACCAGTGTGATCTTGTCCCGGTGTGATCGGCACACTGAGTGCCATACCAAAAAGTCTTGGACAGCCCTTGGAAAAATCTGTGCAATGACAGAAACATCCATCTGTCAATTGCACAAAAGGCCACATTGCTTGGACCCCACGTATTTACTACACCAATAAATTATGAACACGCTAGTCCTTGGCAAGAACGGGATGCGAATGACAGCCAACACCGCCAAAGAACTGGCAGCGTCAGTTTCACACGGTCGCGCCTGCAATAATAAAGGACCCGAAGCGGAATGACAATGGCACAAGAAAGCAAAGGTACCACCACTGGTAATAGGCCCCCTGGGGGCCATCCCAAAACATCTGGAGCACCAGTTGAACACTGTCGACATTGACACATTCACTACCTGTCAATTGCGAAAGGCAGCTCCGCTTGGGACAGCTGACATCCTTACAGTTCTAACACCATCCAACAACCCTATCTGCCTATCTCGGGGTCTTTGGGAAGGACTCCAGAGGTGGGCCCAAATGCCAAATGCTAGTCTGAACATCTGACTGCGTGACAAACCATGATAATGATGATGATGATCATAACGCCATGTTCTTCAGAAGCCACAAGATGGCATACAAGGTTATCCGATTCCTTGTCTTCTGTTGGCTTTCGAAAAATTGTGGCTGGAAGAGCAAATTTGGGTCAGCCAGCCCAGAGCCAGTTTTCCACACCTCTATAGAAAAAGGAGGAATGGGGAGGATGCTAACCTTGTCACCAGCCCCAGCAGGGGTCAGCCTGCTACTTCCGAAAGCGATGCTGCCTTTTTAAACGAAAATAAATCCCCATTAAAAAGAAAAAGAAAAACAGACAGGCTCTTTTTTTTCCAGGCCCTCCATTCTGTTATTTCTGTCAACAAAGTTTATTGATCGCTTCTAGAAAAAAAAGATCAGCAGTAGGATGAAAGTCCCTTCCCCCCCACCCTTTCTGCTACTTGCTGACGTATTTTACAGCTCTTTCTTCCGGTGATTGGCTGGTTTATATACACCTTTGAAGCAGCGGTGTCAAATCATAACTACTGTACTGTAATGGCCCTAGCATTTATTTTTTTATTATTGTTTCTCTTGGAGAAGCCAAACACAACAGCGCCTAACAGATCTAGACACAGGATAACATTCACGACAACGCCTTCTTAATGCAAATGTTGAAAACTTTGAATATCCTTCTTTCCCAGTGTAGTCTGGGGGAGACAGGGAATGTACATGGGGTGGTGTGACTGCAGTCACATTGGACAAACATCATGTGGTCTCTATGCAATGCATTTCTTCTCCTTGAAGTCTCCACAGATTAGAAATCCAGTGGCAAGGCGATCAAATTGCCTTAGAGGAGGATCCACCCTGACTGCTCTTTAGAAGGCCGGATCCTGAAGAGGAAACTCAAAGACTTTGGCCATCTAATGAGAAGGAAGGACTCCCTGGAAACGATGGAGGGCAAAAGGAGAAGAGGATGGCAGAGAAGGAGGTGGCTGGATGGAGTCACTGAAGCAGCAGGCGTGAGCTTCAGTGGACTCCAGAGGATGGTAGAGGACAAGAAGGCCTGCAGGAATGGTCCATGAGGTCGTGATCAGTCGGACACGACTTTGCAACTAACAACAACAACAAAGAACAATTAATCAGTGGAAGAACTTGCCTCCAGAAGTTGTGAATGCTCCAACACTGGAAGTCTTTAAGAAGATGTTGGATAACCCTTTGTCTGAAGTGGTGTAGGATTTCCTGCCTAGGCAGGGGGTTGGACTAGAAGACCTCCAAGGTCCCTTCCAACTCTGTTATTTTATTTCTATTTGTATTTCTATTTCTATTTTTCTATTTCTATTTCTAATTCTATTCTAATACCAGTTTGGTTTTAGTGGCGAAGGTACCAGGCTAGAAAGTGGGAGATGGGTGAGTTCTAGTCCCATCTTAGCTGTGAAAGCTGGCTTGGTGACTTTGGATGCCAGGAGACTGGGAGTTCTAGTTCCATCCTAAGCCTGAAAAAGCTGGCTGGGTGACTTTAGGCCACTTGCCAGGCAACTGGGAATTCTAGTCCCACACTAGACATGAAAGCCTGCTGGGTGACTTTGGGCCAGTTTTCTCTCCCCCCCCCTTTAAAAAAAAAAGAAGCTTTGGGGAGTCGATTTAAAACAATCCACTATATTGCAGAAACAAACCACAGAAACTTGGAGGTAGGCTTAGAAGGTTAAATTAAGGTTTAAGGTTTAAATGCAAATCTCTCTCTCCCTCTTATAATAAAAACTTTGCAAGTTTTCTTGCAAATGTTTTATTTTATTTTATTTTATTGGCTCTAGCTGGAGTTGGTAAAATGAAGCAAGGACAGGAAAGCGGAGATGGCAGGTAGAATAAGCTTGTAATGTTTTATAGCCCTGGTTAGCATGCCTCTCACCCGGAATTAAGAGGTTGATCACTTGGCCATCTTGGGAGAATTTTAAGGAAATAAAAGCAGACCATAATCTCACTTAAGGCACCAATCAAGCCTTTGGCAAACACACACACACACACACACACACACACACACACACACACACACACACACACACACACACACCTCTTTTCTTACAATTCCACATTCTTCCCAGTCTCTATGATATAACTACCGTCAGGTTTCAAAAAGGCATATTTCAAAACACAGCTACTTCCTGTAAAGGCCAGATATTTTTTTAAAACCGAAGAATCCTTCCTCTCTTTCTCTCTCTCCCTCTCCCTCTCTCTCCTCATTAAATTTTTTACAAATCGTTCAGGCTTGGAAGCTGCTTTGGGCTGATCCGTCCGACGAATACCTGACTGACAGGTTTTTCACCGAAGCGTTAAAAAGAAAGTCCAGGAAAAAATAAACAGCGACTTTTCATTTTCAGTCAACAATATGATGGGCATATGAAGATTGAAACTGGTAAGCGGGGTTTAATATTTTTTTTCTCTGCACGGGCAAGCAACAAATCTGGTGGTTTAGTAGGACTCTTTTAAACCCCAGAGCGGGAAGAGAGAGAGAGAGAGAGAGAGAGAGAGAGAGAGAGAGGAGAGGAGAGGAGAGGAGAGGAGAGGAGAGGGAGAGAGAGAGAGAGAGAGAGGGAGGGAGGGAGGGAGAGAGAGAGTTCACAAGGCTTTTGGTAGTCAGCATCTGTGGCTTAACTCTGACTTCTGAATGACTCTCTTGGCCATTAAACTTTACGTAGACCTTACTGGCAGGAGGAAAAGTCATAGTGGGTGGCCTTTTGGAATGAGGAGGATCTGGTTCAGGGTTGAGTGAATCAATAGATTGCATCTTTTAGTCAATTGTTCATATTTATAATCGTAAGAGCTTAGAAATGACCATGTGTCCATCCGGAAAATGATCCAACCGGTCAGTCCTAGAGGAGATCAACCCTGACTGCTCTTTAGAAGGCCAGATCCTGAAGAGGAAACTCAAAGACTTTGGCCACCAAATGAGAAGGAAGGACTCCCTGAAGAAGAGCCCCATGCTGGGAATGATGGAGGGCAAAAGAAGAAGGAGGCGACAGAAGGAGGTGGCTGGATGGAGTCACTGAAGCAGTCGGCGTGAGCTTAAATGGATTCCAGAGGAAGGCCTGGAGGAACGTTGTCCATGGGGTCACGATGGGTCGGACAGGACTTCACAACTAATGACAACCATCCAGAGGGAATCTGATGAAAGAGAATATTTGTAGCTCAGGGCTGAACTGTGACGTTCTTGTGCTCTCCAAACATGTTGGTTTTTGAGCAGACATTTCATGGCCCAACTAGGTAGCATCATCAGTGATAGAAGGGAATGGGATCTGTTGAATAGAGAAGGGGGAGAAGTATGGGGTCCCCTGGTGATCTCTGGGCCTGGTGATTTCCACGCAGATGTTTCAGACCCAACTAGGTAACATCATCAGTGATAGAAGGGAGTGGGGGTTTGCAGAGTGGAGGAGGATGAGGATTATGGGGTCCTTGGTGCTCTCTGAGCTTGGTTGCTTTCTTTCAGACGTTTCATGACCCTACTTGGGAACATCATCAGTGATAGAAGGGAGTGGGGTTTTTGGAGAGGAGGAGGAGGACTGTTGAGTTCTTGGTGCTGTCTGAACTTAGTTGCTTTCTTCCAGACATTTCAAGAGCCTATTAGGTAGCATCCCTGCTAGAAGGGAATGGGGTCTGTTGAATAGAGGAGGAGGGGGAAGAGGACAATTATGGTGTCCTTGGTAATCTCTGAGCTTGGTGGTTTCCATGCAAATGTTTCATGACCCAACTAGGTAACCTCATCAGTGCTAGAAAGGAATAGCATTTTCTCTCTGTTTATACCCCAATACAGCACCCCAACTGAGTCAGTAATAAACAACAGCCCAATCAATAATAAACACTCCCATCAACACTGACGGGGCAAGCCACTAATATATAAAAAGAGAGCAAACCCCACTCTGTCCTAAGCACTGATGATGTTACCTAGTTGGGTCATGAAACGTCTGCCAGAAAAAACACCAAGCTTAAAAAGCACCAAGGAGTCCACAGTAGAAAGTACCTAACTACCAGAAAATGAGGATAAGACTGATTTGATGGATCCTCAAAAGCACCATTGGTGCCTTGACAGGTTCCCATGCTATCAAACCCATCTGCAAAGTTGGGTCTTGGCCACACACTCATTGTGTCAGGCCTGCAGCGGTTCCTTTAAGAATCTTTGGCCTGTCACACTCTCATTCAGGGTGGGGGGAGAATAGCAAGGGGTAGAATGTGTTGTTTTCAAAATAAAAAATTCCTTTCTAGAAGCTCAAGGTTGTTCTTTGTCTCCGCAACTGACCGGAACCAGCTGGGTGGAGATGACAGTGAGGAAGAAGAGGATTGGACCATGTGATGGATTTGTGGGTGTGGGGACAAGATGATGAACTTTCAACTGGGTGGAATCCCAGGAAATTTCAGAATTGGGATTCCATAGCACGATGCCAACATGTCTGTTTTATTAAATCGGAATTTTAAGAATAGCTCTGCCTCTGACTCTGATTTAAATATCTGCATGATATTTGGAACGCTGACACATTGCACTTCACTTCTGGCTTGGGGAAAAAAGGAGCTACACCCTTTTTGTGGTATTTATATTGCACCTGCCCGGCGTGTGAAGGCAGAACACAAAAATATAGAATCTCCTGCAAAGAATGGTGAGAAGCAGCCCATGGTTAATGAGCTGGAAGGAAGAGGAGAAGACAACAATGTCCAGGTTGCAAAGAAAAACATAGGATCTCCTGCAAAGGGTGGTGAGATCAGCCCATGGTTAATGAATGAGAAGGAAGAGGAGAAGACAACAATGTCCAGGTTGCAAAGAAGAACATAGGATCTCCTGCAAAGGGTGGTGAGAAACAGCCCATAGGTAATGAGTTGGAAGGAAGAGGAGAAGACAACAATGTCCATGCTGCAAAGAACCTGATGGCCAACTATTTTGAGGGCTTACAGAGACTCATTGCACCCAACTAGTGCCGGCAAGAATGAAGAACGTATCTGTAACAGCCAACACAGGGTTGGCAAGGAGATCTCCACCCTTATACCTCAACGGGATAATAACAAGGAATACAGAATAATAAAGAGTTGGGAGGGACATTGGAGGTCTTCTAGTCCCACCCTCTGCTTGAGCAGAGCAGGAGATCCTATATCATTTCAGACAAATGGTTTGCTGGTCTCTTTTTGAAAGCGTCCAGTGATGGAGCTTCCATAACTTCTGAAGGCAACTTTTGTTCCACTAGTCAATTGCTCTCACAATTAGGAAAATGTCTCCTTAGTTCTAGGTTGCTTCTCTCCTTGGTTATTTCTCAACTATTGTTTTTGTCTCGCTTTTTGGTGCTTTGGAAAATAGTTTGACCCCCCTCATCTTTGTCGGAGGTTCTCAAACATTGGAAGACTGCATCAAACATTGGAAGACTGCACCACTTTATAAGGCCTGGGTAAAGCCACCCTTGGAATACTGCATCCAGTTTTGGTCACCACAATGTAAAAAAAGATGTTGAGACTCTAGAAAGAGTGCAGAGAAGAGCCACCAAGAGGATTAGGGGACTGGAGGCTAAAACAAATGAAAAACGGTTGCAGGAACTGGGTATGTCTAGTTTGATGAAAAGAAGGACTAGGAGTGACATGATAGCAATGATACAATATTTGAAGGGTTGACACAAAGAAGAGAGGGTCATCCTGTTCTCCAAAGCACCTGAGGGCAGGACAAGATGCAAAGGATGGAAACTAATCAAGGAGAGAAGCAACTTAGAACTAAGGAGGAATTTTCCGACAGTGAGAACAATCAGTGGAACAACTGACCTCCAGAAGTTGTGGGTTCTCCAACACTGCAAGTTTTTAAGAAGAGTTTGGATAACCATTTGTCTGACGTGGTGTAGGGTTTCCTGCCTAAGCAGGGGGTTGGACTAGAAGACCTCCAAGGTCCCTTCCAATTCTGTTCTTCTATTCTATTCTATGGTCCCCCTGGTCCTTCTTGTCATGAGATTAGACATACCTAATTCCTGCAACTGTTTTTTGTATGTTTCAACCTCCTATTCATTCTTGTTGCTCTTCTCTGCACTCTTTCCAGACTCTCAACCTCTTCTGGTGACCAGAACGTGGTTGCAGTATTCCATGTGTGGTCTTACTAAGAAGAAGACCTTCAAGATAGATGAGATGTGTGGCAAGAGAAAAAGAAAGCTTGAGGTGGCCTCTTGGCTAAGACCTTGGAGGCCCTGTCCCAAAAATTCATTACCTTCAAGGATGGGGAAAAAAGCTGAGAAGAACTTATTTCTAAGATACCAATAAAGACTCTTCTGGCAACCTCTTCTTCGTCACATTTTAATATAAATCAATCTCATTCCACCGAGGGGTTTTTGCTGCACACGAGAGCCCTGATTTCCTGTTCTTTCTCCATCTCCTATTCAGTCAGGGCCAAAAAAGTATTTTTTTTTAAATTTTTCATGCAAAATTGCCTACCATTAAATCAAAGCTCCTTTTCGTAGCCCAGAGAATTGCAAAATAGCTTCTCTCTCCTGCTGTTTCCTTGAAAGTGAGCAAATGCACAATGTCTATCTTTCCTGATCTATGACCGTAATAAAAGAGTCTGATTTTTTTTTTTACAAGAAACATCAGGGCGCATTGACAAAAATCCGGATTTAAAAGGGAGATGAACGGAGAATAAATATCTTTCTGCCAACTTCCCAAGGCCCTTCAGCGCGTACAAAGTATAACCTAAAACTGAATGGATCATATTATTTACCTGAATGGGAAAATTCATAAAGCAGTAAAAGTTTAAAATGTTCCTGTTCCTTCACAGGAAGTTAATAAAACAGGGCAGGGATTTTAGGCTGGTTGCTTAGAAAAAAAGATCAGGGACACCAGGAGGTTGGGGGGTGGGGGGGAACCAGTGGAGAGTTTTAACATTTGTAAGCGGTTATTTCCCCCCCCCCCACACACACACACTTTGCCTTGAGAGTCTACATGCCGAGAAAATCGGATTTAATGCATAAACATAAACCACCGGAGTAAAATGGTGAGCAGAGGTTTTAACTCTTTAGACATGAGGACAGGCAAGGGATATTGTGCTGCTGAGTAAGATCCTTAGCTTGAGATCAACTTTCTAGTGAGAATAGATAATAAAACCTATCAGCCTGTTTTGGAAAGGAGGAGGTCCAAGGATTTGCATGGGGGGGAAAAACCCACTGCAGTTCTAAACAATCTCTGGAAGCAAAGTCTCTCTCTTCTCCCCTTTAATACAATACAATATTCTTTATTGGCTTTGTACATTTCTCCTCTCTCTCTTTCTCTCTTTCTCTCTCCTTCTCTCCTTTCTCCCTTTCCTTCCCCCCTTTTCTCTCTCTCTCTCGCTTCCTTTCTCCTTCTTTCTCTCTCTTTCCTTCTTTCCCTCTCTCCTTCTCTGTCTGTCTCTCTCTCCTTTTCTCTCTCCCCCCCTTTTCTCTCCCTCTTTCTCTCTCTCCCTCTCTTTCTTTCTTTCTCTCTCCTTCTCTGTCTCTCTCATATTTGAGAGTCACAATGCTCCATATAATGTAGTATACGTTTAAAATCTCTCGCTTACTTATTCCTTTATCATTGTTTCATCTTGGCAGGGAAGGCTCTTGGGGGCCTTTTGACTCTGACATGCTCTTCTTCAAATCTCACCATTTTCTTTCCAGTCTTATTTTGCACACGACGCAAAGCAGAATACCCTCCATGCCATACATTTTGCCCTTTTGGCAGTCTAATGGATTCAAAATGTTGCTGTCAAACGGAACTGGATAGTGAGAAGAAGAGAAAGACAAGCCTTCCTAACAGGGCCTAGAATGGTTGTTTTCCCCCCCCTCTCTTTTACAAATGCAACCTGCAGATCTTTGGAAGGTTTCTTGACAATATTTTGCTGGGCCAAACAACAATATCAGTTACTATTCTCTAAAGACCATTTTTAAACAATTAGGTTTAGGCTAACTGCGGGTTTCCCCCCCTTCTCTTTCCTGAATTAAAACCCCACCCAAGAGGAAGAAATGGCAAATAAAACTAAACCGAGAAAGTAAGGAGAGTCCCAGCTGCTTTAGCTTAAGGGATCTCAGTCAAAATATTATGTTTCAGTTACTTGCTGATCAGAAGCTTCTTTGAACTTGGCACTGGGATGAATGCAACTCTTATCCACCCAGAACTCCAACACAATGCTGCTTTTGCTAAAATAAAATAAAATAAAAATAAAATGGAGCCAACAGAGCAGCCACGAATGTTTACACACAACGGAACTGCACCTAAGGAAAGCAATAGATAAAGAGAAGGGAAAAAGCCCGGCTGGATGAAAGCAGAGGTGATAGAAACAACGGCTTCATTGTTGGCGCTTTTGTTTGTTTGCCTGGGCTTTTATTTCATTTTATTGTTTATCTCGGTTTACTTCTGTAGCTATTCTTGCAAATTAAGCAGCTGTTATTTACCCTCTGCCAAGGATCCCATCCACTCCTCTCCAGTTCTCCTTCTTTCCTGCTTTAAGAGCAAAAAAATTAAAATAAAAATAAATTCTGATAGCTAAAACAGGGGACCCAACAATTCCAGCTGGAGCCACATGCGAAATATGCCCAGTTTTTCTTCTTCTTCTTCTCCAAGTCAGTTTTACAAGCTCTTAATATTTGCAGCTCCTTCCATTTCTACACAATATCCTGTTTGGGCCACGCTTAAGATCGAAAGCAGTTTTAATCTTATTATCCTTCCACATGTGGCCGAACTGGACTCCAATCCAGTTGATACTTCGGCAGCATGTCCTCCTGTGTGTGCAAGAGGCACAAGCGTGCAACACAAAACGGTTTGAAGAATGGCTCCACTCCTGGCTCACCCACGCATGTGAAGTGCCATGGGGTGCCTGGGAGGGAGGGCGAGGGACCCCCCCACCCCTTCCTAGAAAGTCAACAAATCCGATGGGCTTAAAATTGCAAAAAATAAATAAATAAAATAAAATAAAAACTCCCTTTCCAAGAAAACTTTCTGGGAAGTTGACACTTCTAGAATAGAAAGAGCAGGGCAGGCTTCCAAAGAAACCTATTTCCAAGGAAATAAATCTCACTCGTCAAAACAACCATTCAATTGGGTTTGCCAATCACCTCTCCTTTGGTGTGAGGGGGGAGGGTGTTTCACGGTGTCAGTTCTTGGCAGCACCCAGCCTCTGGAAAATCTAGCTCTCTGTCTTTCTCTCTCTCAAGCCATTAATATATTTTCCTTCTCCTTGGGCAGGAGGAGGGGAAGGAGAAGAAGCAAGGAGACGAGAGAAAGAAAAAAACCTTCTATTTTTTTGGATAGAAGAGGATATAATTCCTTCTTGGCCAAGTGTGATTGGACACACAAGGAATTTGCCTTTGGTGCATATGCTCTAAGTGTACATATACTGAAAGATTCGGAAGAATTGCAAGGCTGAAAAGGGAATGTCTGAATTTTGTTTGCCACCCGTGCAACCAAAGTGGGTTAAAATCCTCAGTGGATTCATTCCTCCCTCTCCCTCTCCCTCTCCCTCTCTCTCTCTCTCTCTCTCTCTCTCTCTCACACACACACACACACACACACACACACACACACACACGATTAAAACAAAACAAACAAGAAAGGCACCTGGAACCTTTTTTCTGCAAGGAGATTGATGGGGGAAGGGAGAGACGGTGCTGGAGGAAACTACAGGGAACCTTTGGAAGCCCAAGAAGGGGGGATAATTAAGCCAAGTCTCGCTTCTTTGCATTCAAGGGTGGCCCAATGGTCCTTTCCCAACCTGGACTAATCCGCCCATCATCCCCAGCAGGGCAGAAAGCCCCCCTGCCCTGCACATTAAGGTACTGCATGAGTCAAAAAGAGGGATTTGAAAATATTTACAGACCCCTCACATCCTGGACATCAATTGCTTCAACTCCTACCCCCAAAACGAGACTATAGGGCCCTGCACACCAAGACAACTAGACACAAGAACAGTCCCCCCCCCCCCCGCCCCAGGCCATCACTCTGCTAAGCAAATAATCCCCTCAACACTCTCAAACCATTCACTAAGGCTGCATTACTATTACTATTAGTCTTCTCATCGTTCCTATCACCCATCTCCTCCCACTTAGGACTGCAGGACTCTAACTTTGTGGCTTGTATCCTTCTGATTTGTATTGATATTGTTTCCTGATTGCTTATTTGTACCCTATGACTATCACTAAGTGTTGTACCTGATGATTCTTGACGAATGTATCTTGTCTTTTTATGTACAGTGACAGGATCTGCACCAAAGCCAAATTCCTTGTGTGTCCAATCACACTTGGCCAATAAAGAATTCAATTCAATTCCTAACTCTTTATTCTATTCTATTTCTAATTCTTTATTCTATTCTATTCTAATTCCAATTCTAATCTAATTCTCCTCCGGCCCTGGCACCTCTTGGTTCCGTTGCCCTGCGGGAAACAGACTCCCAAACGCGTGTCGGCTCGGGCACGTCTGAACGCGTCTTCCCTTCCACGCCCTTACTCACCCGGAGGCTGTCCGTGCAGCCGGCCCTTCTTGCAGGCGTCCAAGCGGGCGGCGGGTCCCTCGGGCAGCGGCCGACTCACCACCCCCACCAGCAACAGAGAAGCGATAATCCACAAAGCGGGGAAAGGAGGCAGGCAAGCGCCCCGGCCCGGAGCTGCCAAGGGCAGAGCGAAGCGAAGAGACGCATCCGACGGCGGAGGGGAAGCCTCGCCAGTCCCGATGGCTCAGCTGCTCCGGCTCCCACCCGCTCCGCCGCCCTTCGCAAGCCGGAGAAGGATCCGAAAAGCAGGAGAAGGGCAGGGGCGCCTGTTTTTTGTGCCCTCTTGGCACGCTTGGCGAGGCCGGACGATGCTTCCTTCCAAGCGCCGGGCTAGGAGACCCTTCCCCAAGACGAAGCACAATAAAGTTTCCTTCCCCCAGAATGGGGGTGGTGGTGGTCGCGGACGCCTCCTCTTCCTCTCTTCGGGGTCCCCAATCCCCGACTAGCTAGCGCTCCTGAGCTGGCACCCCCGGGCACCCCGCTTTCTGCGGGCCGCGCATCGCCGGGGCCGCCTGGCTGGAGAAGAGGCTGGAGAAGTCCGCGGTGGAGAGCGAGCAGGCGAGGACTAGGAGGAGGAAGAGGAGGAGGAGGAGGCGGCAGCCAGCGCGGCTTTGCCCTCCCCCAGCGGCGGCGGCGGCGGCAGCGGCGGCACCCTCCGTGCCCGGGGCGCGCTGGCCTTGGCCCCGCCGCTCCTCCAGCGCCGGCCCTGGGCTCGGCCTGCCTTCCCGCCGCGCTGGCCTTTTGTTCAAGTCTTCTTGGAAGCCATCATTCCCAACCATGGGAAGAAAAAAAAAGGAAGGAAGGAAGGAAGGAAGGGGGAAAAAGAAAGGAAGGAAGGAGGGAAAGGGGAGGAAAGAAAGGAGGGAAAGGGGAGGAAAGAAAGGAAGGAGAGAAAAAAAGAAAAGAAAGGAAGGGAAGAAGGAGAGAGCCGCTGGAAACCCCGAGCCCGCGGGGTGAAGTGGCCGTTTGAGTGCTTGGCTAGGTTTTTCTTTGCCCCCCCTTCTTTTCTTCTTGCCCACCTCAAAGGGAGAGGCAACACGCCCAGGCGCGATCCGGGCTCCGTTGCCCACCTCCCTCTATTTTCCTTCCTTCCGCGCTCCCCCCTCTCCGCTCCTGCTAATGCCTTCTTAAAGCGAAGCTTGCGCTCCGTTTCCCGGCGGCGGCGAAGGACTGAAATGTATGTAAGCCGAGCGAGCGAGAGGGAGAAAGCGGGGAGGGGGGAGAGAGAGAGAGAGAGGTGGGGGGGAGACAGAGAGAGAGAAAGAGGGGGGGGGGGGTTTGAGACTAGGCGCGACTAATCCAGCCAAGAAAAGCCGATCTGTTCGGCTTTTGGAGCTGGGGGTGAACGGTGGGGGAAGGGGACAGGCGTGGTGGGGAGGTGATGGGGGGCAGGAGCCAGCCCGTCCCCCTCTCCCTTTCCTCTGCTCCTCATCCTCGCCCCCGCCTACATCTTTGTCCCCCTGGGTTGGGAAGAGGAGGGAAGCGCTTTGCAACCTGGCGCCCGCGGGGAGGGGAGGGGGAAAGGAGGTGGGTGGCTCGCGCGTGCCGGCGTGGGGCGCGAAGAGGGGAGGGGAAAAGAGGGGAGGCGACCCCTCCCCCAGGCGCAAGGAGAGCCAGCTTCTCTTGGCAAAGGCCTCCAGCACACGGGGAAGTAGCAGAATAGCAGAAGGGTAGCAGAATAACAGAGTTGGAAGGGACCTTGGAGGTCTTCCAGTCCAACCCCTGCTCAAGCAGGAGACCTTATAACGTTCCAGACAGGTGGTTATCTACTCTCTTCTTAAAAACTTCCAGTGATAAGGAAGGAAGGAAGGAAGGAAGGAAAACAGAATAACAGAGTTGGAAGGGACCTTGGAGGTCTTCTAGTCCAACCCCTGCTCAAGCAGGAGACCCTATACCAGTGGGTCTCAACCTTCCTAATGCCGTGAGCTTTAATACAATTCCTCATGTTGAGGTGACCCCCAACCATAAGATTATTTTATCTTTTCCGTATTTTTTTGGAAATGTGTGTTTTCCAATGGTCTTAGGTGACCCCTGTGAAAGGCTCATTCAACCCCCAAAGGGGTCCCGAGCCACAGGTTGAGAACCACTGCCCTATACCATTTCAGACAAATAGCTATCCAGTCTCTTCTTAAAAACTTCCAGTGATAAGGAAGGAAGGGAGGGAGGGAGGGAGGAAAACAGAATAACAGAGTTGGAAGGGATCTTGAAGGTCTTCTAGTCCAACCCTCTACTCAAGCAGGAGACCCTATACCACTGATGGCAAAACTTTTTGGCACCGAGTGACCAAACCAGAATGCGGATGCACCGGAGTGCCAGCCACCTGGGTTTCCAGCGTTCCAGCACACGCAAAGACCAGCTGGTCAGCGTGCAAGTGTGTGTTGGAAACTAGAAGAGCAGCTGGCGATGGCACACGTGCCTGCAGGCCACCTCTGCCATGCGTGCCAAAGGTTCGCCATCATAAGAGCCAAGGTGGCGCAGTGGTTAAATGCAGCACTGCAGGCTACTGCTAGATCAGCAGTTCAGCGGTTCAAATCTCACCGGCTCAGGGTTGACTCAGCCTTCCATCCTTCCGAGGTGGGTAAAATGAGGACCCGGATTGTTGGGGGCAATATGCTGACTCTCTGTAAACCGCTTAGAGAGGCCTGAAAGGCCTATGAAGCGGTATATAAGTCTACTGCTATTGCTATTGCTATTGCTATCATGGCCCTATGCCATTTCAGACAAATGACTGTCCAGTCTCTTCTGGGTGGGTGTGTTTGCAGTGGGTTGCTTAGCCTTTGCTAGGCAGCTGCCAAGTCAGAATTTCTGCCCCCCTCCGACCCGCACAAAAAGACCCCCAAGGGGGAGACTCTCTGCAGCAACACAAGCGTTCATTGCACGTATCTGTCCCAGGGGCCTTAGTTTGAGGACCCCTGATTGAGTGCAATCTAATAAAAGGCAAATAATTTTTCTGGGGACCACCAAAATTTTCTCTCGGACCACCAGTTGCTGACCGATGCTCCAGAGGTTTCCTGGATGACCCAGCCTCCTTGAGGTCTGCTAAAGAGATTGCCCTGCCTAAGTGTGTGTGTGAGAGAGAGAGAGAGAGGGGGGGGGAGGGCCTGGGGCTCTAACTGCAGAAATGAGTTTTGCAGGAAGAAGAGGGGATGATGGAGAAGAAGGAATTCACTCAGACGACATCCAGATGTGTGTGTGTGTGTGTGTGTGTGTGAGAGAGAGAGAGAGAGAGAGAGAGAGAGAAAGAGAGAGAGAGACCAACTGTAAATACAAACATCAAAAGAGATCAGCCTGGCACTCTAAGGAGGCTCTGCAGGAAGTGCCTTTTATTGGGGGGAATTTTTTTTTAAAAAGGCTGAATCTTGGCAGGGAGGAAGGTATGTGTGAAGGGAAGAATATGAAGAGCTGGCTTCCCTTCTTCGCCCCTGGGCCAAACCCGGTTCCTTACAGCTGGCTTCAGGCAGAAGCTTGTAATAACTGTCATGCTACCTTCGTCTGCAACTTATTAAATATATACGGGTAGAGGGAGAGGGGGAGGGGGAGGATTATACATTGGCTTTGAGGAAACTCAAGGAAATCTTTTCTGTCTGTCTGTCTATCATCTATTTCTGTCCATCATCCTCTCTTCCTCCCTATCTATCATATCTTCATCTATCTATCTATCTATCTATCTATCTATCTATCTATCTATCTATCTATCTATCTATCTATCTATCTATCTATCTGTCTGAATCATTTTTTCTATTTATCTCCATCCATCCATCCATCCATCCATCCATCCATCCATCCATCCATCCATCCATCCATCCACCTTTTCATCTATATGTCTGTCTGTCTGTCTGTCTGTCTGCCTGCCTGCCTGCCTACCTACCTACCTACCTACCTACCTACCTACCTACCTACCTACCTACCTACCTACCTACCTACCTACCTACCTACCATCTCTCTATTCATCCATATCCTCTTTTTCACCTGTCTGTATGATGGCCTACCTACCATCTCTCCATCCATCATCCTCTTTTTTCTTCTCTTTCTCTCTCTGTCTTATATCCATCCATCCATCCATCATCTTCTTTTGTCTACCAACCTACCTACTGTCCATCCATCCATCACCCTCTATTTTCATCTCTCTCTCTCTCTCTCTCTCTCTCTCTCTCTCTCTCTCCATCCATCTATCCATCCATCCATCCATCCATCCATCCATCCGGCTAATTATACCCAACAGCAATTCATTTCCAGGTTCCAGCGGCTTATCTCACAGGATAAACAAAAAAACAGACAAATAAAGGAATTAACTCATATTGAGAAATGGCAGCTATGATATAACCCCCCCCCCCTTGTTCCCTGTCTCCCCCTACACACACACACACACACACACACACACACACACACACACACACACACACACACACACAGACATACCCCTATGTACAGTTGGTTAAAGCCAAGAAGCCAGGAGAGAAATGAACATATGGCCAAAGGCACCAACCAGAGTGGGAAGTGAACATATGCGCTATCTGTATGGTGCAACGTTTTGGTAGCGCAGATGATGAATTAAGTTTGCTTCTGTCACTGTTTATTGAATTTCGCTAAGTATTTATAACACATCCGTGAGATATTCTGTTCTTTGGCAAAGGGAGTCCATGAGCTTTTCGTTGCTTTAATGCTTGCTTGTGCCGTGGGGGTCCCATTCTCCACCTCACCCGTTCCTCCTCCCCTCTTCTGTCCAATGTTCCCCCTGCTCCTTTCCCCACCTAGAAACAGCCCTTGGACTAGGGAAATTAATCAGTGGAACAACTTGCCTCCAGAAGTTGTGGATGCTCCAACACTGGAAGTTTTAAAGAAGAGATTGAATAACCATTTGTCTGAAGTGGTGTAGGGTTTCCTGCCTAGGCAGGGGGTCGGACTAGAAGACCTCCAAGGTTCCTTCCAACTCTGCTATTCTATTCTATTCTTTCATATTTCTGTTCTTTCATAGGCAAAGTTTCCCCTCGCACATACGTTGTTCCCGACTCTAGGGGGCGGTGCTCATCTCCGTTTCAAAGCTGAAGAGCCAGCGCTGTCCGAAAATGTCTCCGTGGTCATGTGACCGGTATGACTAAATGTCAAAAGCGCACAGAATGCTGTTACCTTCCCACCAAAGGTGGTTCCTATTTTTCCACTTGCATTTTTAAGTGCTTTTGAACTGCTAGTTTGGCAGAAGTTGGGACAAGGAACGGGAGCTCACTCCGTTACGCGGCGCTAGGGATTCGAACCGCCGAACTGCTGATCTTTCTAATTGACAAGCTCAATGTCTTAGCCACTGAGCCATCGTGTTCACAGCCAGTTTCATATTTCTATTCTATTCTATTCTATTCTATTCTATTCTATTCTATTCTTTCATAATTCTATTCTGTTCTGTTCTATTCTATTCCTACTGTTTCTGTCTCTATCTCTATCCCCTTCCCTTCCCTGTTATTCTCATTTTTATTCTTATTCCTGCTGAAATCTCCTTCATAGAGAAAGAGACTTTGGTAAGCAATACCAAGAATGGTTTTGCATTGCACATTATCTGGGCAATCTAATTACAGTAACTCCTCGACTTACGACCATAATTGAGTCCCAAATTCTTGCTGCTAAGTGGGACATTTCTTAAGTGAGCTTTGCCCCACTTTACGACCTTGCTTGCTGCAGTCGTTAAGCGAATCCACACAGCTGTTAAGTTAGGGATACAGCTGTTAAGCAAATCAAGTCTCCCCACTGATTTTTGCTCGTTGGAAGGTCGCAAAAAAAAAAGGGGTTACGTGATCCCGGGACGCTACAACGGTTGTAAGTATGAGTCAGTTGCTGAGCCTTTGAATTTTGACCACGTGGCTATGTGGATGCCACTATGGTCATAAGTGTGGGAAACGGACACAAGTCCCTTTTTTCAGTGAAGTCGTGACTTCGTAACTAAATGAACTGTTTGTAATTGAGGGCAATCCACATTTTGTATTTATCTGGGCAATTCTTACAATTTCCGGATGATCGGAGATCTTTTGCTTGCAAGCTGGGGTGGAATTGCCTCCCTAGCGTTTCCTGCTCTTATCAGGCATCTGACAGGGGGGGAAATGTTTCCTCTTATTTTCAAAGCACCTTTTCTTGGATCGGTTCCAAAACAACAGCGGCGTTTTACACATTAAAGCTTTGGAAGCTTGCAGAGAAGAAGGCGGGATGGAAGCAGGTGGTGGAAGATGCTAACTCAAGACCTTCAACTCTCATCAAGAAGCCAGCATAGAAACGAGGGGGAAGGTAACTCCCCATTTCCCCCAAAATAAGACCCATCTGGAAAAATGAGCACTAATATGATTTTTCAGGATGCTTGTAATATAAGCCCTACATCCCAAAATAAGCCCCAGTTAAGATCATCAGCTAAACCAGGGGTGAAATGCTATCAGTTTGGGCCGGTTCGCCCGAAGCAGTAGTAAAAAAAAATGCTACTGGTTCACAGAACCAGTAGTAAGAAATACTAAAAAAAGTAAAAAAAGTTCCGACGATCCCACAGCCAAAAACGGAGGGGGGGAGGGTGTCCGTTTTTGCTCCCAGCAGGCTTCCCTAAGGCCTGCTAGGCCAAAAACAGGGCTGGGGGCTGCTGAGAAAGAAAGGAGGAAAGAGAGAGACAGAGAAAGAAAGAAGGGAGAAAGAAACAGAAAGAGAGAAAAAGAAAGAAAGGGAGGGAGGAAAAAGGAAAGAGGAGAGGAAGTATGGACTAGAAACCTGGCACAAGACACAGCTTCAGATAGGATAATCCAGGGCTGGGAGGGACCTGGAGGTCATCTAGTCCAACCCTGCTCCAGCAGGAAATGGTTAAAGTGAGTTTCTGTCTTTTGATCCTCCAGTTACATGACTACAGTCACATGACCCCACCAAGCCACGCCCACCAAGCCACACCCGTAGAACCGGTAGTAAAAAAAAATAGATTTCACCACTGAGCTACACACATTTAGTACCATATCTTCCCTGAAAATAAGGAAAGGGGGGGGATTTCAACCTATTCTCAAAAGCACCTGAAGGCAGAAGTTGTAGGTGATCCATCACTGGAGGCTTTCAAAAAGAGATTGGATAGCCAATTTGGCTGATATGGTCTAGGGTGGTGGGGGTTGGACTAGAAGACCTTTAAGGTCCCTTCCAACTCTGTTATTTTCTTATTCTGAATTGGGGAGGGCCTCCTGCCCAAGAAGGGGGGGGTTAGACTAGAAGATCTCCAAAGTCCCTTCCAGCTCCATTCTGAATGGAATCAAATTCCATTGACTTTTCCTTGCAATTTGTTTTTGCAATAGTTATTCTTTTGCACCAATTGTGATACCGAAGAAGCCTTCCACCCTCCTGCATTCACCCATACTTGATTCATTTCCTACACGGGGGACATAGGGAAGCAGTCCAGTGTCACACACACACACACACACACACACACACACACACACACACACACACACACACACGGTTTATGATTCCACCCCAGGAACGTTTATGGGTTGAAGGAGGCTGCAACTTCTTCTGATATTTAGGGCGTGAAACATCAACGCTTCTGGTGGGGTTTTTTTTGGGGGGGGGGGGAGAGACCCATCGTAATAAAAGCTGCATTTCACGTTTAGCGCCCTGCATGAGGAAATATGTATTACTAACGGCGAGATATTAAGAGAAAACTCATCCCCAGCTTGCTGCCGCTGCCAAAATGATGTATTTCCAAATCACACTGGGTACGTTAATGATCTGCAAGGTAATAGGAGGCAATCTAAAAGTAAAGAAGTCGCTGGTTGCAACCAGCGCAGAGCGTGCGGGGCTCATGTTAAGCAGTCAATTTCCTCTCTCCGTCATAAAGAGATTTTTAACGACGTGTTTCATTCCGCAGAGCCCCGTGGCTCCGGGCTTCCATTTTCTCTAGAAAAATCATTGAGATTCACAACAGCCTATCCTGGCACCGTAGGAGTTGACTACACAACCACAACAGCGGTTCTTATCTCCGGACGGAGCTGGGTCATCCCATGCCTCCTTCGGAGCAATTTTATGGGTGCAATCAAGCATGGAGCGATTTCCACGCTGCAAAAAAAAATAAATGTATTTCCATGTGCTGTCTTGACATTGTCCCCTGGGCTGCAATGATGAAACCCCAGAAGAAAAAGGAGGATCAAAAGGCGGAGATGTCGGGAGAGTGAATTTGGCCTGACACGGACTGATTATCCGTCCATCAAAAAGGGCCTTCTGGATGATGTAAAGATGAGACATCTTCAGAGGCAACCCTGCTCTTGGGATGTCTAATGGGGGAGCCCCTGTGGACCAAGGCAAAGATTTCCTGGTACCGATCCACCAAAATTGACATATGGGTGTAGGAGAAGGCGTGTGGGTGGAGTTAAAAGGGATATTAGCCTAGAATCCCTACATACCGTAGGTCTTGCTCCATAAGACGCACCTTTTTGTCTCCCAAAAGTGAATGGAAATGTCTGTGCGTCTTATGAAGCCAATATTGCCGAAGCCCCATCCAATCGCCCCATCTGTTGGCTATTTTCGGCCTTTGCGAGTCCCATTTTTGGCCTCCATGCCCTCTGATTTTGGCCTTCACGTGTCCCGTTCTCGGCCCCCCACTTGCCCTGTTTTTGGCCTCCGCGCACTCCGTTTGCGGCCTTCTGCACGCCCTGTTTGTGGTCTCCATGAGCCTCATGTTCAGCCCCCGCGCATCCTGTTTTTGGCTTCCCGCACATCCTGTTTTTGGCCTCTGTGAAGGGCTTTCACGGAGAAAAACCAGAAAGAAAAACCAGAAAGTCCAGTTGTCTCTTGAAAAAGCACCTTTGGGACAGCCATGACCTGGATGACCGAGAAGCTCCATAGACATTTAGCTAAGCCCAACTATGATTTACATTTACAATTGTTAGTCTCTAAGAAGATCAAAAAGTCCAACTATGGTCTACATTTCTAAGATGAACACCGCCAACAAGCCCAACCATGGTCTACATCTTTAAGACAAATAACATCCAAAACTCCAACTATGGTCTACACCTCTAAGACAAACTCCAATGCCAACCATGGTTTACATCTCTAAGACAAACTCCATCAACAAGCCCAACCATGGTCTACATCTTTAAGACAAATAACATCCAAAACTCTAACTATGATCTACTGCCACATCCAACTATGGTCTACAACTCCTAAGTTCACATACCATATTAAACTAATCATATTATGGGTAAAAAGCAGGGAGGGCAGAAAGAATGGGGTGCATAAAGCCCACAGTGGAAGGACTGGGAACTTGAAGTGATTTGAGAAGTAATTTCAATTTGAGAAGTAATTGAAAAATAATTGTAGAAGGCCCTGAGAAGACTATCCTGCCATTTGGAGAAAATCTGAGCAAACCACATCACAGGGCGATAATCTTTGTGAAACATCAGCTTTGTGAACAAGCAATCTTCTTTCCCTTCAGATATTCATCTCTTGTTTCTGATTGCTTTCTACGTTATTTTATCATACCGTAACATCGCATACCTTAGTCAATTGCAAAACATTTTTTTAGGGAGTTGCTAACAACTACTAAAGTAGTTTTAGCAGGGGCCTTTTTTCCCCAGATGTAAGGCGTCAACTCTATCAAAACAGAATATGTTTTTCGATAGATACCAAAGAGCTAATGCATTATATACTTGAAACAAAACAAAAAAAGTATAAAAACAGCCGGATGACTTCCCATCCACCCCCCCTCTCCTCTTTAACCCAAGCTGCTGCATTGGCATTGGAACAAATGCACACACACACACACACACACCCTCCTTTGTGTGTGTTTTGCTAACACACACAAAGAAACTTCTGTTTATACAGAGAGTCGGGGCCTTTTAAAATCGAAAAAGTTTGCGAAGCTGTAATTTGTGGTTTTGCAACTGTGGTTCGCGGAACAAGGAAAGTTTGCAATACACACCCAGCTCCTGCTTCTCATTCTCGTTCATCCCACAAGCTATCACAGCAACAATCTTTCACCATGACAAATACATGAAGATCTTGCAAAGCTGGCCGCCTTCCAGATTCTTGGCTTCGTGATGCACCGGGGTGCTACATCAGTTCTGCTGGAGCTCAGCCTTGTAATTAGGGCTGGCAAGCTACTAATTACATACTGCCATCAAATCTAACAATTTTCCCAATAAAAAGAAATAACTACTTTGGTGTTGGATATGGCAAATACAATTACATACTCTCTCCCCCTCGTTCCTTCTTTCCTTTTTTTTTTTTTTACATTTAATATATGTGCACATATATGATGCGTTGACTCAGGAGGCATTCGGGTGGGGGTGGGTTAAAATGGTCACAGAGGCTGATACAATATAAAAATGGAAGATTAGATAAATGATGCAGAGAGATGTAGGCAGTGGTGGGAATCAAATAATTTAACAACCGGTTCTCTGCCCGAATGACCAGCTGGGTAGGTGGGGCTTGGTGGTCATGTGACCAGGTTGGCATGGCCAACTCAACGCCACTCAGGCTGATGGGCGCTTCGCCTTAGCTGTTACGATGGAATAAGGGTTAACCAGAGAGGCAGTTTCTGTAAGCAGGGCAATAAAGATTAGGATAGAAACACCACCAGAATGTTTCCTTCCTTCCTGCCTTCCTTATAGGATCAGCCCTGTAAAATGGAAAAAAACAAAAGGAGATTTCTTCCAACAACCAGTTCTCCGAACTGCTTAGAAAGTTAATAACTGGTTCTCCCAAATAGGTGCAGACTGGCTAAATCTCCCCACTGGATGTTAGGTACAAAAGGCAAGTTTTCTTCCAGTTTTTTAAATGCCTTCTTAAAAGCCTTAAGGCTATTTAGACTTGTTAAACATCTAGAGTAGCAGAGGTAGTCCTCAACCCACAGCCAGCGCAGTTGAGCCCCAAATATTTTATGGCTAAGTGAGACAGCTGTTCAGTGAATTCTTGCCCCGTTTTACGACCTTCCTTGCCACGGTTGTTAAAAGAGAATCCCTGCAGCTGTTAAGTTAGTAACCCAGCTGTCAAGGGAATCTGGCTTCCCCATGGACTTAGCTTGTCAGACGCTGCAACCGTCATAAAGACAAGATGGTTGCCAAGCCTATGAATTTTGATCAAGTGACCACGGGGGAGGATTATGCAATGGTCGCAACTGTGAAAAAGGGTCATTAAGTCAATTTCCCCCCCAGTGCTGTTGTAACGGTCATTAAACAAACAGTTGCAAGCCGAGGACTGTGTGTCTGTATCTTGGGTATACAGGTATATAAAGACAGACAGACAGATATAAATAGATGTAGAGATGTCTAGATAGATAGATAGATAGATGATTGTATATGTATGTATGTACACACACTATCATCCATCTATTATCTTTATCCTACCTACCTACCTACCTACTTACCTACCTACCTACCTACCTACCTACCTACCTACATCCATCCATCCATCCATCCATCCATCCATCCATCCATCCATCCATCCATCCCTACCTATGTATCATCTATCTATCTATCATCATCTATATCTATCTCTCTATTTCTGTCTACCTATCTACCTATCTACCTATCATCCATCCATCCATCTCTCCCCCCCATGTACTTATCATCTATCTATGCACCTATGCACCTATGCATCTATCTATCTATCTATCTATCTATCTATCTATCTATCTATCTATCTATCTATCTATCATCTATCTATCTATCTATCTATCTATCTATCTATCTATCTATCTATCATCTATCAATATCTCTCTACCTATCTCTCTACCTATGTATCTATCATCCATCCATCCATCTATCAATATCTCTCTAGCTATCTCTACCTATGTACCTATCATCCATCCATCCATCCATCCACCCACCCATCCATCCATCGTATCTATATATACCTGGGTACCTGAGATCATGCACACAACACATGTATGCGTGCTTCCTACTCAAAGGCCCACTTCTTACCCCTACACTCTCTGAAACCTGCAACCCCACTCCGATCTGTCCCGCGCGTGCATTTCGTTCATCGGCTGCTCTTCGGCCCCTTCGCTTCCTGCCCCTCTGCTGATCCCCAGTGTCCTCTAAAAGGTGAACCTTTTCTCTCTATCTCCAACCAAAGCAGCTTGACTTGGGAAAACCTCTTATGTGCAGCAAGCTGCACAACCAGGTCAGAAGGTTGTTGGGACCCCCAAGGGACTTGTGCCCTACTGCTGTTGCCCTGCCCTGCCTTGGAGCACAGTTGTCAGAGATTAGGTGGTAATGGACAATTAGGGCTTGGTGTACCATGTGGGTCTAACCGTCCAAGCGGGGCCTGCTGTCTCCATCCCTCCCTCCTCCTCTCTCTCTCCCCCTTTTGCTCCATCAAGATGACCAACCACTCCTTCCCTGCCTCCTCCTCCTCCTCCTCCTCCTCCTCCTCCTCCTCCTCCTCCTCCTCCTCCTCCTCCTCCTTCCCTGTTCCTAGGGCCTGTCAGTCCCCAAGGGCTGTAATTCAGCTATCCTTCTCTCACTCTATCCATCACATTTACAGAAATCCCCAAAGTGGGCTGCCTTCTAAATGTCTTTACCTTGCGCATTATCCTGGGGCTTAACAATCCAATATTGGTGCAGCCAAGCATAATTACTTTCCATTGATGATAAAACGCCCTGAATCCTGTCAACCCCGGCTGTTTGCATCTTAAGGGGCCCGAGGATCAATAGCTACAACAAAGGAGTAAAACCTGATTAGATGCTGACTGCTTGCTGCTCTGTAGAAAAGGGGGGTTGGGGGGAGGGAAAAGAGAGAGAGCCGTTTGGCAATATCCGAGCTCTGGTTAAGAAGGAAACAGCCATCTCCACTTACAAAGGATTGCCTCTGAGGGTGGTTGGAAGAGCTTGCAGCTGGCAGAGAAGAAGAAGGCAGGCCCCAAACAGGGAAAGGCAAGAGAAAAGCAACCAAGAGGATTAAGGGACTGGAGGCTAAAACCTACAATGAACAGTGCAGGAACTGGGCCTGGCTAGTCTAGTGAAGAGAAGGACCAGGGGAGACAAGATAGAAGACTTCCAATATTTGAGGGGCTGCCAAAGAGAGGAAGGGGTCAAGCTATTTTCCAAAGCACCTGAAGGCCAGGCAAGGAATAATGGATGGAAACTGGGCAAGGAGAGATTCAACCCAGTAATAAGGAGACATTTTCTGACAGTGAGAACAATAAACCAATGGAACAGAAGTTGCCTCCAGAAGTTGTGGGAGCTTCATCACTGGAGGCTTTCAAGAAGAGACTGCACTGATATATGTCAAAATGGTGTAGGCAGGGAGGTTGGACTAGATGACCTACAAGGTCCCTTCCAACTCTGTCAATCTGAATCTAACTAAGAGGATCAAAGATCTGGAGACTAAAACATGAAGAACAGTTGCAAGAACTGGGCCTGGCTAGTCTAGTGAAGAGAAGGACCAGGGGAGAAATGATATAGAAGAGTTCCGATATTTGAGGGGCTGCCACTGAGAGGAAGGGATCAAACTATTTTCCAAAGCACCCAATGACCAGACAACGAATAATGGATGGAAACTGATCAAGGAGAGATTCAACTTAGAAATCAGGATAAATTTTCTGACAATGAGAACAATCAACCGATGGAACAAAAGTTGCCCTTGGAAGTTGTGAGAGCTTCATCACTTGAGATTTTTAAGATGAGATTGGACTGCCATCTGTCACAAATGATGTAGGGTCTCCTGCTTGGGTTGAACTAGATGACCCACAAGATCCCTTCCAACTCTGTTAACCTGTTAAGGACATGATGGGTCTGAACGTACAAGGATTGACAAGGGTCAGAATTGTACAAGCCACAGTGCTTCTTCTTAGAATACATAACGGAAGTGAAAAAAAGGATATCTATCTATGAAGATTATTAACCATTCAGGACATGATTGTCCCAAAGGTGCTTTTCCAAAAGGCAACTGGACTTTGTTTTTCCTTGAAGATGTTTCGCTTCTCATCCAAGAAGATTCTTCAGGTCTTTAGAATTTTCTTCAGGAGAACTGAAGAAGCTTCTTGGATGAGATGCAAATGTTTTCAAACCAAGTTTTTTTTTAAAAAAAATTTGTTACATGTTTTAACTTATTTTATAAACAAAGTGTTGTCCTGGTTCCCCCCTTTTACATCTTCTATATTATGCATAGTACATTTTACATCATTTTTACATTTCAGTCATCTTCTTTTCATTCCATATCCTCCCACTTAATTTTAATTTCTTCTTAATATATGGACAATATCATTATTTGCCTCTCCAAATTAATGAAGTTTAATATATCATTTCCATCTATTATTCTGTTTTACTGTTCATAACATATATCCTCAGATTTAATTTTATATAGTAAACATTTCATGTAGTTAGTTAACCGCAAATAATAATTATGATCTATTTCCCTCACATCATACTGAATGTATACCATTGGCTATATTTACTAGATTTCATTCTATTCTACTAGTAAATCCTTTTCTTTCTTTCCTCCTTTCAACCACTTCCTCTTAATCTTTCAGGAACTTCATTTCTCTTATATTCTCTTCTCTCCACCCATTTGCCTAGCCTTTTCTTTTTCTTGATCTAGGAATTCCTATATTTTATTCTTTCCAATCTTTTCCTCCTTTTTAATTCTGTTGTTTCAGTATCTCTCCCCAATTTCCCCCCTGTCTTTCCCCAATAATCCCACCTTTGCTATTTAACTTTCCCCTTTTGGGGGGCCACTTCCCCCTTGTCTCCTTTGGGTATGTACCATATAAGATGCACCTTCCCCCGCTAAAAGAGGGCGAAAATTTGGGTGCGTCTTATACACTGAATGTAGCCCCACCCACCCACCACCCTTTGGCCTCTGCCTCCCAGCAATTTACCTCCTTGCAGCAAACGGGGAAAATGGGGCTTGCAAGAAGCTGCAATAGGCTTTAGCAATCCCTGCAAGCCTGAAACAGCTGATGATCGGGAGGGTGCTTAAACTGAAAGTGAAACTTGCTGTTTTCTCCAGGAGGCAAATTGCTGGGAGGCAGAAGCAGATTTTTTTTTCTTGTGCTAATCAGGCTGTTTGCTTCAAGGAGGTAAGTCAATAACTATAAATGCCTATAGAATGTTCAAATGATTAGATTTATTTTTTGAAGACTGCTTTATTATTGTTCTAGGCAGCTTAACAAAGTGAAGAAGGTTTTTAAAATGAATGCTTGATCTGAAGAGGCCCAGTGCTATTGTACCTTCTTTTAAATAGCAGAGAATATTTCTAGAATGTACATCAATTTTAACAGCATCTTTACAAGTATTGTCTGAAATGTAACCTTAGTAACAGTGTATATTATCTGTACTTTTTGCTGTTTGTTGCAAGGAGGCAAATTGCTGGGAGGCAGAAGCAGATTCCCCCCCCCCCCTGTTTTCCTCCCGAAAAGCTAGGTGTATACTTCGGAGTATTTAATACTCCAAAAAAAATATGCTAACTGTAAATCTCAGTATAATCATGTAAGTATTCCCCCCCCAAAAAAAATGGGGAGATGCAAAATGTTTTCAAGAGGGAAAAAAAAGAAAGAAAGTTCAGTTGCCTTTTGCAAAAGAACCTTTTGGAGTGGATGAGTTTGGACATAGCTGAACTTTGATGTTGGAGAAGACTTCAAACAACACCAGGGACAACCAAGAGAGCCCTATTTCACATCTCACACAACATCAGGGTCTTTCAATCCACTCCAAGACACA
This sequence comes from Thamnophis sirtalis, assembly GCF_051295495.1. Taxonomy (NCBI): domain Eukaryota; kingdom Metazoa; phylum Chordata; class Lepidosauria; order Squamata; family Natricidae; genus Thamnophis; species Thamnophis sirtalis. Next base: position 61,944,876 of record NW_028261382.1, read on the forward strand.
ACTGGAGTTGATGCTTTGGTAAAAGTCATAAAGTCCATGAGGACCATTTCAGCCTAAAATAAATAACTTGGGTATTCTTAGTACATTTTGGACTTCAACTCTCATTTAGATACCTTGAAATCCCCATGAGAGGTGGAAAGGACAACATTTCTTTCAGATGTGTGGTTTGTTTTAAGCTACCGGCACACACCGCTGTTTGACAACAGGGCCTTCCTAGCTTCATTTTAAGTCTTGGAAATTCATCACAACATCACAGTAGAGAGGAGGAACATGATTGTGGCTTTCCACCTGTCAGCCTAAAGTGAAATGTAACTTTGCATTGGTCTCTGCACTCTGCGGTTCAGGCATGGAAGATTTAGCGTTCAGATTCAGCTCTGCTTCTGAAGGGGGGCAAAATTGAAACAAATTCTGCTGTGACATGAGAAAACGAACCAATCTTGCCAGCTGTTTCTCTCTAGGGGGAGGGAGAAGAGGAGGAGGAGGAAAAAGAAGAAGAAGAAGGAAGAAGATGATGAAGAAGAAGTTGAGTTGTGACTCACAAAGCAACATTCTCTTTGAATTAAAAATGTAATATTTTTTCTTTCCCCCTTTTCTCTAAAGGATAAATGAGGAGGAGAAGGAGAAGGGGAAGTAGTAGTAGTAGGAGGAGGAGAAGAAGAAGGAGGGGGAGGAGGAGGAGGAGAAGAAGAAGAAGAAGAAGGAGAATGAGGAGAAGGAAGAGAAGGAGGAGGAGGAAGAGGAGGGAGAAAGGTTTTCCACTTGGGTGCAATTCATTGCCCACATTTCCATCACACTTAAACCATCTCAAACCATCTGAGAATGGCATTGATTTGTTCCGTGGTGGAGCACAGGCTGGATTTAATGGGGATTATATTTTTTAAGGCGATGATTACCCAGGGAGACGGGAGATAAAACTATATTAAATAAGAGGACATGAGGCCTTAAAACAGAGTTACCGAGCCGTCTCGGCCTACCCAGCTCTTTAAAGGAAGGGCAATAACTCCCTCACGTGCTTCTGACACAGGTGAGTTGAGCGGTAATGAATTTGCAAGGTATAATAAACCTGATGGAAATTGGCTTAAAAGAGACTGGTGGCAATCATGAATCCTCTTACAGCACAGTGCTCTCAAGGACTCTGTCCTCCTCAAAATGACTTGATGAAGAGTAGGGGAAACTGGGAGACCCGAGGCCTTTTTCTAAGCAGGCTCCGGAAGCCGGCTGGTGTCCCTCGGAAGGAAATGATATGCCAGCCCTGCAATGGAAATTGTAAGGCGAAATCGGACTTTGCTAGATCTTACAAGCACAGGCCAGAGTTAGGGCATGTCTCCACCCAAAGCAGAAAAGAACAGAATGTAATAGAGTTCGGAGGGACCTTGGAGGTCTTCTAGTCCAACCCTCTGCTCAAGGAACAAATCCTAGAATCTAGGATTGGTTGTCCAATCTCCTCTTAAAAACCTTCAGAGAGAGAGAGAAAAGTCAAGGGAAGAGGAGAAGGAAAGAGAAGGAAGAAGAGGGAAGGAGGGAGGGAACAGGAGATACGGGAAGGGATGAGGAGAGAGGAGTAGGAAAGGGAAGTGGAGAATAGAGAGAAGAGGAGAAGAGAAGGAAAGAAAAGGAACAAGAGGGAAGTAGAGAGGAGAAAGGAGAGAAGGAACAGTAGACTTTGGCTGTGGTGTACAAAGGAATGCCATTTGCAGCCTCATTTCTTATGTTCCATTCTAACAATAATTGTATAGGCCTCAAGGTGCAGAGCACTTCCCACTAAAAGCAGCCGTAAAAAAACCATCATTTAAAAGAATTGTTACATCCAGGTTTGGCTGCGGTCTTTTCCCAATTAAAGGGGGAAACCCTTAATTTGGTTGTGCAAGGAGGAAAAAAACCCTCAGTTACTCCCCTCAAAAAAAGCAGGAAAATGACCCTCTTAAAAAAAGATTGACTACACATCTTTCGTTTTGCTTCAAATGGAAAATCCCTTGCAATATATAAGATTTAATGAGTTGAGGAGCCTAAAAAAGGAAAGGAAGTGGGGATAGATTATCAAGAGGAATAAAAGCAAACCGCTAGACAACATACCAATATTAAATATTAGGTTTCTAAACCAAATATATATAATGCGTTTAGGGACTTAATGGAAGTTCTCAGAAGCACATTTATCTGTGGCTTATGGTTCAACAGCCAATATTATAACCCCATTTATCATTGTTAGGCAATGTGGAGGAGGCTACAGATAGTAAGAATCGGTGCAAGGAGAAAGATCTGTTTGCTTGATAGAACACTCCACTACTACACCCTGAAGATGTTCTGCTGCAGGGGTGTCAAACTCGATTTCCTTGAGGGCTGCATCAGGATTGTGTTTGATCTTGGTGGGGTTGGGGGGGGGCGTGGCTGGGGAGGGCGTGGCCAGCTCGACATCACTCGTGTAGGGGGCACCTGTGGTGGCCCGAGTGTCAGGTTTCCAAGTACCATCCCCAACGAAAGAAGACTCCACGGCTTGAGTTTCCTCAAAGTTCCACTTCATTAGAGATGTCCTATTGGCACATCTGGGAAAACCCGAATGTGAAAGCTTCCAGGTTTTCCCCACCCAAAAGGAAGTCCAGGTCCCTGCCCAGCACCCACATGTCCATCCCATGGTCCAATCAGGAGATGTCTCCCAGTCACGCCCCTCCAGGTGCAGGACAAGGTGACCGTGACTCTCTCAGAAAGGAATGTTATTTAGACTATATCTCTCCCATGGTCCATATAATCCCCCTCCCATTTTTCCACAGTAGAAGGCCCAAATGTAAAAGATGGCTTCCAGGCCTGACACCGAGTACTGTGCCAGAGAAAATGGGCTCCCGAGCTCCGTTTTAGGCTGAGATGGCCTCCTGCAACCCTCTGCCAGCAAAAACGGAGCTCGGGAAGGCCGTAAGTGGCCCTCCCGAGCTCCTTTTTTGCTAGCAGAGGCAGCAGGGGGGGCAGTCCTTTGCTGTTCCCAGGGTGGCCCCATGGGCCAGATGTACTCCATGGGCCGGCTCCGGCTCCGGGCCTTGAGTTTGACACCCCTGTTCTACTGCCTTTCAAGGAAGTGTGATTCTCTTTCTGGTATAACGAGTCTAACCATAATTTTATTTGGTTCTTAGCAAATACAAGCGGAGGGTGAATTTGAAGAGATAATCCCTCAATGATTTTAATGGCTGGGTCATTTACTCATAGGTAAAGTTCCACTTACTTCCTCAACCCGAAGGTGAGTTATGATCTTGGACAGCTGCAAAATGTGCCAAATATGTAAAACTCAAAAAGCCATCAAGGAAGTAAAGGAGAGAAGCTATCCACGCTTAGCTCTCGGAACACAAGGAAGGGGTGTTAATAGAGGTTGTAAAACTACGCAGGTGTAAAGAGAGTGGACCAAGAGACTGTCAAGGAAGGATATTTTCCCCACACACCACATATGGGCTACAAGAAGCTATAGTGAAGACTACCATCTGAATGACTTTACAACCAGATTGAACAAGGTCATGGAGACTCATCATATTTGCTGAATATTAATTCCATTATCAGAGGTGGGAAGCTGGGAAACCCGATTAGGAGAACATTTACTTTTATGCTCTGCTTGAAAGTTTCTCAGAGACATCTACCTCATTTTTTGGCGTATAAGACGCACCTTTCCCCCCCCTCAAACAGGATGAAAATTTGGGTGTGTCTTATACACTGAATGGAGCCCTACCCACCCACTGGCCCCCACCCTTTGGCCTCTGCCTCCCAGCAATTTACCTCCTTGCAGCAAATGGGGAAAATGGGGCTTGCGGAGACAGCAGTAGGCTATAGCAATCCCTGCATCCTGAAACAGCTGATGATCGGGAGGTCCCTGCTGAAATTGAAAGTGAAACTTGCTGTTTTCTCCAGGAGGCAAATTGCTGGGAGGCAGAGGGAGATTTTTTTCTTGTGCTGATCAAGCTGTTTGTTGTGTGCTGCAAGGAGTTAAGTCAATAACTATAAATGCCTATAGAATGTTCAAATGATTAGACGTATTTTTTAAAGTCTGCTTTATTATTGTTCTAGGCAGCTTAACAAAATGAAGAAGCTTTTTAAAATAAATGCTTGATCTGAAGAGGCCCAGTGCTATTGTATCTTCTTTGAAATAGCAGAGAATAACTATACTTCCAGAAAGCAAATCAATTTTACACCATCTGCTCAAGTATAGTCTGAAATGTAATACTACAAACAGTGTATATGTCTGTACTGTTTGCTGTTTGCTCCAAGGAGGCAAATTGCTGGGAGGCAGAGACAGATTTTCCCAGTCTGAAAAATATAGTAGTTGGCTTGTAAGAAGAGAAGATCAAATTAGATACAACATTGGCTTGAGCCAGCACGCTCTTCTTATGTTGACCTGTTGCAAGCTGGTGCTATTTGGTGCTACCTTGTACTACAACTCTTAGAATCCCCAGCTAGTATGGCTGCTGTCATCCAGCCAAATTGGGACCATGTGCATGTCTGCATATTAATATGCCTTTGTTAAGATAGTCTTAAGGATGAGATGTCATGGTCTCTTCCCCAAGTTTCCTTCAATCAGAATAGAGCTAGAAAGGACCTTGAATAACTTCCAGTCCAACCCCCTGCTCAAGCAGGAGACCCTATATAATTTCACACAAGTGACTGTCCAATTTCTTCTTAAGAGATTCCCACAACTGATGAAGCATCCACAACTTCTGAAGGCAAGTTCTGTTCCATTGGTTAATTGTTCTCACTGTTAAGGAGTTTATCCTTAACTCCAGGTTGCATCTCTCCTTTATTATTTTCCATTCATTGTTTCTTGTCTTTTCTGTCTGGCAGTCCAGTCTTTTCTTGAAAGTCTCAAGTGATGAAGCCCCCACAACTTCTGAAGGCAACTTCTGTTCCATTGGTTGATTGTTCTGTCAGAAAGTTCCTCCTTATTTCTAAGTTAAGTCTCTCCTTGTTCAGTTTCCATCCATTATTCCTTGTCTGGCCTTCAGGTCCTCCTTGTGGTGGCCCCTCAAATACTGGAATACTGCTATCATATCCCACCTAGTCCTTCTTTTCTCTAGACTGGCCAAACGCAAATCCTGCAACCGTTCTTCATAAGTTTTAGTCTCCAGGCCCGTTGTCATCTTAGTTCTTCTTTGCACTTTCCCCCAAAGTCTCAGCATCTTTTTTGTAAAAGGTTCCCCTGGCACATGTGCTAGTCATTCCTGACTCTAGAGGGTGGTGCTCATCTCCATTTCAAAGCCAAAGAGCCAGGGCTGTCCGAAGACATCTCCATGGTCATATGGCCGTCATGATTCAACACCGAAGGCTCACGGAACGCTGTTCCCTTCCCACCAAAGTTGGTTCCTATTTTTTCTACTTGCATTTTTACGTGCTTTTGAACTGCAAGGTTGGAAGAAGCTGGGAGAAATCACGGGAGCTCACTCCGTTATGCGGCACTAGAGATTTGAACCGCCGAACTGCCAACCTTTCTGATTGACAAGCTCAGTGTCTTACCCATTGAGTCACCATGTCCCTACATCTTTTTTGTAACATGGCAACCAAAACTGGATTCAGCATTTCTAAGGCTTTCTCAAGCAGTACTAATGCTTTGCACGGTTTTGATTCTATGCCTTTTCTTGATACAGCCAAGGATCGTGTTCGCTTTTTTGGCTGCCGCCGCACAAACTCAACTGAGAGAACTAATTCTAAAGGAGGAGGATTTCTAGAGGCTTAATGCATCGGTCAATAATTACAGGCTTCAAAAGTATTTAGTCAATCTGGACCTGCCTTGGCTGGTTGATTTCACAGCCTTGCTCACTTTTAGTGGGTCTGCTTTGCAGAGGCCGCAACTGAAGTCGAGCGCTAATTGACTTGCAACTATTGAGCAAGAAGACAATTAAGATGAGTAAAAAAAAAAGAGAGAGAGAAGGTTTCACCCCTTTGCCATCTTGGCTTTAGCAGTAAAGGTAAAGGTTCCCCTCACACATATGTGTTAGTCGTTCCCGACTCTAGGGGGCGGTGCTCAACTCTGTTTCAAAGCCGAAGAGCCAGTACTGTCTGAAGACATCTCCGGCGTCATGTGGCTGGCATGACTCAATGCCAAAGGCGCACGGAACGCTGTTACCTTCCCACCATAGGTGGTTCCTATTTTTCTACTTGCATTTTTTACGTGCTTTCGAACTGCTAGGTTGGCAGAAGCTGGGATAAGTAACGGGAGCTCATTCTATTATGCGGTGCTAGGGATTCAAACCGCTGAACTGCCAACCTTTCTGATTGACAAGCTCAGCGGTGGGGACGGACACAGCAGACCAGCAACACCCAAACGATCCATGACTGATTCTAGGGTAGTGGAACAACAGCTGTTCCCACACCATTCAAAGGGACTTCATCCCAAATTGTATAGTTAAAAGTCTGTAGAGGTTCTTAGTCATCCAGGCCATGGTTGTCCCAAAGGTGCATTTTTCAAGAGGCAACTGGACTTTCCTGTTTTTTCTTTTGGAGATGTTTCGTTTCTCATTCAAGAAGCTTCTTCGGCTCTGACTGGATGGTGGGGAATGGAAGGATTTATGTTCCTTGCAGACAGCTGGTCATTTTCATCCTTTTAGAGGGTCATTGAGGCCACTTGGAGGTTTATCTGTGTCCCCAGGATCACCTGAGTGATGCTCCTGGTTCCTGTAGTCTGCAATTCTTTCGTCTGGCATTCCATTCCTAGTCCCACCCCATTCAAAGGGTGTGCATTCCAAATTGCATAGCTAAAAGTCTGTAGAGATTTCCAGTCATTCAGTCTGTGGTTATGTTAGGGCATTAATGGGGGCGGAGGGGGGGGGGGGACAAAGGAAAGCACAAACATTGCATGGCTTGGTCCAGCATCATGGTTAGCGGGTGGGATGTCTGCACCTGAACCGAGTGATTGGCTCTGTGCTCCTGTTAATTCTCAACCTGTTCAGAAAGCAACGGCGTCGAATCTATCTATATGCTGCTAAAAAAAAAATTCAATGTTGTGACCATTAACTGGGCGAAACGGTGCATCAGGGGGCAAACACTCTTGAACCACATTAGCTCAAGTGGGCTAGCTTACAGAATGCTTCCCAACATCTGGGACCCATGACTCTTGAAGGAATGAAATTTGGAGAAGCCATGTCTATTTCAGTGGTAGTTGCTGGGCTGCTGCTGTGGTTGCTTCATTTTCAATGTTCCGTGACAGTTTCCCAGCCAGTCTTGCAATCCCAAATTTGTGGGATCTTCATTTTCAATGTTCTGTCACAGTTTCCCAGCCGGTCTTGCAATCCCTCGCTCCCTTCCCCCACCCAGCAGCAGCAGTGGTGGGATTCAAATATTTTAACATCCGGTTCTCTGCCCTAATGACTGGCTGGCTGGGCGTGGCCATGGTGGGCATGACCAATGGGTGTGACAGACATCACTCGGCCTCCTGCACCCACCTGGGAGCAAAAACGGGCTGGGGTGGCGTGCTTTCCCCTGCCCTGTTTTGGGCCTAGTAGGCCTCCCTGCAGCCTCCTGGGAGCAAGAACGGGCCATGGGGGGGGGGGCTTCTTGAAGGGGCAGGGCAAGAAGGGGCAGGGCCAGCCAGCAATTTAACAACTGGTTGTCCCAAACTGGCCTGAAGTGGCTGAATCCCACCACTGAGCAGTAGCCACTTACTTGCCTGCTGGGAAGGGATGGGAAGAGAAAAAAAGAGAGAATGGAAGGGAAATTTCCAAATCTTGCTTCCTGCAAGATTTCCACAAAAAAAGCTCCCTGGGGAAGCCAGCAGGAAGTCGAAAGACACTCCTGCTATTTTTATGCCTGCCCTTGTTCATTCTGTTTCTCTGTTTAGGTAAGAAAATATCTCTGAAATGAAGACCCAGTGGGTCACAGATCATCTAGTTCCAAATAAATCTAGGTAAGCAACTAAGGTGGCATTGTTAAGAAACCCAGCGCAGAGAGATTTCCGTAAAGTCCAAGGGCCTGGCTCAAGCCCAGAACAAACAATATGCAGTGAACGAAGCCGGAGCGATGCAGTTCTGTAGAAAACATTAAGGGTTTGCCACCATTATAAAAAAAAACCTGGTAATTAATCATATTGGGACGAGCTGTATGTGCCTCAAACAAGAGTCCGCAAAACTGGGACGCTTGCGGGATCTTGGTGGTAACATCAACCCCCTCCCCCCCCGGGGCAGTCGTGTGTGCTGGGCGGGGTATAGCTTCTGATTTTTTAATTTGGACAACTTCCGCATGATCAATGCAAAAGGAAAAAAAAAACCCCACACAAATTCCCTTGGGTGAGAAATAGCCTCTGAAGCTGGGAGAAAGTGAAGTCTCTTTGATGCTTAGTCAAAAGCGAGATGCCAGAGATGGCAAATAAGAATACTCACCAACACCCTCCCCCTCAAAAAACCCCCAGTTCCTGCTCATTTAAAAAAAGGGGGAGAGAAAAAAAATCTCATTTAAAGGCTAATTGGAACACCAGGGGAGAGCCATATATTCATTAAAAAGGCAACAAATTTATAAAAGCTCGGTGCTGCCATATTAATGAGGCAGAAGAAGAATGCGGTTAGATTAAAACAACGGCCATAGTAATGAGATCTCATGCTTTCGGTTTTGGGGAGAGAGAGAGAGGAAGGGAGGGAGGGAGGGAGGGAGAGAGAGAGAGAGAGAGAGGGAGATGGATAGATAGATAGATAGATAATGGGCATCATCGTTGGAAGATAATGTTTGTTAGTAGCTATGCATTTCCGCAATTGCTCGATCCGTTTTGCAGGACTTGGTGGAAACCAATGCTATCTTTCTTGTCTAAATGGCCAGGTTTTCCATTGAAGTCCACAACTCATAAAGGGGGGGGGGCGCATAGTTCCCCACCTCTGATGTAGGAGATGACTAAGCTCAGCCCAAGGAAGGGGTCAAACACATCATCAGTCACGAGTCCATTTGTGCCCACAAGCAAAGTCCAGCCCACCGTGAATTACTTATCTACTGCCAAATTGCTTAGACCGTTAGTAGTTCAGATTCTTGTAGAGCGCATATAAGCTGATGAGAAGTCTTTATACCCATTTGAACTGCCTGGATCTCTTGATTTCCCCGAGCGCTTGATGGAAGCGATGATGTTAAACCCAGCGAGGAACACCCCCCCACACAGGTTTTGCAAAGATGTCTCTTTTGACCCAACGGCTCTTCCTTGACGTCAACACCATCTGCGGAGTTAACATTTGCTTAGGAAAGCTCAACAAAGAGAGGAGGCACTTAGCGAGGCCTCCAATTCAATTGAACAAGCATCAAAAGGGTAAACACGATTTAGAAAGAGGCGGCGGTGTCATCTGTATCTCCCAAGCAGGGATGGATTAAAAAAAAAAATATATTCTCCGTTGCTCGCTTTGGAGAAATACACGTAGCCTTATTAATTCCCCTCTGTTGACTTCCTGTTGACATTTCGTCCTTCCTACTTAACTGCTCCTTCTTGAAATCAGAAGGTAAGGTTAAACCTGTTGCAACAAAGGAACTCCTAATAGGCCTGGTAGGCCATGTATTCTTAAGCTCTGCCCCCCCCTTTAATTTGGGGAGTTTAACTAGCAGAACTCTTGAAAACCGACCACATGAGTTCCTCCTTTTAGTCTGGAGGGAGTAAGTAAGTCATGGTTGTGTCTAATCAGCCAGGCCTTGGGTCACACCTGGAAATCACTAGAGCTATTTAAGTTAGCCAAAGGTTATTAATAAATCTCCCACGATTTCCTTAAGTCAATAATGGAAGGGCCCGTCTTTCAAGCGAGTTACGTCTGGCTGTGTTATGGTACCAATTTGATCCTTCCTCTCCAACTCCCCTCCCTTCCCCGCCCCACACACACCCGGGACCAAGCCGGAAGCTCAAATCTCTGGTGACAACAATGGCAAAATTGTGAATTATCAGCGTTGGTGTGTTTCTTTTCCGAAGGCCTCCTTGAGGTTCTTCGACAGCTGGGTGTAAGAGAGATGGATTTGAGAATCCTTCATGCTGGGAGATCTCAATATTTCTTCCCACTCGCAAAAACCGAAATAAAATAAAGTAAAATAATAACAACAATAATAATAAAATACAAATTAAAATTAAATTAAATTAAAAAATAAATATAATAATGCAATATATAAAATAAAATATAATATAAAATACAATAAAAATAAAATAAAAATAATAAAATAAAATACAAAACAAAATAATAGTAAAACAATAATAAAATAAAAATAATAATACAAATTAAAATTAAATTAACTTAAAAAATAAATATAATAATACAATATATAAAATAATAAAATATAAAATAAAATACAATAAAAATAGAATAAAATAAAAATAATAAAATAAAAAACAAAACAAAATAATAACAGTAAAACATAATAATAAAATAAAAATAATAAAATATAAAATTAAAATAATAAAGTAAAAATAATAAAATATAAAATTAAAATAATAAAGTAAAAATATAATAAAATACAAAATAAAATAATAATAACAGTATAATAAATATTAAATTAAATTAAAAAATAAATATAATATAAATAATATAAAGTACAATAAAAAATAAATAAAAATAATAGAATAAAATAAAAAATAAAATAGTAAAATAAAACAAAACACAATCGCTTGCTAGGAAAAAGAAAATCTCTGACCAAAGACAGATTTCTTTAAGAAAGTTTTGAAAGTCCTAAGCAAAATGTGAAACAGTCGGGATGAGCGGCCTTCAATAATGAGTTTTTATTTTACTGTCATAATAATAGCATCTGTGGATGTGGAACAACTGTTCCAATATCTCAGGGGCTGCCACAAAGAAGAGGGAGTCAAACTATTTTCCAAAGCACCTGAGGGCAGGACAAGAAGCAACAGATGGAAACTAATCAAGGAAAGAAACAACTTAGAACTGAGGAGAAATTTCCTGACAGTCAGAACAATTAATCAATGGAACAACTTGCCTCCAGAAGTTGTAAATGCTCCAACATTGGAAGTTTTTAAGAAGAGATTGGATAACCATTTGTTTGAAGAAGTGTAGGGTTTCCTACCTAAGCAGGGGGTTGGACTAGAAGACGTCTAAGGTATCTTCCAACTCTCTTATTCTATTCTATTCTATTCTATTCTATTCTATTCTATTCTATTCTAACTAGGGCAAAAGAAGGCAAAGATGATATCAACAGTGACAAGTGCTTCTTCGAGTACAATCCCAAAACATCTGGAGTATCACTTGAATAGTATCATCATTGACAAAATCACTATTGGTCAATTACGAAAGGCAAGCTTTACATCAAACAGCTTACATCCTGCAACGATACCAACTAACACCATCAAACCACATCTGGCTATCCCAGGTTCCCGACAGATCCGTGGTGGCAAACCAGAGGTGGCACACGAGTCGTTGCCCAGTTCAGCTCTGCTGCGTATGTGTGCATGCCTCCCGCTGGCCAGCTGCTCTTTGGGCCTCTGCCGCGCATGCGCAGGGGAGTGTGGAGGGCTGTGTGTGCATGCAGAGGCGTGCATTTATGCGTGGGTTCACATGCTTGGCAGGGTTTGCATACACGGGTGCACACACATTGCATTTTGGGGTTTCAGGCCCGTGCTTTGGGCATTTGCCGCAAAAAAGTTTAGCCATCACTGCAACAGATGGATAAAAACACTAAATCCAGTCTAAACATCTGGCTGACTGCACCACCAGCTATAATAAGTCTAAACATCTGGCTGGCTGCACTACCAGCTATAATAACAACAGTGAGGAACCCAAATGGGGAGGGGGCGGTTTTATGCATTTCTTATAGACTCTGGTTGCAAACCCCCTGAAGAGAACAATAAGCAGGATAAAAATATATTCTACATTGTAAAGTTGATCCAGACTGGAAACAGGCTTAGAAATGGCTCCTAACACTGAGAAACTTTTTGTGATGGTTCATTATGTGAATAAGCCACCATCGAGTGGAAAAAAGCATTATATTTGCCAGTGTTTTTTTTCCACACACGCACATCCCCAACGTTGAATTTACGCTGTCCTGCTTTAGACCCCAAAAATGTTCTCCATCTGTGGTTCTTTCAAGTTTGAAAAGAAAGAGCAGATGACTGGTTTGGGTTAAGGATAAACATATCAATCATGAAACTGTGGCGCATACGCACAAAACATGTGCTAATATTCACAGATCATCCTTCAGATGCCAGTAAGAAAAGGAGGGGATCGGCGGCGCTTAAGGCGGGGGACAGGAAAAATGGGAATGAATGCCTATTTTTCTTTCTTTCTTTTTCCCAAGAAATAAAACTTCAGTGGGCTCAAGTGTTTTTCCCCCCAGGTGAGAGGTATTCAGCTCTTGTCAGCTAGCCATACCCTTTTCTGGGATTCGAACCTGGGTGACTTGTGTATTAGGTGGATGTAGTAACCTCTAAGCCACTGGCTCTCCTTGCTTTGTCGGCTACACCAGGGGAAAGATTAAGTATTTTTTTTCCTGTGAGACCAATCTATCAGGGAAAGCTGGTCTACCCAAGTATGGGACGGAGCAATACTGCTGCCACTTTTGCCTTTCAGCCCCAATCCAGGAGCCTTCACAGGCAGTCATTTCTGCAACAAACTATTTTTGTGTTGAATTTATATTTTATCGACAAATTATAGATTTATTTCAAGCTATTTAGCTCTCATCAGCTACCCATTTCTGGGGTTCAAACCCGAGTTACTTGCATATTAGGTATATGTATTATCTTCTAAGCCACGGGCTTTCCTTGCTATACCAGGGGAGAGATTAAGTGGATTAAACAAGAAGCTCCAGCAATATTTTGAATTTGATTAGGGAGAAGTCATTGAGAAGGAGCTGGAGTGTGAAAAAAACCCCACCCATTTTGTGATTCATTAAAGCAGCTGCAACAGAAGATGCTGCTTTAATGAGATTCACACTTGTAATTTGCCCTGTTTAGATGGTACTTACAACCATTCATTTGGTGACTGTTTGAAGTCACGACAGAACTGAAAAAAGTAACGCAATAATTTCTGCTTTACGCTTGGTCACTTCTCCTTTTTCTACCCCAGGGGCTTAAGTTATCCAAGATGACTTACAACTGGTCTTCACATCATCTTCTTTTAATGACCCCATAATTCCTCACGGGGTGGAGTCTAGGTAACTGAATGGAGCTGATTATTTACTGGCCGGATGCTCTCCTGTCGCCAATGTGGAGTTTTTTTTCCAGCAGAGAGAAACATCTGCCTCTATCTAGGATCGAACTCCCAGCCTCCTGATTGTGAGGCAAGAGTTCCACCTCTAGGCCACCACACCACTCCACAACTGATCTTCACATGTATAACACAAAATCAAAATTTGGGCACTGGGCTATAGCGTCTTGGGCAGTGGTGGGTTCTTAACGGTTTGGCCCAGTTCGGTCAAACTGGTAGTGGTATGTCAGCCTGGGTCGCCGAACCAGCAGCGATCCAGGCTGGCCATGCCTCCAAACCGGTTCCCCAGTAACCACCGCCATCTTGTTTTTTAGTTCTGCACATACACGCAGGTGCAAAGCGCGCCCACAAGCAAACCGCCAGTAAAGCCGGCTAGAACCCATCCCTTGTCCTGGGGATCATGTGATCACCATTCCTTCCCAGTCATAAGTCAATGGAGGAGGGGGGAGCTGGATTCATTTAATGACTGTGTGATTTGCTTAACAACCACAAGAGTAACTGGGTTAAAACATCAGCCCTAGAGTGTGGAGAAGGCGACGGAGATTATCATCTGTGATTTGCATCACTCCACATGTCTTCAGTAGGGGAGAGATGAGATGGATGAGGGAGGGCTGACCTCAATAAAACGCACAATTCCTGCAAGATTTCCAAAGAACCTGCATAGATAATTGTAAAATATTTTCAAATGCTGCTTCTCCTCTGATTTTTATGACAGCCTTGAGTCACTTTTGTAAGGAGACGTTTAGTAACCCGCAGAACTGAGTATCTATCTATCTATCTATCTATCTATCTATCTATCTATCTATCTATCTATCTATCTATCTATCTATCCATCCATCCATCCATCCATCCATCCATCCATCCATCCATCCATCCATCCATCCATCCATCCATCCATCCATCTCTCTTGGTATTCCTATAGTAAGTCTCTGTGTGAATACTACATAAATATTTCTTTAGGCACGTCACTGCTATTACTTTCTAAATATCTCCTTCCTAGCCTTAAAAACAAAACAGAACGAAACAAAACAAACAAGAAACCCCCGAGTCACATACTCCGGTTGAGAAAAACACCAGTCAAAACAACAGGATTTAACAATCATTGCATTATCTACCCAGTGACAAACTAATGGTTCTTTTTCTTCCCTTTAAAAAAAAATCTTCAATAAACTGAGCTACTGTGTTTCCCCGAAAATAAGAACAGGGTCTTATTTTCTTTTGATTCCCCAAAATAAGTGCTTGGCCTTATTTTTGGGGAGGTGTTATTATTTTTGAGGTGCAGGAGGCGGCGAGCGTGGTCACCTCATGGCTGCTACTGTGTTGCAATATTTTTTTTGGGGGGAGGGTGATTTTTGGGGAAGGGCTTCTTTTAGCGCATGCACTCAAAAGCCTGATTAGGCTTATTATCCAGGGAGGTCTTATTTTCAGGGAAACGAGGGTATTTTAAGACATCCGGGCACTTTTAACGAACCACGAAAATGAATTTTACAAAATGAGCCTTTAGACGTATTGGCATGCTTAAAATGTCTTTTGCGCCTTTGTGGTTGTTGTTGTTTTGGAATTCAGATTATTTTTTGACATGCACACAAACACGTACACCCATGGTGCAATTTTCGCAGCCACTAAGCAGATCCTTCTAATCTCCAAAATTGCTGATGTATCTACTCTTCCCATGGGGTGTGTTATGGAACAGCTGGTTTCATAACAGTGGAATATATTGTTGTCAGAATTCAGATTTATTCAGAATGCACATTCCTTGGGAACCAAAAAAAAGGGCCATCTCAAAACCCTCGGTTGTCATCTTCCTGAGAGATGATCTACAGTAGTCATTAGCCTCCTAGGAGCATTGGAGTGACCCATGGGACTTGTGTTTCTCAGCTTGAAGCCTCTACCGCAAGGATGCCTTAATCTGGATTCCTGCTAGGAGCAGGACATTGATGGAACATTTTTCTAAAATGTATTCTAGCAGAGCTGGCAGCAGATTCAGACAGTGAGGAGATTGGGTAGGAACCTGGGCCAGTCCTGGAGTCTGGGGAAGGATCTGATGAGGGCTCTGTGTCGGAGGCAGAGAGGGGGCCAGGGCCGTCTGCCAGTTAGCAGCTGCCTTTAGAGTTAGACATCAGTGAGGCAGATGAACAGCTGGAGCCTGTTCCCAGTGTGTACATACACAGAGTTGTCAGACAAAGGGAACAGCTAAAGAACAAGGGTTGACTCGGGAGGATGGCCACAGGTGGACGATGAATGGCCAGTCCCAGAGGAAATAAAAGAGGAGCGAAAGGGGAATGGAGTTTGCAGAAGACCATTAGTTCACTTCATTGGTTCGTGACTCTCCGAGACTCCTTGCCAAGTTCTGCAGATATCGGCCTGGCAGCTCTCCAAGCCAGATCAGGTCTGTGACTGTAAATCTTCCCTTAAAAGACTTTGCTGGATGTGAATGAGCAGAATTCACAGTAAACTAATAAAAGGGGTTTTTGTTGGGACAAGGAGTTGTTTCATGCTCTTGGGAAGCCTCAGTCAGAACAGTCAAAACTAGGAACTTGATGGAGGTTTTGTTTTTTGAAAGACTAAGGATGAAAACGTAGTCCATTTTCTGCCACTACAGCTGTTAGCAGTATTAAGTAGGCCAGTCAGGAAATCTGGCCAGGTAAGATGGAAAGCTGACAGTCCAAGTTTGAGATCCAAACGTTATGTGATGGGGTGAGCTCCCATTCCTTGCTCCAGCTCCTTCCCATCTAGAATTTAAAAAGCATGCAAATGCGAGTAGATAAATAGGTACAACTTTGGTGGCAAGGTAACAGCATTCCATGCACCTTGGCATATAGTTACACCTGTGAAAAGTTCTTCGGACAATGCTGGCTCACAAGTGGATAGCAGAAATCTTTACCTAACTTATGGAAGATATATTCTGATCCTCTTTCTCCACCCACTATACAGCTGTGTGCTAGGCTCCCTCTTATCTGACTATTCCTCTTCACTCCTTTGCCTGCCTCCAGAGGCCATTCACACATACTACTGCAAGAGCGTTGCCTTTTGATCTGAAAATCCTTTAAAAAAAGGACAATCATCTCCACATCCTGAAAAGATTAGGGAACCCTAGGACTAAAGGTAAAGATTCCCCTCGCCAGTGGTGACATTCACATTTTTTTACTACCATGGGCATGGCTTGGTGGGCGTGGCAGGGGAAGGATACTGCAAAATCTCCATTCCCTCCCTACTCTGGGGCGAGCCACAGATGGTATTTGCCGGTTCTTTGAACTAGACAAAATTTCTGCTACTGCTTCTCCAGAACCTGTGAGAACCTGCTGAATTTCACCCCTGCCCCTCGCACATATGTGCTAGTCATTCCTGACTCTAGGGGTCAGTGCTCATCTCCGTTTCAAAGCCGAAGAGCCAGCGCTGTCCGAAGATGTCTCCGTGGTCATGTGGTCAGCATGCCTAAACACCGAAGGTGCACGGAACGCTGTTCCCTTCCCACCAAAGGTGGTTCCTATTTTTCTACTTGCATTTTTTACCTGCTTTCGAACTGCTAGGTTGGCAGAAGCTGGGACAAGTCACGGGAGCTCACTCCGTTACGCGGCGCTAGGGATTCGAACCATCGAGCTGCCGACCTTTCTGATCGACAAGCTTAGCCTCTGAGCCACCGCATCCCTTGGACTAGAGGCCCACAGTTAGCCCTTTTGATGCTCAGATTGTAAGGGGATCACCTTGGGGCCACTCAACCCAAATGGGCAATTTTCACTTAATCCCCAGTTAGTTCAGGAACTGCGGAGGGAAGCCTGGAGTCCGTAAAGCTTCCCTGCAACTGGGAAGCAGCCTTCTCGAAGTTAACATATTGTCTAGGAGAGTGTGAACATGTGAAGGAGAGGAGTAGGGAAGGGGAGGTGTGTAGTGGGGGGGGGAACTGAAAGCTCGGCACTTCAGTCTCCCCCATCCTGTCAGCGAGGGAGAACTGATGCGGGCGCAAGTGGGCCTTACTTGCCAATCTTTCTGGCAGGAGAAATATTGCTACAGATGGCAGCTGCCAGCAGGGGAACGGGGAGTGAAAATAGAGGAATTAATGACAGAAATCGCCCGAGAAGAGAAGGGAGAAAAGAATTAAAAAACATAATAATAATGAAGAAGGAAAAGGAAAAAAAAGGACTGAGTTATTTTCTCTTGAGCGTTAAAGCAAAACCAGACATCAAATCGTCAAACAAACAGATGGCGCAAAGAGACGCTGACTTCAAGGAAGAAGCGTTCATGTTTGAGAGGGGAGTCGGATCCTCTCGATTGCCTCTGAGTTCCCCCTGCTATTGACTCAAGACCGGGTTTGAGAGAACCTTTGTGGCTGCGGAGTGTAAGGAAGTGTCCACACCCACAGGCGATGACCTCGGGGACACAGATGTTTTTCTTTCGGTCATCTGGACTCTTTGTAGGTTAACAGAATGCGCAATTAAAAAAGAAGAACAGAGTTGGAAGGGACCTTGGAGGTCTTCTAGTCCAACCCTCTGCCCAAGGAGAAAGCCTTATCTATGCCTGTGATGGAGAACCTATGGCACATGTGCCCGAAGTGTCACACGGAGCTACGTCGCCTGGCGCTTGTGGCGTCAACCATTCCTCTTCCGGGTTTCTGACGATCAGCTGGCATTTGTGCGTGCGGCACTGCCGGAGAGCAGAAGAGATGATCTCCCATTTTCCGGTGTGAGCATGCGTGCCGGCCAGCTGATCAGTGCCTCCGCATGCATGGCAGTAACTGGAAGACTCGCTGGTGTGCTGAAAACCAGAAGTTCATTTTCTGGCCACGGGCATGGCCCCTGGGCAGCTCCTTTTCCTGGTCACGGCC
The DNA here is from genome assembly GCF_051295495.1 of Thamnophis sirtalis. Lineage (NCBI taxonomy): Eukaryota > Metazoa > Chordata > Lepidosauria > Squamata > Natricidae > Thamnophis > Thamnophis sirtalis. Next base: position 61,962,819 of record NW_028261382.1, read on the forward strand.
CAGATGATTGCATGCGTGCAAAGCACACGCAAGAAGCGCTCCCTTTTCAGCACTCGGTGCCAAAAAGGTTAGCTATCACTGCTCTGTGCCGTCCTGGTGAAATGACTGTCCAGTCTTTTCTTAAAAACCTCCAGTGTTGGAGCATCACAACTTCTGGAGGCAAGTCGTTCCACTGATTAATTGTTCTAATTATCAGGAAATTCCTCCTTAGTTCTAGGTTGCTTCTCTCCTTAATTAGTTTTCACCCATTGCTTCTTGTCCTACCCTCAGATGCTTTGGAGAACAGCTTGAACCCCTCTTCTATAGAATAGAATAGAATAGAATAGAATAACACAGCTGGAAGGGACCTTGGAGGTCTTCTAGTCCAACCCCCTGCTTAGGCAGGAAACCCTACACTACTTCAGACAAATGGGTATCCAACATCTTCTTAAAAACTTGTGGCAAATTGTTCCACTGATTAATTGTTCTAACTTTCAGGAAATTTCTCCTTTGTTCCAAGTTGCTTCTCTCCTTGATTAGTTTCCACCCATTGCTTCTTGTCCTGCCCTCGGGTGCTTTGGAGAATAGCTCAACTCCCTCTTCCTCGTAGCAGCCCCTGAGATATTGGAACACTGCTATCGTATGAGGTTACCAGTCCACAGCTTGGGAGCTCTTGTGACCAGATTTCAAAGGCCTCTCCCTCTAGCCCAATTATCCTCCCAAGAGTGTTATTGTGGAGGAAGGACTGATGACAAAGTGGGATATACATCTATTGAACAAATATATCCATGCTGGAGGGGGGGATAAAAGGTCAAGAGGAAGCAAATGTAAAGAAGACCCAACAACAACTGAAGATGCTCAGAAGAAGTTACTAGGGATGGTCCATTCGATTCTTTAAGCCGTGTCAATCAATGCTTTTAAGTGATTACTTAGTAAATCTGGAAAGACCTGTGTGTTCACTACTTATTGATCGAGTATTGATAGAGCTCATTGATCTAAGCTGAGCCTAGGAGCAGGCAAGGGAACATGAGTTTCCGGCCACCAGGGCTTGGTTTATTTCTTGGTCCTTGGTGCTCTCTGAGCTTGGTGGTTTTCTTGCAGATGATTCATTACCCAACGAGGTGCCATCATTGGTGCTAGAAGGAAGTGGGGTTTAAGGAGGAAGAGGAGGAGGACTGTGGGGTCCTGGGTGCTCTCTGAGCTTGGTTGTTTCCTTGCAGATGATTCATGATCCAACTAGATAACATAATTAGTGCTAGAGGGATGTGGGGTTGAAGGAGGACAAAGAGGAGGTGCTCTCTGAGCTTGGTGGTTTTCTTGTAGATGTTTCATGACCCAACTAGGTAATATCATCAGTGCTAGAAGAGAGGAGAAGGACTGTGGGGTCCTGGGTGCTCTCTGAGCTTGGTTGTTTTCTGGCAGACGATTCATAATCCAACGAGGTAACATCATCAGTCCTAACTGATGACATTCCCTAGTTGGGTTATGAAACGTCTGCCAGAAAACCACTAAGCTCAGAGTGCAATAAGGACCACATACTCCTCCTCCTCCATTCCACAAGCCCCACTCCCTTCTAGTACTGATGACATTCCCTAGTTGAGTCATGAAACGTCTCCCAGAAAGCCACCAATCTCGGAGAGCAATAAGGATCACACAGTCCTCCTCCTCCTCCATTCCACAAGCCCCACTCCCTTCTATCACTGATCATGTTCCCTAGTTGTGCCATGAAATGTCTCCCAGAAAACCACCCAGCTCGGAGCACACCAGGAAGTCCCTATGTCAACCCGAGCTACAAATATTCTCCTCTATCGTTCTTTAAGACTTGCCTTGAATGAAAGATGCCTCCGCCATGCTTTTTCCGGGATGTGAGTTTTCTTTTCTAAAAGCAACGACGATGACAATCAACATTGAAAAACATTTTGTCTCTAATCACGACGAATCAACAGGACAGACGGTTAAGCAACAGGGAAGACAAAGTAGGACATGCGAATCAACAGCTGAAGTCTTTGGAAGTGACAGTTCCGACAGTGTTTGGCCTCGGTGCTTTTAAGTGGGCAGCTCCGTTCCTTGCGGGGGGAGCTTTCTTTCATTCCGGGGGTTGTCCCGCTTTTCTGTGGGATGCTAATTGAGCCGTCTGATCCTTGGTTCAGGCAATGTCTTGTGTTTTAATCGCTTGCTTTTCCTGGGCTCTAGAGAGCCTGTGTGTCACGCTTGCCACCATTCTCCCCCCTTCCGAGAAGGAGAAGACTTGACTGGTTCTCCCTCTGGAAGCAGTTAGTGCTAAGTTATTATTCAACCGGAGAGGATGTGCCTTGACCAAGAGAAGGAGAAAGCTTAAGGTCACGTTTTGGTAGCAACATCAGAGAGGTGTAAAGATTTGCCATGACTGCAAGAGCCACTCTATAGCCACTCTGTTGTGGCTTGTCAGCTGATGGACACTCCAGCATCTAAATGTTAGGGTCCACCAGCAGCCAGCGGAGCTGGCAGCCGAGTTGGACAGTGAGGAGGTTGGGGAGGGCCAGTCCTGGAGGTTGGGAAAGGCTCGGAGGAAGGCCCTGTGTCAGAGGCAGAGAGGGGGCCGAGGCTGCCTGGCAGATCTAGTGGACAACCATTTAAATAGGAGCCAGCCATGTGCAGCAGCTGCCAAAAAAGCTAACACAGTCCTAGGCTGCATAAACAGAGGGAGAGAATCAAGATCATATGAAGTGTTAATACCACTTTATAAGGCCTTGGTAAGGCCACCCTTGGAATACGGCATCCAGTTTTGGTCACCACGATGGAAAAAAAAGAGGTGGAGACTCTAGAAAGAGTGCAGAGAAGAGCCACAAAGAGGATTAGGGGGCTGGAGACTAAAACATACGAAGAACAGTTGCAGGAACTGGGTATGTCTAGTTTAATGAGAAGAAGGACTAGGGGAGCCATCATAGCAATCTTCCAATATCTCAGGGGCTGCCCCAAAGAAGAGGGAGTCAAGCTATTCTCCAAATCACCTGAGGGTAGAACAAGAAGCAATGGGGGGGGAAACTAATCAAGGAGAGAAGCAACTTAGAACTGATGAGAAATTTCCTGACAGTGAGAACAATTAACCAGTGGGACAATTAGCCTCCAGAAGTTGTGAATGCTCCAACACTGGAAGTTTTTAGGAAGATGTTGGATCACCATTTGTCTGAAGTGGTGTTTGGTTTCCTGCCTAGACAGGGGGTTGGAATGGAAGACCTTCAAGGCCCTTTTCAACTCTGTTATTCTATTCTATTCTATTCTATTCTATTCTATACAAGAGGGGGTCAAGCTGTTCCCCAAAACACCTGAGGGCAGGACAAGAAGCAATGGATGGAAATTAATCAAGGAGAGAAGCAACTTAGAACTACAGAGGTTCTTGTTATTCTATTCTATTTTGTTCATTCCAAGGAGGAATCTCTGCTTCAATTTTAGTCCAACATTCAGGAACCTAGGTGAGAGAAAGCATTGTAAAGTCGTCCCGTGATTGCTACTGATTGCATCTGAAGCCATCAAAAAGCCAAACCAGGAAGGGGATTAGATTGCCAAGTGACATATGCAGCCTTCGAATCTGTTCGAGAGACGGATGTGGCAACAAGCTTCTGTACTCTCCCAAGGGGAAAAAACCCAACATTTGTAAAACAAGCGAGGGAGAGACAGACAGGGAGGGGAGGTTTCTCCCCCCCTTCCTCCTTTTCTTTCTGTGGTTCCTTTTCCTCTTTCAATTTCATCCAGGTTGCACATGAGTAAACATCAATTTGAGCGCTAATATGGAGCCCCGGCTCGCCTTGAGGTTGGTTGCCTGATTTGTAGAGTGATTGTTAAATCATTAATTGTGTGTTTTACACTCAATTTTTAAAAGACGCATCTCGCCAAGAAAACAAAACCAAAAAGATTTACTTCTGACTTCCCTCCCTCTCCAGAATGTGCTGTTTAAGGGCCATTGTTTCCTTGCACAAAAGCCAACGTTTATCGTTCTTGCAGATAAATCGTAACCCTCGTATTTTCCAGTGCATGAGCTGGAATATCCAACAAAATGCCCGTTTCTGGAAGATTATCTAGGTTAACTGCAGCCAGTGCCCCAAGAAATACCTTGCAGTCCAACCCATTCATGGGGACGGCATCAATCAGCTCACGCAATGCGCCCATCAACAAAGGGGTGTCCTTCACGCCCTGCTGTGCCCCGCGGAAAAAATAGTACGCTTGGGTAAAAACTTGCAGGTAACACTGTACTGCTAACTAGGGCACAGAAAACCTTTGCCAGGCCAATTCTCGAATAGAGCTTGTCTGCCTGGAATCCACACTGTACATCGGACATTAATATGATCAAGTGAGTCCAGAGGTACTTCACGAGAAGAGTCCTCCACTCCTCTGCTCACAATAGAATCCCTTACGCCACCAGGCTCGAAATTTTGGGCTTGGACAATCTGGAACTGCGACGTCTATGGTCAGACCTAAGCAGAGTATACAAAATTGTCTGCTACAACGTCCTACCTGTCAACAACTACTTCAGATTTGACCACAATAACACACAGGCAAACAATCAATGCAAACTCAAGGATAACGGGGCCAAACTCAGGTTCCACCACAAATGAGCGCACAACAAAAGCGCGCCTGACTAAACCGCAGTGTCTAAAGCACGGTGACAAAACCGCGTGACGAATGAGCGACTAATTAGCCCTAAAGCGCGTCGACAAAAGTGCGCCGACAGAAGCGCGCTGTAACGTAACCCTAAACCTAATCCTAAACCTAACCCTAAACCTAACCCTAAACCTAACTGTAAATCTTACCTTAAATGAAATCGCGCTTCTGTCGGTGTGCTGTTGTCGGCGCGCTGTTGTCAGCGCGCTTTTGAAATCACGGTTTTAGCGCCGCGGCGTTGTCGGCGCACTTATGACGTTCGCGCTTTTGACGGGTCACGCCAAACTCCACTACAGAAAATATGACTTCAGCAACAGTGTGATCGACGCCTGGAATGCTCTACCCGACTCCATTGTTACAGCCCCAATCCCTCAAACAGCTTCAACCTCAAACTCTCTACCGTGGACCTCACCCCATTCCTAAGAGGTCCGTAAAAGGGGCATGCAAATGCGCACCAGCGTGCCTTCTGGCCCTGTCCTACTGTCCCCATTTATTTGTATTAGTTTCTTTCGTTCATGTTTATGCTCATACTTATACTTGTTACCTTGTACATGTTTGACACACAAATAAA